>NW_006443124.1:8563066-8580952 GCF_000325575.1 Pteropus alecto
CCCGCCCCCAGGATGCACGCATGCGCGTAGCTCCACTTTTCGCGGGAGGCCTGTGCGCGCTGGCTCACACCTGTTCGGGAGACCCGGGGGCCGACCCCGAGGTGGTGAGTGGAGAGTTTTCTGCCCGCAGGTCTTCAGCTAATGCGCGGTGACAAACTGCTGCGTGAAACAGCCAGCCCAATTCTCCAAATGGCCGTGAATTAATAGTCCGATTTCTGGAACTTAACCTCCACCGAAAGTACACTGTTTTATTAAATACAAATACTAGAAACTTTTAAAATATCAGAAGTGATAACAGCGCAGTGTTAAATATGTATGTAGAACCTCCCTGTCCTGGGCCACATCTCATTTCCTTTGTTAACCACTGTTCATTGTGTAAACTACCAGACCTTCAATACATACACAAAAAAGTATAGTGCACGGTAAGGATTTATGACTCTTTTTCATTAGTTTTTTTTTTTTCAATCTGAGATCAAACTATACATTATGTTCGCGAGCTTCCTGTTTTGCTTATTACATCATGTACATGGCTCCAAATTGACAAATGTAGGTTCCCCCTCATACTGTTTTTTTTTCTCAACTTTGCTTAGGTATGATTGACAAAGTGCGCATACTTAAAGCGTACAATTTAATGTTTTGACACCCTTGAAACCATTACTGCAATCAAAATAATGAATATATGCATATCTCCCCAAAATTTCCTTATGCCTTTTTGAAACCCCTCCTTTTACTCCTCTCCCATCTGTTTTCTGACACTATAGATTAGCTTACATGTTTCCCCTTAAGTATTGCTTTGTTATAGTTCCATGTGAACCCTAAAATGAGTTTAATTGTGCTCTGAAGATCTATCCTGTGTTCCTTTTAAAAATTTGGTTTTTAATATTTAAAAAGGTATATGATCTATTTTCTAAATAGGTTAAAGATTTTTTCTTTTGCCGGCTCAAAAGAAAAAAAGAATATCAAGCTTTTTGAGATTCAACCCTCGCTCTGTATTTCTTTAGATTAAGCTTTCCCCAAAAGAAATTAGTAAAGGAACTATTTAACTTTAGTAAAAAATTAAACCTATTTATTTCTAAATCACAAATGCCAACTAATGTGTCTCTAAATGTGGAAGAACTTACTGCTGTTTGCACCATATTCAAATACAGTATGAAGCCCCAGTAAACAGGAGGATTATAACATAAGCATTTCTAAATGGGTCATGGTTAGTCATCACTGACAACATTGATTCAAAGCCGTTGCCCTGTTTTGAAGAGTGAATAAAGTCAAGGGGATTGCGTAGAGCTCGAGATTTCATTAACACCATGTTCTATCTGGTGTAAGGTAGCCTTGTCTTTCATAGCCTCATGGATCTGAACTTATCATTTCTTAAAACAGAGAAGAAAAATGACTTTTAATCTGTTGCTTTTCACTAACGCTTTTCTAGTCAAGTCTTTACAGTGCAAAGTCATTAAAATAAAATGTAACATTGTGTTATGTTTTCCAACTTTCTAAGTTATCTGGTTTAAAAGCTTTACTCAAATGAAGTAATTCTGCAAATACACTTATTTTAAAAAGAAACAAATGAATTTATTGCCATTTTAACTAAACATTTCATGGAAATACTTTGTTAATCTAGAGATAATTTTCTTCAGTCATTTTATTTATGAAAAGCAAAACCCTGTTTTACTACTTTGATTGTCAGCACAAATCTGGGATCATTGAGAGAAACAGGGTCAGTCATTCTATATCATTTAATAAAAGCAGCTTAGTAGGTCATGTTTTAAAGCTGTTCTGGTCATCGGCCATTTTTAAGGGCATTTCAAAAAGTAGTCATTAGCAAAAGTGAAAAATTCTTATTTTTTGGAACCAAAGGAAAAATTTAACACTAAAATGTTTTCCTTATAAAGAACAGTAAACTCTTTCAAGATACTAAATTTTAAATGTCCTTGTTATGGCAAGTTTTCCTATGTTAATTCCAAATCTTTGAAAAGGACATATTTTAAGATTGAAAATGAAGTACACAGTAGTTTAACTTACTTACTGGTTTTAGAAATCCAAGGTAGATTTTTTTAATGATGATTATTCATCAATATAAGGGATATACTGTATTACCAGTCAATTACATTGAGATCATAAAGTAGAACAATTATCAGAGGAAAAAGGAAAAATACGAGAATACTTAATGGAAGTAATACTTAAAATACCACAGTATAGCATAGACTGTCAGCAAACACACCAGTCAAGTACTCAAACAGAAATAGGCCACCTTTTTGTTACAAGTTATTAAAGAGACACTGGAAAAGCAGGCTCACAGATATTAGCAAGGCTTGCCAGTCAAGGACAATGGTAACCAATACAGGACAGAGAACAATGCAAAAGAGCAAACTGTGAGCCACACAGTCATCTGTGCAACACAGCTAGATGCTCAAAACAATAGCATTCACTACTGTTCACACTGCTGCTGAAATACATACGCTAGCCATGAGGCTCCTAGATGGTGGTGTTAATTAAAGTTATGACAACAGCAGAAATTAACATAGAGCACAGCATGTCTGGTTTTTATATTCCTGTATATGGACTCCCTGCGTTGAATAAAATTATAAAGCTCAACATTTACTAAAGAGAGAGTTATATCTTCGGATCTTTCCCGTGAGTATTCTTATATGAGCCTTACCAAAAAATGGGGTGAGGTATGCAGAACATGTACAAATAAAAATCTAAGTGAAACCACTTTCCTGACCCTGTGCATATCCAGCACTTGGAGTGGTGTGGACTCTAAGATGGGCTTTGAATAAAAGTCCAGTCTTTTGAGAATGCACAAAGCTCTGGGTTTAGGGGGAATGGCTTTCCTCCAGAAGGAGGGAACATATGAGAGTTGGAGCTATTTCTTTCCCACAATGATGATTTGCAGCATATGAATTCAGTTTAGGTTTAATCATAGTAAAAGAGTGTTTTAGATCCCCAAATCCATGTTGAGCATTTCTCCCTTATGTTTAAAAAAAAAGAAAAAAGAAAAAAAAAAAAGAAGTTTTCTCTTCAGAGAAATTTTGTTACTCACTTTCCTTTATCAACATCAATGACACACACCTTCTTACCTTTAGGGAACTTTTCAAATCTTTGAAAGGAAATCACGACACCATCCACTACTGAATGAAATGTGTTTCATTAAGAGGAAAGTGCTATTGAGTCATATCCTGAAAGTGAGTCGTTACCCTTAGCAAGATAATTATACGGCTGCTTCAGAAGAGAATCCAGTCAAACTCTTATTATATTGCTATATTTCCCTGTGGAACAGAGTTTTAACTTTCAACCCAGAAAAATTCACTAATAATAAACTTGTAGGATGACATACACCGGTTGCCTTTAACAAGTGGTGTTGGTGATGAGCAACTGCTTTATAGACTCCGGAGTATAATTTAGCTGCCTTTCCTTGAATTAACTACATAGAAAATTATGCTAAAAACCTTAATTAATAAATCACAGCCTATTTTACACCACATTCATCCCTAGCATCCCTAGCACTTTTTCTAATTGTTCTTAGTATAGAATTTGAACATTGTCCAATCATAAAAAGTAATGGATTTGAGCAAAAACCTTTTCACAAACTCAAGATTCCTCTATGTTCTGGAAGTTATGTAAGACTTATTTTTCAAATAGCCTTAATTTAATTTAGATTTATTTTTGCCATTATTTCATAGAAATACATTGAGAATTGTAATGACTGTACTCCTAAATTATGCAGAAAAATATCCTCGAATAGTTTTAAAATCAAATGCTTCAAATTTTAAACTTTGGTGTGCAGCCTCTTGTAAAGTAGGAAAAAGAACGGGAAGGCATCCCCAGTTAGATTTCTCCGACTAGATGACCTCATATTATCCTATTTTTTTAGCTTTAGTTTGTCTGACTCCCAGCCCAGTTCACAGACATTTTCTAGACATAGGACAATAATGTAAAATGATTTTTTGAGTACACTATTTCATTATATCCTACTTCATGGTGAAAGATGATGAATGCAGTCTCTAGTTTTTCTGCAATTACTCTGGACACTCCTCTTCATGGCTGGGTCCTCCTCATCTACTCAGCCTATCAACATTAGAGTGTCCAGGGCTCAGTTCTAGGAGCACTTCTCCTTTCTCTCTATGCTGATTCTCTTGGTGATGTTATTCTTTCTAGTGGCTTTAAGCTCAATCTGTATGTTATTGACTCCCGAATCTTTATTTCTAATCTTTACCTCTCCCTTGAACTCCAGACTTTTCTATCCATTTTTCTATCTGACTTCCCTTGGACTTCTAACAGTCATCTCAAACTTATAGCCAAAATACTTCCAGATCTTTTCCTTTAAAACCTGCTTCTCTTGCTGTTTTCCTCTCAGTAGAAAGCAATACCACATTTTCAGTTGCTCAGATCCAAAATATTGGAATCATCTTTGACTCATCCATATTGTATCACAGTCTGCATACTCAGTCAGCAAATCCTATCAGCTCTACTTTCAAAACATGTGCAGAATCTGAATACTTCTTGTACCCTGACTAGTACCATCCTGGTTCAAGCCACCATCATCTCTCACCTGAAGTGTACGGTGGCCTCTTAAGTGGCCTCCCTGCCTCTACTCTTGTTCCTACAATATTTGCTTTAATTTTTTAAAATTATAATTGGCATACAATGTTGTATTTGCTGCAGGTCTATAACATATTGACTCGACATTTATAAACCTTATGAAGTTGTGATCACTATGTCCATTAACCACCAATTGCCATGCCTACAATATGTCCTTAATGCAGTAGCCAGAATAGTTCTGTTAGAATGACAGCGTATGTCATTTCTTTGCTTGAAACCCTCCAATGGTGTCCTTGCACTCAGAGTAAAAGCCAGTCCTTATAAGCACCTATGAAACTGCCTCCCCTGAATCTTTTTTTCCCCACTTCATTTCTTTGACTTCATCTTCTACTCCCTCCCTCTACTCTAGTCACAAGGACATCCTCTTCCCTGTTCCTCCAACCCTCCGGGTACACCCCTGCCCCAGTCCTTCTCCCTCTACCTATAATGCTCACTTCTCCCTCTACCTATAATGCTCACTTCTCCCTCTACCTATAATGCTCTTTTTCCCTCTACCTATAATGCTCACTTCTCCCTCTACCTATAATGCTCTTTTTCCCTCTACCTGTAATGCTCACTTCTCCCTCTACCTATAATGCTCTTTCCATAGCTATCTACAAGGCTTACTCCCTATTCTTCTTCAGGGCTTTACTCGAATGCCACCTTCTTTATTTTCTCCTTAGTAGTAACCACTATATAATATACTATATGTTTTGCTTATCTATTGCTCCCTCTAGAATGTAAGCTCCACACAGGCAGGAATATTAGTCTGTTTTGTTCAGTTATATCCTCATTACTTAGAATAGTGCCCGGCAAAGAGGGAGTACTCAATGCATAATTGTAGAGTGAATGAGTAAATGAAAATTGTTCCAGTAGACAAAAGACGCATGGAACAACAGATAGATGATAGATAGATAGATAGACAGACAGACATAGAATGATAGAACAAGACTACAGATAGGTTGGTACAACTTGTCACTACGACTCTCCCACCCCTACTCCAGGAAAAGCAGCACAAGTACCAATATAGAATTACAGATAGAATTCTCCTGTTTTAGGCTAAGGACAGCATATAATCATTATACATTTTATATTTCTCAGAAATTAAGTACTAAATAATATCATTTGAACATCTTAAAATGTGTTTTAAAAAATGAGTACCATAATTATATGTAGTTATACATCATTATTATACATCAGTTAGCAGTAGAAGGTTTAATGGATTCAAGATCTCAATGGCTTTTGACACCTATGTATTGAAATAGAAAATGCAAGACAATCCCAAGCAGCAGTTTGACATTTACGATATGCCATTTAAACCTTAGAAAGTTATTACTGCCTGGTTTATTAGCATAAAAAAGTGAAATGACTTGTAGACTGTCAACGGAGTGTCCTGGTGACCTTGGGCCAGTCAGTTACCTCAGTTAACTTCACTTGGTTCTTCCTGTCTGCTCGGCATGTCACAGTTGAATAGATTACTCAGAGAAGGCTCTGAGAAGAAGGTGGGGCTCACTTTTGGTGGTTAACCAAAAGTGTTTTCTTGAGGTCAAAGTGTGACATATGTGCTCTGTGTTGACCACACTTATAATGTAAAGATAAGTGTTTCTTCCGAGACGGAGCTCCTACAAAGTTATCAAATGTGTAGAGTGTGGCTTTGGTGCTTTCGTTTTCCAATGGCATGTGCCTTAGCACCTTAAATTCCCTCTTCAAATGCCCAGAACCCTCCCTCTTTTTCCTGTCAACACAGGAAAGCCTCTGATTACAGCTTAAATCAGCTGCCTCTTCCATGGTTGTTACATGTCCTTTAGAAGAGATCAAAGCCAGAAGCATAACAAATGAAGTAAAAGTAGTGAAGTTTCAGGAATCAATAAGCCAGGTCCAGCCTCTGTGTTCTAGGAGGCAGGACTCTAACTGCTAGTGCCCTGGAGATAAAGTTGACTGGGACAGACTCTCACAACCCCTGCATCTCAAGCATCTCCAGCACCTAAGTGCTGTACTTATTAAAATAAACTCTGCCCCATGGGCCTAAAAGAAACTGTGACAGGTCTTAAATTATATAATCACAGACTTCTAGAGTACCTCAGAAGTCATTTAGTCTAACTCTCTCATTTTATAGGTGAGGAAATTGAGTTTCTCAGAAGTTATAGGCTGTCCTGTGAGCTCCTCAGTGCACATTCCATGTCTTCCTTTTTTGTGTGTGCTTGGAAATGACTGGGCCGCATATCCTGTAAAAGGTCCTGTCACTCAGCATAGTCATTCTGCACATCCTCTTAGTCTGAAGCAGTGATATTTGACTGAGCTTGTCAACCAGGATGCTCTCAAAATGCCCATGTTCTAGGAATACAAATCATATAAACTAATGAGATTTTCAAGTTGGGCCCAGGAGGAACTAACTTGTTATTGGCCTCCAAACTAGAGTAACCTTATGACCACAGGCACCAAGTAGTAAATCAGTATCATCAGCTTGACCAAAGAAAAAGCACAATGGTGTGGAGAGGACACTGGTTGGGGAAAGCTTTTGTCACAATTTAGTCATTTCACTTTGGGCAAACACTTCATCTCTTTGGAACATAGGAACTCCCCTAGTAAGAAACCAAACTTACTATCATCTACTAGGACAGGGCAGATAGATGAGCACAGCAAATAGGCAATAGTTTTGCTTTAAGTTAAAATGCCTCTCTGGTTCAGTGTCCCCTTATCCAGCAGAGGCTTGGAGAAACAGATCACAAGGAAAGGCTGAGAGCACACTTGTGCTATCCCAAGTCTTTCTAGCTCCTTTCTGTAGCCAGAAACTGGACACCAGGGCAGGAACCAAGATGATCCCTCCCCCAAACCAATTTCAGTGTTAGACATGTGATCCGTACTTGACCAATGATAGTTCCTACTCCGCAAGCAACAGAAAGAGGTCCAAGGGATACCCATGTGACCAAAGCAGACCCAATCTAAGTTCTTCCCTCAGATTGGTATACAGATCTTAGGAAATAGAAGTCCTTTTCTCTAGAGTTGATAAACTAAGATGATGCAAGCTTGAAGTTACAGAGGCTACTTCCTTTGGGCCCATAGTGGAAGCTCATCTTTAGGAGAGGGAAGGGTGACATAGAGATAATCAGAGCTGAGAGAAAGACAGTGTTACTGTGATGCTGTCTGATTCCTGGATCTAGCCATGCCTGAAGATGTTCGAGTCAAAAATTTTCCTTTTTTGCCTGAACTAGCTTTAGCTAGATTTATTACTTTCGATTAAAACAATCTTGAAAAATATATCCCTTAATTTTTCAAATGAAGAAAGTGAGGCTCATATGGAAGGAATGACTGACTCAAGGTTATGTAACACTTGGGGATGAAATTTGGACTTTAAATTAGACCTACTGATTTCCATTCCAATGCATTTTCTACTACACTGAGTTTTATATACCCTATCTTGTGAATTATTCAACATTTTCTAAATGATAATACGGGGCTTTTTACATATCATGTTGCATCATGGCAAAATCCATTCATTTAAGCATAAGGCAGACTATTTATTAAGGATTCTGCATTATAATGAGAGCTTAGACTAATTGATTTGTGTCTAGGAAAGTCCAAATAAAAGATTCAATCATGTCATGATCAAAGGTAGAAACCGTGTATCTAATCCTCCTCCTCTTCCTTCTCCTCCTCCTCCTCCTCCATGTATCTAATCCTCCTCCTCCTCCTCCTCCTCCTCCTCCTCCTATCTCTCTTTTTTCCCAACAGAGCATCTACCAGGTACAGCAATGCATTCTAGGTACAGCAATGGGGTCTTTCAGAAATGTGTTCATATGAAGTTGCCTCACACTGGGCTTCATAAATAGTTGAAACTCAATAGACATGGAAGGAAGGAAGGGAGGAAGGGAGGGAGGGAGGGAGGGAGGGAGGAAAGAAGAAACAGAGTAGGTTTCAAGTAAAAATTAATTGTTTTTCTACTGTTCAACAGAGTTTCTATTAAAAACTAGTGTTTTATAGTGATCTGAAAATATGTCCAGGAAACCTAGTCTACTATGCTACTGCTTTCCTTAAATTGAACAGAAGAAACTATGAGAAGAGAAACCTCAAGTCAGAGCCTCAAACCACAAGCCTCTCTTAGGAGGACTGAACATTAGGAGCAAATGAGGTAGCCGAAGATGATGACACCTGATAAATGCTAACTGTTGTAGTTCCGTGAACTGTTTATAACAGGGCTCAGTCATGATCAGTAATATTCATTTACGAGGGCTGAATATTAGAGCAAACTGTGTGAAAGTGGGCAGTTCCTGGATTTGGTAACACAATGAATAATGTTTTAGAAAACCTGAACACTTGATGATGAATAGATGTTAAGATTATTCTATTTGAATTATTGTTTAGTATATGTTATATCATTCCTTGTGATCAGAATTTTTAAACCACAAACAGGGTATAGACAAAAGGTGAAAAAAATATTTCAGAGTCAGAAAATAAGATGCTCATCAAGAGAATTTGCTTTGCCATGGTTTGTAAAAGTACTCAACCACTTTAAAACTTGTTCTTTTCTAATTTTAAATTCAGTAACGAAAGGCAACACCCCATAAGATTCCTTAGTATCATAATCACATAATCAAAGGGCATCTTTTACCATGCTACATTTAGTTAAAATTTAGACATTATTAAAAGAAAAGGGGGAGATATTTCACAATCACCCTTATCAAATTAGCAAAATAGACTATACTATGTGAATTACTTATTAAATAAAGTTTTCTTTAGGTAAGAAATCTTCAGCCTAACTCATACTTTCAGTTATAGATGGTTTCCATCAATAGTTTTATATTTCAAGCAGTGTACATCATAGTAACTATTTTTGAACTTCTGAAACATTTAAAAAATAGTACTTAAGCATGAATTTTGTTAAGATTCACTAATGGCACTGCCATCAACTTGCCGTGTCACTTATTATTGAAAAATTTATAATGAGTGCATGGTTCACCATCTAAAATATTGTGAATTTTGTGTGTATGTGTGTTTATTCTTTCATCTGTATGGCTCGAAGACCACGTCACCATCTCTTGGAGGAATAATAAAGTCTTGGCTTTTCCGGTCAGCAATTTGCAATCTTTTTATGAAATGCCTACAATAGTACCACATGCAGTTTTCACCATTGATTCTTTAATTCAAGGGTTCATTCAACAAATATGTGCCATTCACTGTTGGAGACTCTGAAAACAGAGGTGGGCCAGACAGAAATGGTCCCTGCTTTTGGAACTGTCATTCTTGTGTGAGAGAGAGGAGACAAGGAACAAATAAATGACAAAAGATGATTTTAGAGGTTGAAAGATGCTATCAAGGAAAAAAAAAAGGTAATATGATAGAGGATGTGGGAGGAGGGCAATATGAATAGGGTCATTCAGGAAAAGCCTTACTGAGGTGACATTTGAGCCCAAAGCTGGACGGCGAGAAGGAGCCAGCCCGCATTTTCCAGTTTGAGAGAATAGCAAGAGCACAAAGAACGGACTGACGTTGTGTGGGAGGAAAAGAAGGTGCCCCTGAGGGAGCGAGCTGAGGCTGGCGAAGGAAGCAGAGGTCCCAGCACACAGGGCGCCATAGGCCATGGTGGGAAGTTAAATCTTTGTTTTAAGGGTTTGAGCAAGACATTGAAGGTCATCAGGCAGGGCAGTGAGATGTGATTCATGTTTTAAAAATGTCATTCTGGCTACTGGTGGATAATGAATCATAGAAGCATAGAGTGAGGAGGGCTATGTTTTTGTGGGTAGGATCCTGTGCAAGGATGCCAGGTGGAATGGGTGAGTCGGGGTTGAAATCCAGCCTTTGTGCTATTCACAGAGCCCTGTGTCCAGCATGGGGCTGCATTCACCTACAAAGGGGTATATTTTTCTATCATATACAATGTATCATATGGGCAGGAAGCAGCCTCAGGAGCGTGAAGAGAGAGGGAGGATATTGCAACAGTCTTTGCAAGGATAATAGTTATGGCGGAGAAGAAGAGAAGAGGTAGAGCTGACAGGACTTACTGATGGATTAGATGTGAATGAGGGATGAGGGGAAAAGAGAAAGCAATGATGACCCTTAAGCCCATGGGTTATGGTGCTGTAGCTGACTGAGGCAGAGAAAGTTAGGAGCTGACCAGGTTGGTTTTTTTTGGTTTTTTGTTTGTTTGTTTGTTTTTTATGAAGAGGAGTCAAAAATTCAGTTTGTCTAGGTTTAGTCTAAGATATGTGTTAAATGTCAGTCAGATTTATGAGTTGAGGAAATTTATGATGCCATTAAGTATAAGTACAAAGAAGTCATAGCCTCTTCTTGGATCTTCCTTGTGATTCCTGACCCACTCACTGGGTCATGGGGGCAGGTGGATGGAGAAAACTAAAGTCAGTCCAGTCTGCTTTTCTGCATCTGAAGGAAGAATTTAAACATGTTCAATTGCTCAGAAAATCCGACTCACCATTCATCTCTCCCCCAAGATGGTGGGAGCCCAAGGTGTACCCCCGGCAGTGCCTGGAAGAGCCCTCATATCTTTCAGTGTCTGGTAATTCCTGTGCACTCTAGAGCAATGCACCCAATCACCTGTCCTTGGTCACTGCTTTCCCTGTTGGTGTTCACCACTAAAGCTGGTAGCCAGTGTGGCTTCGTGAGAGTTCAGTGAAGGTTCTGAGACTCTCTGGCTAACTTAGCCTCATTTCAGCTGGCCCTGTACCCCTGGGGGCATCTGCCATATTCTTCACCAAGCTCTTGGCCCAAAGACCCACCTTGGTCCCATGGATGTTTATTAGCTCTCTAACCAGCCTTGGTCCACGGACACTTTGGGAACATATGGGAATTTCTGAATCCCATCCTCACCACTGATTTTACTCTGATATGTCCGCCATCTACCCTCCATTGCCTAGGTTGGCATAAGAGCCAGCTGGGTGATGATCTCCTCTCAGACGCTCCAAAGTAAATTGGGCAGAAATGCTCAGCATTGCCCTCAAGAGCTATACCACACTTCTCCTGCCTGGGCAGAAGTTCAGAGGATGTAGATCAGCACCACACATCTCCCTCTGATTCTTCTGCCCCACCTTCTTTCCCCTAGAATCTCTTGGTACCAAAAGAGATGGGCTTCCAACTTTCATTCTTCCTGGTCCATTCTTCTCCTGGCCTGGGGCAGCAACTATCACAGCCCAGCCAATAGCATCAGAGGGGCAATCTTCTTTTTATATATTGAATCTTAGTATATCGAAGATATAAAAATTCTTTCCAATCTCACTGCTACACCTTAATGGCCGAGGGAGTGTGGGAAATGGTGATATGATTATTCGCAAGAGAAACAAAATCTGGACATATTGAAATATTTAAATACGCTTATGAGTTCATAAATCGGTCAAGCTGTCAGTGCTAGAGATACAATTTGAGAGTCATCAGCATGTGGATGGGGAAAAGCCAGGACTGGATAAGAACATCTAATTCACGATAGAGAAAGCTGAGTGCCCAGAATGGGGTACTGGGGCAATCCAGTAATGGAGAGGCTGGACGGGGTGGACAGAGCCAGCAAGGAACACTGAGAGGCAGTGCCTGGGGTAGAAATAAAGTTAAGAGCATAGGTGGTATCACTGGGACCACAAGAGGAGCAAGTTTCCAGAGGAAGGGAACGCTCGATGGAATCAAATGTTCCCGTGACGTCAAGCCTGTGAAAGCATCCTAACCCACACTCTGATTCTGATTCCGATGCTGACCCTGACCCCGACTCAGACCCTGAGTTCTTCCTTGGAAGGATGTGAGGACACACTGAAATGAATAAAACAATACCTTACATAAAAGGACCATTGGTAACAAAACTTCATAAAATCATGTCACCATTTTTAATTAAGATGATGCTCTACTCAGCAAATGCTGTGCTCTTTGAGCCAAACTGAAACCCTGCCGGGATGACTGCAGTGATGAACCCTGGCCATTGGAGATCCCCCGCTGTTACCGAGAACTGTTAGAGGTACTCCACAGGATCCTCCAGTCTGCCTCTTATGAAGCATCATGACTGTTGCTTTCTTTGCTTATCTTTTTCTAAAATCAACTTGGAAAACACATTAGTCTTTCATTCTTTTAGGCAGATACTAACTAAAGCACATGATTTTGTGGGTGAGACCTCTGCTGGGTCCTATGCTTGGTGTCCCAGGTATTCTGGAGATGGCAGAAATGTAACCAGTGGTGGAGCCTCCTTTTTCACCAAAAGGAACAGTGAAATAATCCCATGGGATGTGCGTGGTGTCTGTGTTCTGCTGCCTCTCTCCACAATTGCTCTGAGTTCCTGGTGCCTACCACTGCTACCCTGAGCTTTACATTATGCACATTATTATCTCTATTCCATTTTATCTATTTAATCAAATTCACATTATCTAGACTATAAGAATAATAATCTGTGAACAGTGTTTGAGTTCAGAGTTTGAATTATCTGTTTACTTTAATGGTCAACCTGGGAGGCAGAATAAAATAATAAAAAGAATAATTTGAATCCTGGCTCTGCCTCTCACTAGCTGAGTGATCTTGGATGTTTAAATAATCTGGTGTGCTGGGGAGTAGGCAGTGAGAAACCTGGCCTCTAAGTTGGGCTAGGTTCCTAGGACCTATCATTAGCCATGGAGGAAAAGTGGGGTTTGTCATGATTGTAGGAAGAAAGCCTGAGTCAAGAACTAAGGAGAGAGTCATTTTGATGCATTCCATCCAAGGGACTAGGACAGAGAGATGGAAATTGAGGCAGAGGCCAATAGTTTGCATTTGAGGCCAAGTAGATAGAGTTAACATATCTAAGTGGGTGCATAAGAAGTGGATCCTACTACAATTCTAAATTGCTGATTCATAGGGCCCTGTTCCCTTTAAGATGGAGACTACGACTGAGCTAAGGTGAAATTCACCCAAGTAGCTCTCAACATCCCTGTGCTGAAGAAACTATTGAAAAAGTTTACATCTAAATTTGTCTTCTGCTTTTGTTAAGAATAGAAGGAAATTAGATTGGCTTACGCAGTTCCTGTTGGGACCCATCTCAGCTACCATCTTGATTATCTTTCTGAACAACTATTCATATGCATCAGCAGAGCAAAAAATTACCAGGTATATAAAAATACTCAGCAGTTTAAATGGAACATTCAGAGCTAATAACCTTGAGTGAAAAAGCACTTAATAAAAGAGCTTCTCCCTCCCGTTTCCCATGTATATATATTTTTATAATTTTTATTCTTATATTGCATTGATAAAGTAAGAGCGGGCTGTTATGGAAGGGAGCAATTCCTGAAGATAAAAAATATAATTGCACAACTGGAAAAAAAAAAAAAAGAAAGAACCATTGCATTGATAAAGTAAGAGTGGGTTGTTATGGAAGGGAGCAATTCCCGAAGATAAAAAATATAATGTCACAACTGGAAAAAAAAAAAAAGAAAGAACTCTAGTAGCAATAAGCACAGCTAGCTTTCATCTTGCCTTCCAATGCCATTCTCCATTAAAAGGAATCTGCACTCTTTGGAGAAATGGCTGATTTTAGGACTGGCATAGGAAATAGACAAGATGAGACTGTAGCATCTTAGAGTGCCAGAAAGTAATACAGTGCTCAAAACAACAACAAAACAACAATGACAACAACAAAAACAAACAAAAACAAGCCACAAAGATGGGGTTAAGAGGGACACAGGAGACAATTGAAACAACTCCCAAATAGCCAAAGCTGGAACAATTTGAGCAACAAAATAAATAAAGCCATATTGGATTGTAACCCAAAGTGTAAACTAATATCTGTGAGTTTATATTGTTATAAATAATTGAATAAATAAATGGGGAGAGCAATCCCCATGCAGACGAATCCCAAATAATTTACGTAGACATTCAGCACTCAAAGAAGTGGAACACAACTCTCCACTCCTTATGTGTGGGCATGGTGACTTCCTGCCAAAGAGCACACTATGGAAAGTGGGTGGAAAGAGGAACATTATAATGGAGATGCCTGACAAATATAACCTCAGCCAGATGATCAAGGTCAACATCAACAGGGATAAGTCATGGTGCTATATGTACCTTTGATATTTTATGATGAAAACAGCACTTTACTTCTGTGGTCTTTCTTCCAAAACACATAATATCAATCTAATCACGAGAAAAACATCAGGCAAATCCCAATTTAGGAACATTCTGCAAAATACCTGACCAGTATATCTCCTCAAAAGTGTCAAGGTCACCAAAAACAGGGAAAGTCTGAGAAATTATCACAGTCAAGAGGAGCCTAAAGAGACATAATGACTAAATGTAATATAGTGTCCTGAATGGGATACTGGGACAGAATAAGGACAATAAGTAAAAACTAAGGAAATCTGAATAAGCTAAGGACTTTAATTAATAAGGTATCAAGATTGGTTTATTAATTGTAACAAATGTACTATATATATGTTGTAACAGATGTAAGATGTTAATAATAGGGGAAGCTAGATGTGGGGTATATGAGAAGTTTCTGTACTATTCACAATCATTTTGTAAATCTTAAACTGTTCTAAATAAAACTTTATTAAAGATCAAGAAAGAAAATGGAAAGATGCTGAGGTAAAGTTTGGGGAGACTAGGCCAGAACCAAAATCTGGTTTTGGGGTCTGGCAATGGGTGTCAGATTTTGGAGAAAGTAAAGCTGAATAGCTGTATCTAGGGTAGAACTTTTGTGAAAATGAAAGTTTTAGTGGAATTTCTAATTAATTTAATTTTAGTAGAAAATTTAAAGGTCATTTTAAGTGGCTTTGTCATTAGTATAACATCTTTTCTCCTCATTTTTATAAAAATGGTGCAAAGTGGGCTTTATGAGCTTATTAATACTTTTTGGAATACATATTGAACTTTAAACATCAAAATTAAAATAGTCATTGATAAAAAAACTTTAGTAGATGCAGTTAAACAACAGATTGGATTTTGCAAATAATTGAATTGAAAATTAAAAGTCCCCCCGGAAATCAGAAATAAAAACAATAAGAAATTTAAGGGAAAAGCAAAGGCACAAAAAATAGGTTCAAGAGATTTCAAAATATGTACAATAGGAATTATAGAAGGAGAATAAAGAATATTGGAGATCAAAGAACTAATAGGAAAGATTTTTACTGGAGAAAGATTATAATCTTAAAATGAAGTGGGCTATCAGCTGGTCAGGAATAAAAAAAATGGCCACAATTAGACAAATTCTCGTGAAATTCCTGAGTTTCAAGGATGAAGGTCATGCAGATAGTAAGAAACAAAAAGGTTTTCTACAAAGGAAAAAAAACAACAGAAACTTCATCAAAGAAGAAACCAAGACTGAAGTTACAGACTATTAAGAAATTCATGAGAATGAGCAAACCACATATCAAAATCTATGAGATGTTGTCCAGGCTGTGTTCAAAAGAAAACGGCTCCTTATCTAGTAATAGTTGTATGATCCCGGGCAAGTTATTTAACTTTTAAAGATTCAATTTCTCATCTTTAAATATTAATATCAACTACTCCCATGGTACTCATTTCGCAAGACACTGTGTACTAATTTATTTATTACCCACAACAGCCCTATAATATAGATTATGTGATTATCCCGCTTTACAAATGAGGAAACTGAAGCACAGAGAAGTCACTTGCACAAGGTCACAGAGTTGTAAGTAGCAGCAACTGTCTAGCCCGAGTCTACACTCATAACCACTATGCTACAAAGACTTCTTATGAAGCCTGTTTCTCTTAAACAGAAAATGCCAAAGAATTAACCTCCAAAAGTCATCAGACCCAGATTCTACGAATGAGTTCTATCGGAACTTAGTTCACTCAGCAAAAAAAAATATATATTTTAAAAGAAACAGCTTATTTTCCTTCAGCCTGATTTCCATTTTCTGTTTAAGGGTCTGTGGAAGAACAGCTTAAGACCACTCAGTGGTCGTTCCTACCCTTCAGCTGTGGACCAGTTCTCAGTGGCGGCTGAGTGATCGAGTCTTCAGTGGGGGAAACCACTGAAGAGCTACACGGGGCACCCATGCCTTCAAACTGGCTGGCGACCTCAGGCTGAGTAGCAGTAAATTAAAATTAAAATAGTCATTGATAAAAAAAAAAATTGAGGGGACTTGAAGCAGTCCATCCACCCTGAAATTCCTACTGGGTCAATGCCTTTTCTGCAGCGGCCTGCTCTTCCTTTTCCGTGTCTTCGAGATCTCTGTGGAAGTAGAGATCAGGCCTGACCTCCCGCCGGTGCTCACGGGGAAAAGGTGCCATGCAAGCGCAGAGTTGCCCGGAGCCAGCATCCAGCACATCGGACTGAGGAGTGAGCTCCCATGTTGCATAGGATGGCAATGTCCACGTGGCACAGAGACTGTGTTACACAGAGCAATGGTAGGCACGTTAACACAAGATGCCTCTGTGAGAGGCCAGTGGTCAGCTGGGATCAGTAAACACCAGACTTTGCAGCTCCTGGAAGGCTTCCTGTATCTGGTTAGTGAAGGTTCCAGGAGTGAAGCTGCCAGCAATAAGAGTGGCTCCAGTGGCAGCAGCAAACTTCAGCATAGCCCACTGGCCAGTATTCCTGGAGGATATGACACTGACACCAGCTGGTTTTTCAATAGCAGTAATGGCACGAGCTCCCAGCAGAAGCTTCTCCCAGTTCTCTCCAGATTTCCGATGTAGATGCCATTACTTTTCTTTTTGTAGATGTACTGCTTCATTTGGAAATCAAAGTTGGTGCTACCTAAGTACGCTCTTGGTGCAAGGAATTTGAGGACAACCTCCTCTTTCATCGACTAGACATCGAGGGCTCTGGACATGGTAAAAGTTTCCCTTTAAGTTACGACAGGAACCCAGAACAATGCCACATGGACCCCTCTCTGGGTAGTGCAGAAAGGCCAGCAAACTATGTATTGGTAATGATTATTGATTATTGTTGCATACCATTGAGGAGTTGGTAGTTGGTTACACAGCAGAAACTAATCGTTGTACCCATACATCAGTAATAACCAGTTAGAAAGTATAACTCTGGACACAATAGCTATTAAAATAGAAAATACCTCACCTCTTCTTTTTAATTTACACTTTTATATCCAACTGCCTACTCAGCATGTCCCCTGAATGATTAGTAGACATCTCAAACTAAACATGTCCCAAACAAAATTCATCCCTCCCGAACACCCGTTTCTCCCTTATCTCAACTGATGACCACCCCATTCTATCAGTTGCCCTTGAATCATCTTAGACTCCGGTCATTCTCTCATATCAGTTATCCATCTCCTCAGCATATTTATTGGCTCTACCTTAAAAATACATCCAGATTCTGATGATTCCTTACTACCACCACTACGGATACTGCCTTGGTCCAAGCCACCA
>NW_006443124.1:8580962-8586467 GCF_000325575.1 Pteropus alecto
TACACAGTGTTTCAATAGCATCTAAACTGGTCTCAAAACTGTAAAGGGAGATCAAATCTCCCACTCTTGTGCCCCAGCTGTCCTCCATGCAGCAGGCAGAGTAATCCTTCTAAAATATAGGACAGATCATGTTATTCCTCTCCTCAAACTTCTCCAACGACTCCCACCTTACTGTGAGCAAAAATTTTAAGTCCTCCTCACCGCCTGTAAGGTTCTCTAAGATTTGCCTTCTTGTCCTCTCTCTGGCCTCAATATTTCCACTCTTTTTTTTTTAAATCACTCTGCTATAGAAAAACTAGCTTCCCTTAGCCTCTTTGCTGTTCCTCCTGCATGGTATATAGTTTCCAGTCTCAGGGCCTTTGCACTTTTTACTTCCTCTGCCTGAAATGTTCTTCCCCAATTTATCTGCCTGACTCATTCACTTTCTTTCATGGGCCTCTACTCAAATCACCATATCAGAGAGGCCTTCACTGGCCACCTTAAAGAACATAGCTCCCATCTGCCACCACTCACTGTTTCCTCCCTTGTTTTTGATTTTTATGGTACTTATCATCACCTGACATATTATCGACGTTTGTTTAATGTCTTTCTCTGCTTTCTGGAATGTAGGCTTCCCAAGATGAGGAATTTTGCTTTGTTCACTGCTTTATCCCAAGAACCTAGAACAATGCCCAGGATATAGTAAGTTCTCAATAAACATTGAAAAAACAAGAAAACCTGAAACTGCATAAAACTATGTATTAAGAAAGCACTTGTATACATAGGGATATAGCATCATCCTGGAGATTCAATTTTTAAAGATACCAATTTTCTCAAATTCAATTTCAATTGAACATCATCCCAATTAAGATCCCAAAAGGATCTTTTTGGGGGGTGAACTTATCAAAAGGATTCGGAAGCCAATCTAGACCTGTAATATTTGAAACTATCTAAGACACTTCTGAAAGTGACAAGTAGTAAGAGGCAGGCAGACATTCCTAACCATATAGTTAAACATAAAAAAGAGCTTCAGAAAGTAAAGATCATGGTTCCATAACGTCAATATAAATAGACAGCTCACCGGAACCAGTCAGGAAGCCCAGAAACACACCTAAGCAAAAACAGAAATTTAGTACTCAGTAAAGGTAGTATTTCAAATCAAGGGGTAAAGAGATATTTAGCCAATAGTGATATGGACCAAACTGACCAAACTTAGATTTCTTTTATACCCTCGAATAAATGCCGAAGATTAAAGATTAAATTTTTAATTGCTCAAAATGAAATAATTAACGGTCTAGAAAAATAGAGGTGAATATATTACATATTTGACCACAAAAAAAATATCTACACAGCCAAAAAACACCACAAGCAAAAACAAGTAGAGGAAAACATTGTATCTGAAAAATAAAGATATACAAGGAAATCTTAGAACCCAGTAAGTAAAAGATCAATACACCAATAGAAAACTGGGCCCACTCAGGTAATTCAGAAATGAAGAAACATAAATGAGCACTAATTCATTAACTTAACAAATAGATACTAGCATATGTTATATGCCAAGCACACTGGCCAAGGTTAATAAAAAATCCAGTGTTGGCAGGAGTGTCATAAACTGGCATTTTTAAACCTGACAAATGAGATAATTATAAATTCTATAGTATGTTAGAACAACTTTCTGGAGGGCAGTTTGGTGATATGTGTTGAAAGTGAAAGCATTAAAAATACTTGACATCAATTCCAAATCTAGAATTTATATCATCATGCCTGGTTGTGAGACCTGGACCTGAGGCAGTCATCTTGCAGCCACCAGGGGAGGCAACCTGGGTGCAAAGCTAATGCACAGAGAGACAGAGACACCTGCGCCCTGGTCCCCTCAACCCCACCCTTGGGGCTACTCTATCCACAGATTCAGAATTCTGTGAGATGGTAAATTCCTCATTGTTTAAGCCAGTGTTAAGTGGAGTTTCTGTGATTTGTGGCCAAAGAATCCCTACTCTTCTCACCTTCCGGCTTTTTTCTCTACTTCTTTCCAACAGTCGCCTCTAAGTGATCAGCTTGCTTCCAGCCCTGCCTTGTAGATGAGAGGATGGATCATAGGTCTGGAGCTCTAGAAACTGCATGGGAACCAAACTGGGAGCAGTAGGCCCCACCCATGTCCCTGGGAACCAGAATTTGCTTAGGAGGGAAGCAAAGAGAGAGGTGCAGGACACCCAGCTAGAAATCATCCTCCTTGGGGAAGAAGCCCCTATAGGAAGCGGGGCTTGCCCCATTCCACTTGGTTGGGAAATACCAACCTAGAAATAACTATTTGATTAAGAAATTAGTGCTTAAGGATTCTCAAAACTAGTTATCTCTTGGCTGTTTGGAGAAAAAGACAGATGGTTTTACTTAGAAATTTAGTGCCTTTTTTGTGTGTCATTTTGTGCTGTGGCTTCCCAGAAGATATTGCTATTTTGTTTTATTCCTAGAGAAAAATCCATGACACATGGGTTTTTATCACAAAATAAAAATGTCAGACTTTATCTTTGGAACAAAATAAATACTTAAGTATTGTCTTTTGTCATTTATTGTAAAATATGTTATCTAAACTAAATCTTGGTAAGCATTTCACTCTCCAATCTTGATATTTAAAATAGTGAGTAATTAATTTCTGAGCTAAGTGTATTTTCTCTGTAGACCATTTGCATACTTACATTTTGATATTGAAGGAAATCCTAGAAGCTAAACCTCAAAAGTTATTGACTGTATAGATAAACATCTGCTGTTCTAATGGTGTTTGGAACTGCTGAACAATCATTTAAACATTCTTAATTTTCTTCTTTTTCATGAGTGGGTGGGGAAATGGGCAAGAATTGCAAAGAATAGTCACCTAGCTCTCTCTGCCTCCTCCTTTACAGAGCTGGAGTTCCCACAGCTGACATACCCTCCTCCAGTAGTTACCATAAGAACTGAAAGGCAGAAGAGGTTGAAAGCACTTCAAAAATTTTCAAGGTACTATACACCAGGAGAGTTTATATTGTTCATTGTTTAATTACTTGTGAAATGCTTTCCTTGCTCAGGTTTTAAAAACATTTATGTCTGCTCTTTGTTACCAATCCACTGGGAACATGTATTAGTCACTTCATAAATAATATAAATTTAATAAATTTTTACAAAATTAAATGTATTTGTCATTCATTCGTCTAGCCAGTAATTCCTGAGCACCTAATATAGACCATGTGCTGGGAATACAATGATGAACAAGAAATCAGTGTCATGTCAGCTCCCATGGAACTTCTATCCCACTTAGAGGAATAGATGCTAAGACAGAATCATGCAGATTACAATGATCGCATTGGTCAGGGAGGGCCTTGTAGAGGAGGTGGCATTTGGGGTGAGAGCTCAAGGATGTGAATAGGCTGTACATGAAAGAATTGAGAAAGAACATTCCAGGCTTTGCTTAGCAAAGGCCTGGAGGCTGGAAATAGAACGAAAGCAACATGACTGGAGGGTGGTAAGCAAGGAAGGAAGTAGAGTATGAGCAGAATTTGGAATAAACCAGACCAATTTTCCAAATTAAAATGTGGTTCATATCTTAGGAATCATCACAAATAAAACACTCCTGTCTTTCCACAAATAAAACACTTCTGGGGTGAGCTAGGCGATCTACCCCAGATTCCTGGGTGAGTGTTGGTGGTACATTGATTCTTGGAAAGGCTGGGTAACCTACCTATGGAGCACCAATGTCCACTGATGACCTTTCTCTGCACCAGCTCTTGGGAGCATGCAGCAGGTGGGTGACCTAAGGCCAGTTGGTCAGGCCAAGATATAGCCCAGGGATAAGGGAATGTTAGTTCATGCACTTCTCTCTTGCTGCAGGGAATGATAAATCTCTAGCGCTTCAGAGAATCTGGCAGCTGATGACTCCAAGGCCCCCAACCCCTCCCTTCTGTACACAGGCCTGATATGAATAACCAGAATGGCAATGGGAGCAGAGACACTTGGGCCACCAACCCTTAGCTCTAGGCTTCCCAGGAGGGGAAGATAATAGATGAGGTCTTCTGAAAATGAGGAATATACTGTAGGAACAAGACCAGGGTGGGCAAACTTTCTCTTGAAAGAGCCAGATAGTAGATATTTTAGGCTTTACAGGATATATATAACCTCTGTCATGCATTCTTCTTCGTTTTTATTTAATTACTTTATAACAATCCTTCAAAGAGGTTAAGAACTCTTCTTAGCTTGAAGGCCCTACACTGGATGGCCAACTGGGTTATAGTTTGTTGATCCCCTAAACTAGACTACATTGCCCTGACAAACTTCAAACTGAGGCTGCTTAACCCACATTAAGCACTGAGTAAATTATTCTTCTAATCTTCCAAGAATCTTCCGAAGTAGGCCTTGCACAACAAACCCATCCCATCCTCTTATTCCCATTCCTACCTCATCCCCGTCCCCATTTTCCACATCCTCAACCTTGTCTTATAGTCAGGAAATGGAAGCTTGGAAAAGTCAAGCAACCTGGCCCAGGCTGTGTGCTAACAAGTGATAGAAGCAGGATTTGAACTCAGGCAATCTGATGCCAGGGTCACTGGCCTTAATCACTATATTATACTACCCCTAACTAGTAACTAGACACATGGCTTCAGACAAGTGCATTTTTCTTTCTGGGTATGGCCCCTGTCTGTAAAATAAGAGGGGTGGCATAATGTTTCCTCAGTGTGAGAGACATACCTGATGGCATGTGAAGTGGTTTTCGTGGTTCACACACACAGCATTAAATTATATCAATTCACACAGTGAGAAGATGATTACCTTTTCAAGTCTCTTTTAAGTCTTCCAATGATGTTGGGGAAAATGTTCAATCTGATGCTAGCATATCTTTAACATTTCTCCAGCACATGCTAACTTCCATTTTTACAAGAGCTTTCCATTTTTATTGAGCTTCAAAACCCAGGGTCTTCAGTAGGTAGTGATATTTACCTAGAATTTAGTATCACTATTGTATTATTTTGCTTGTTTGTTTGTTTTTAATTTATTTATTTTAATTAGTTTCAAGTATACAGTACATTGGTTAGACATCTATATAGTACATAAAGCGGTCCCCCCAATTGCTCCCTCCCTCCTCTGACCCTCCACCTAGCCAACATATAAATGCTAACTGCATTCCCTATGCCATGCTCCCCATCCCCAGGAACATCCATCCAGCTACTAATTTGTACTTTTTCAACCCTTCACCCCGTTCTCCCAACCCCCTAAACCCCCTCACCTCTGTCCATCACCAAATTGTCCACTATATTTGTGAGTCTGTTTTTGAATAGTTTGTTCTTTTTATTCCTTAGATTCTGCATATAAGTGAAATCATATAGTGTTTATATTTCTCTGTCTGACTTAAATATCTTCTAGGTCCATCAAAGCAATATCTTTTTCCATCCCTTTCCTTTTTATATGCAGGGGTCTTGTTTTCATATCCTTTCAGCCACTCTATCTTTTGGTCGGAGCACTTAATTCTTTTCCATTTGAGGTACTTATTGATAGGAATGTAGT
>NW_006443124.1:8586887-8625507 GCF_000325575.1 Pteropus alecto
GCTGTCCCATCCTCTAGATAGGGCATTTGATCCTTTTCTTTATTCACTTTGTTTATTCCTTTGTTTATTCCATTTACTATACTTCTCATCTCAGATAATGTGTGCTTCATTTCAGACTGGTTCCCTTTTATAATTTCCATTTCCATTTTTATGCTTTTTATCTCTTTGCTGAATTTATCTACACTTCCCAAAAGTTCATTGAGCATCTTTATAACCAGTGTTTTGAACTCTGCATCTGTTAGATTACTTGACTCCATTATATCTGGATCTCTGTTCTGTTCTCTCATGTGGTTTCTGCTTCTTTGTCTTCCCATTTTGGCTGTCTTTCTGTGTTTGTTTCTATGTACTAAGCAAAGCTCGTAAGTCTCCCGGTCTTATTAGTGTGGATTTGTGAAGTAGGTGTCTAGTGGCACAGTCCTGAGAGGGGTTCAGCTGCAGGCCAAATTTAGCCCAAGCCTGTGTCCTTCCAGGGCCACCTGTTAAGATTCAGCAAGCAATCCACAGATGCTGTGCTTATAGTTACCTCAAAAGGCCACACCAGAAACCAAAGCCAGCTGCCTCCAGTGTGAGTCTAGGCACTGCTCAGCAAGGAGCACCTGGCTCACTGAGGATCTACCTGGATATGGCTTGAGTGGGGCTGTGAGTTGGGGTAGGTGGGGTTTCAGGGAATCCTCTGAGGGGAGTGACCTTTGTTATCCAGTTTGATGACATCATGGCTATGGCAGCTCTGTGTCCAGTGCACTGGTGTGGGGAGGGCTCAACAGGGAACAATGGATACTGCCGCACTTCTGTACAGAGTGAGTCTCACCTTAGCCCTCACTCCGACAATGTCTCCCTGTAAGTCCCTGGTGCCCCCTGCGTGCAGCTGAATCGGCACTGGTGCTCAGAACGAGCAGGTCCATTAGTGCAAAAATCCGCTCATGGACGCGGCTCCTTTAAGAAGCATCTGCCGCTTCCGTGTCCTCCATCTCACTCAGACGCTTGATCGGGCAGCCATGCATCCTCGCTCCATCCGACCTTCTGCCATTGCAGGGTGATTTCTTGTTTTTCTCTCTAGTTGTGTGGCTTGTTCATCTAAATCCCAGGTGATTTTTCCTTGCTGCTGCTCCTTGTTTCCGTCACAACTTTGATTTGGTCGCCAGGGGGATGAACAGAGCCTCTACCATCTATGCCATTTTCTTCCTCCCTATTGTATTCTTATTGTTACTTTCTATTGTTGCTCTCATGGTTTTATTTTTATTGTTTTTTTTAATGGTTATCTTCTACTTATGCAAAAGTATTAGTATTGTTATTGCTGCAATTCTCTTGTCCATACTTTCATAGTTATAAGATTGCTGCTGAAGGTCCTACGAGCACATCCAGGGCCAAATTGAAATAAGGGGTAAAGGCAGATTTCAGCTACTTTTATCTCCTCTTACAGGAAAGCAAAAGAATTCTACAGACATTGCATCGATCACAACATGTCACATGTTCACGTGTAGCAGCAAGAGAGGCTGAAAAAGTGGGCATTTGGCTGAGCACATTGCCGCCCTCAACCAATCAGGGTTCCATCAGCAAGAAAAGGGTGTGGACACCGGACTCTGTATTCAGTGTTTGCCATAGGCTGGGAGGCCTTTAAATTTTCTCCTTAGTGCCTACAGAGGACAGGCATGGAAATCAGAACTGCAGGAAGATTTCGGGAATTTACTTCTTTTTACTTTGTTTGGCACCAAGATATCTCCTCTCCTCATAGTGCAGCCAAACATGGATGATCCCTCATCACTCCTAAGCAACAACACGCAATAAGAAAAGTAGTATTGCCACACGCCCTTATAGTAGTGGTGAGAAAAGTCTTATGGGTTTGTTCCCATTGGCTACTATAGCTCAAAGTACTAAGCAAAAGAACCCTTACCTTCTCAGTCTCTAGTGTGTAGAGGATAAGTTTTCTTAAGCACACACCTCCATATTTGTACCCTAGAAACTAGATTTGAAACCTTGTAAAATCTCAGTTTACACACCTTTCTTATTATTTCAAAAACTACTTTTCCAATTAATGTTTTAATTCAACATGCATTCAGTGATACCCCATGGTTCCCCAGGCATCTTCCTAAGTGCTGAGGGTGAATTAGACCTACAAGGTGCCTGGGGCATACATCCTGATGGCAGAGGCAGACCAAAAACACACTGAGAGGCAGGAGAGCTGGATGGTTAAGAGCTGAACCTGGGAGCCAGACTTTAGACCTTGACTACAAATTTTGTTGCTTTCTGGCTATGTGGTTTTGGGGAAATTACTTGCCTATAGGTGCCTCAGTTTCCCCATCTACAAAATAATGAGATTAGTCTTAATACTTATCTCATAGTGCTGCAGTGAGACTAATTTCTGGCTCATGGTGATAAGAACAGCCCAATCAAAGGGCTGGAAAGCTAAAATGCAGACAATTGTTTAAAAGGTAAAAAATGGGATGTACCCATCTCATTTGGCGGCTGTATGTATTACATGGCTTAATTTCTATGAAGTGCTTGGCATTGGGACTGGCATATAGTAAGCGCTCAATAAATGTTAGTTACTATCACATTTCAAGCACTGAGTTCTTACTCAATTATTGCTCAGTGCTATGTAAGTTCCCTAAAGATACTATGGAATCTTCAAGGCCAGTGTTAACAGGTACTGTTGCTGCCTTCTTGTGCTTTATGGTTGAAGAGTTCCTCCTTCAGACACTTGTTCAAAGGAATCATTACACAAAGATGCACTTGTATGAGGTAGAGAATCTGGCCACAGGCATGAAAGACATTGTGAAGATGTGGGAATAAAGCATTGTAAGATTGAGGTTGCACTGACTAGACTGACTTTACAAAGACTGAGGTTGGAAAAAAAGAACCGAAACCCTGATAAACAGAACCACTCAGGAAACTGCACTCTCTCTCACTCCCCTGCCCCCTCCCTGCCGTCCTCTCGGCCACCCCAGCCCCCCCTTCATTAGAACACTTATGACTGGCTCTTATATCAGCATTTCCAATTAAGAGAAAAAGGGAAAATACAGCCTTGGGCTTTCATGGAAATTATTCTAACTCTCACAATCAGAATCTCTGCCTTAAAAAAAATGTATGTATGGTTTTAAGATCTTTAACTTTTCCTACAGCATTTCAGTACCCAACTTTTTCAAAAGCATCTTTTCTGAGGAATGATATTTCTTGAGACAATGTAACATAGTCTTTGCCAAGTGACTCAGTTTGAGGTAATATATATATCTTTTTTTTTTTCAATGTCAAGTGGCCCAAACTTACAGAGAAAAAGTGGGCACTTAGTATCAGTTTGATGTCAGGGTTTTTCCATGTTTGCAAGGGAGCTTTAAATACGACTCCATTCAAAGGTGTCTGCAGGTCGAGCTCCAGCCCCGTGCCAAGATGCTCCCAACCGTGGTCCTTGCTTCTGCCTTTCTCTTCTGCTCGGTGGCCAGCCAGGGGTGTTTGACCTTGGTAGGGATCAAGGACATCAAATACCTCATTGACAACCTGCAGGTAAGCTGGTGAATGGGGATGCAGGAAATAGCGAGAAGGGTAGCTGTTGAAAAGTTAAGTGAATTCTTTAGGAGGATGAAAAAACACACCACCTATTATGGGTTCTTGTCTCTCTATCTACTTTAGAGAGATCCATCTTCAAATTGCAGCTGCAGTGGCAATGTGAGTAACTGCTCTTTTAAGAAATATCTAAACTAATTTTAATTTTCACATCTAGAATCTTCACTTTGAAATTTCTCTTTTGCAGGTGACCAGTTGTTTGTGTCTGCCCACTCCTTCTGTAAGTACAGCAAAAGAATATAATCTTGATCTTGTTCTTTAAATTTTTAAGTAAAAATGATTGCTGTTTTAGATAAGCGTTACTTAATTGCAATTGTTACATATTAGCATTTCCTTTTAAAACCAGGCTCTTGAAATTCTATATTATACACATTTCTTTGTATTTAGTCAATTTTATGATGCTTGAGAGATTTGAACACTTTTACATATTTAAAAAAGAATCTTGAATGACTTTTTAGATCAGTGGTCATGTGCACAACTGAATCAAACTGGAACTGAGACTGTAACATATGATGTAGCCCACAGCATATGTTGCTTTCTAATCCACGCTGATAGCTCTAAGACTGCAAAAAAAAAAAAAAAGAAAATAAAATGACAACTCTTTATCTTCTGGTATCGATTGTCTGTGTGCTATGCCTTCTCCCTCCTTACCCCCTCCTCTCTCCCTTCCTGTCTGTTTAGCTAATTTAGGGTGGCCTCTGGGAGGACAGAGTGGCTGAGATTGTGGGTAGAGGGGAAGTAGAAAGGGCTTCCAAAGTTCATTGCCCACTTTGGCTGATAGGAAGTATGGCAGGAACTTTCTGGCTAAGGTGAGGAGGAAAAACTTATCCAAGGGCCCTGCTTTGCTCTCTCCCAAGCAAGGTCTAGGAGAATCTGAGCTTCTCGCCCCAGCTGAGGTCAGTCATCACTCCCCATCTTGGCCCATCCATTAGATGAGAATAGGATAAGGCAGAACCACGCAATTATACCACATCCCATCCCCTTAGTTTATAGTCTATGATTTAAGCTCCTGCTGAGACACTGGCTGTATTTAACTGACACCCCAGAAGGCTGGTGTGAAAAGACTTTTTCTTCTCTATATTTTCAAACTCACTATTTCAAGACTTAGAACAGGGAAGCATCGTTTGAAAAGGAGACTCAGAACTGGCTGTTTTCCAGAGCCCATAGGCCTTTAGTCCCTGGATGGAACATACTGGAACTCTCCAGGGAGTGTCACTGTGGAAAAATGGCCTCACCTTGAAATATTGATCATTTCCTAGACCAGCAAGGGACCTGTCTAAAAATAATGTCAGTTTAGGTTAGATTGGTTAAATTAAAAGTCTCTAAAAGCATTTTTTATGACTTCTTCCCAAAGTTATCCTCTGAGTGTTTCTTTTCACAAATCTTATTGTTTACCAGGACAACTGCACCACGCCATGCTTCCAAGAGGGTCTGTCACTGATGGCCAACACCACAGTGAAAACAAGTTTCCCCCTAATTTTCAATCGGGTGAAAAGAACAGTTGAAGCCCTGAAGAACAACAAGTGTCAAGTGAGTTTGTTTTTATCTGTGACATGCTCTGCTTAATTATTTCTAGGTGAATGTCGATGCCAACCCTCTCTGAATAGAACAGATGATAACATCTGAATGGGTACTTCAAGGTCGATAAGCGACATCTAAGAAATTTTATCAGAACAATAGAACTAAAGTGAAATCTGCCATGGATAGCTCATTGTTCTCCCTAGTTTTAAAAAACATTGACACCTATGTTGTCATTTTCTTCTACCTATCGAATAATGAACAAATTCATCTGATTGTAATTAGAAGCTAAAGTCTAAAAAATGAGGACTATAGCCCACATAATACTAAACTATGCTAGAGCTGCAATTTGCTGAGTGGATGTGGTGGCCTGCAAGCTAAAGATTTTTTTTTTTTTTTGATTGGCTAAGGAGATGTTTAAAGGAAAATGCACTCGGATCTAGGTAAAAGCTTGCCATTTTGCCCTAAATGCCCATCTCTTCTATAGCGCATATCCCGCCCCTAGAGGGGAGGGAGCTCTTTAAGAATTTATTGTCTCTACCTGAGTCTACAGAAAGCGAAGAGCCTTTCACTCAGTTACTTAGCTGACATGTTTCTACCATCAATAACATGTAGTTCTTCCCCACCGCACCCCCCAAATTCACCAGGCTCTGGGCTGGGGGTTCCTGGGACTGCTGTGTTCCACACTGTTTTAGTCATTTTGTTAACTTTTATCCCCACAGTTTTTTTCCTGTGAACAGTCATGCAACCAAACCACAGCAGGCAACACACTGACATTTCTGAAGAGTCTCCTGGGAATCTTCCAGAAAGAAAGGATGAGAAGCAGCACATGAAGATGAAATAGTATTTATTCTATTTATTGAATGTAAAAAGCCTCCTCTTTAAGTTGTTGCAGTTTAAAAATCAAGTAAGCCATGCTAAATATGAACCAGTTGTAATAATTGTTTAAAATTTTTAAAAATTAAAAAGTATATTTGTTTAAAATGTTGTCTTTATAAATATATATGCAAAGCGCAATCTGGTCTCTTGCTGCTTATTCTCACCTTGCAGCCCAGAACAAAGAAAGGTACAAACTGTCGAAGGGCTGAATGGCTAGGCTCACAGCCATGCCCGGGGACTGAAGGGGGTGCATTGTGAAGGGTGTGGGGACAGTCTGAGGGTTGCTACTAGGAGGCTAAAGGCATGCCTGAGATGTCCTATCTGTGGCTCTGCAGGAGGGAGGCTCAGGGTCCTGCCAAGGAGTCTGGGGTCCTGAGAAACCAACCATGTACCTGAAATGGGAGAAGGCAGCACTTTGGCAAGACGGGGAGGTGGGAAACTACTCAAGAATCTGAGCAAGTTCATACATGAGAAAGGAAAGTGCTTGAAGCTGAGCCAGGAGCAGGTCATGGAGCAGACTCTTTGGGAAAAAAAGCAGAGAAACCTGGGATCAACACAGTCATTTATTCGCCTGAAAGACCTTCAGCTAGCACCCACCATGTGCCCGGTGCAATGCCTGGCTGGGTTGCCGAGGGTAATGGGGGACCAACCTGAGGCATCCTTAAACTAAGTTGTCTGGCTGGCATAGTGTGGCTGTAGCTATCTGTAATGGTTAATTATAAGTGTCAACTTGATCAGGCCATGGGACGCCCAGACATTAGACTAAACATTATTTCTAGATGTGTCTGTGAGAGTGTTTCTGGATGGGATGAGCATATGATTGGTAGGCTGTCTAAAGCAAATGCTCTCCCCAACGTGGGTGGGCCTCATCCAATCCACTCAGGGCCCGAAGAGAGCAGAAAGCAGGGAAAAAATTGGCTCTCTGCCTGACAGCTTGAGCTGGAACATCGGTCTTCTTCTACACTTGAAATGGGACTTACTCCATCGGCTCCCTAGTTACCAAACTTTTGAACTTGAACTAATATTTTAACCACCAGCTTTCCTGGGCCTCCAGCTTGCAGACAGCAGATCACCGGACTTAGCTTCCATAACTGCATGAGCTGATTCCTTATAATAAATCTATCTATCTATAGATCGATTGATCGATCGATCTATCTATCATCTATTTACCTACCTACCTACCTGTCCGTCTGTCCGTCCAATCATCCGTCCATTCATCCATCCTGCTGGTTCTGTTTCTCTGGAGAGCTCTGACATATAGACTATTCATCTCGCCTCAGTCTACCCCACCCCCATCCCTGCCCCATGTCCAATACTCCTGATCCTGGCTTCTGTTCCACAGTATTTATTTGTCTTCTAAGATGCTCTCATTTATTAATTTACCGTGTTTATTATTTACTGTTTCTCCCTGCTCAAATGCTAACTTTCTGAGGGCAGAGAACTCTGTTATGCTCACTGTTGTATCCCAAATGCCTATCTTGAGCCTATACTACTCCTAGACCAGAGTGGGTGCTCCATAAATATTGACTAAATAGATGAAAGGCCTTTGAGATGCAAAATATAAAATGCTGTGTAGGTCAGGAATGTGCTCACCTGGAGAAGAGATGGTACCTAGAACATACTACACATATTCAGGAAGGTGAGGTCCCTTCAAACCCCTCCAGGCAGACCCTAAGCCCGGAGTTCACATGACCTTGCTATGTGGGCATGGGCAGCCCGCCAGCAATCATCCTGCTTGACCTCCCTGGTTCTGTGTGATGGGCAAGGTGGAGGCAGGGTTAAGGTGAGTGTCTTGGGAGTGGGGTGGTCTGACAATCAGAATGGCCTTCCTCTTGCTATCTGAAAGCTTAGAGGCTTGGGAAGAGCTTAGAGGGACCTACTGTGGGGAGTATTTTTCCAGGTACTGTCAAAAATAGAATTGCTTCCCCTCCCTATTGGGCTAGACTATCCTTGGGTACTTTTGATCAATAACATGGAAAGTTCAGAGCACCAAGAGAGAGTTCCTCAAAGGGCTTTTCTTGGCTTTTATTTCTGATCAATTACAATGGCAAGCAATATCCCATGTGACCTGCCCTGCAAACAGCCCTTGGCCGAAGGTGAAGTTCTCTGGTGAGCTAAGTAGCCCTGGTGCCTGGAGTTGTGTGGCTTCTTTAGCAAGGGGGTGGGTACAAGTTTCGCCCTCTGCCTATGGCCAACCCCCGCCCACATAAGAGAGAGGGAGAAGTTTCAGCAAAGATGACCCACATCAGGGAGAGTGTATTATTATCTTCTTGGGTGCAGAAATTGTGTGTCCATGAGATATCTAATCATAATTTTTTTAGTCTTAGTTTAGGCAAAGACCAATTTCTCAGTGACTTATTTGTAGGAACGTGTTTATCAAAGGGCAACAAGTTGGATTTCTAAATTCAAGAGGCTTTCAGCAGGGGACCACTGGATTAACCTTTGTCCTCCCTCAGAGCTAAAGGCCACCAAGCACTTTGCAGGGGACATAGACCTGAAGACAAATAGACAACAGTCACAGTCCATTGACCCATCTGCTTCCTGAGAGAAGTGGAAAACATTGCGTGGCAGTGCTGGGCAGGTGGGGGTCGGGCACAGTTTTCCTCAAGCAGATGTCGGAAGGATCTCGCATAACAGTGGGTATGAGAATTCGTGTTCTCACTACTTACTATTGTTTTTGTTAGTACCTCCCAGTATCTCCTGTATGACTTTTCCCCCCGAGACTCAAAGTTCTGATCACTATCCTCAACAGCCTCCCTCCCTCCTTATGCACAGTATCCAGGTGTGGCTGTCTTACCTGGCTCCCTAGCTGGGCTGTGGATTCCCACGGACAAGGCACTGAGAAAAAGGTCTATCAAATACTATATTGGTTATTATTTATTAATATTAGGTCTCTAATAACTAAGCACTTACTCTGCATGTACTAAGTGTGCACCCTCTCATTTAATCCCCAAATAACTGTAGCAAGTAGATATTATTTCTGCTTCGTAGGTAAGGAAATCAAAGCTCAGGAAGCTTAAATGATGTTCTCAAGGCCCCACAGCTAGTGAGAATTAGAGCAGAGTTCTCGCCCAGGAGTCTCAGATTCCAACCCTTTTCTCTTTCCATTCTGCTCATATTCTGTGTGCATCAAGCATGTACATTGTGTTTCCTCTGACTGCAGTCCTAGGGCAAAATAGATTCATAATAAATGGGCCCGCACTCCCTTATCCAAAAACTTGAGGGTCTTTTTAGCACTCAAGCTGTTTAGCTTCTTAAGAAGGGAATACACAATTCATGTGCCATATATTACATAACACTCACAGCAGGGCCTGGGGCAGGATTCCATAATTAAACACATTAATATTCTGCAGCAAAACACACAAGGCGATTGGGTTTGGCAGCCAAATGAGTCTCAACAAATCTTGAGCTTTCAGAGCTGTTTGGACTTCAGAATTGTGATGAGGGACTGGTAGCATTCTGCCAGCACGGGCCCCACTTACAGAGGGGGCTCTCTCTCTCCCAAGGGCTTACCTGGGGCCGGGCTGGGTGTCCCCAGAAGGGACACAGGCTTCTGCAGCAGCCTGGAGAAGGCATCCCAGGTCGCAGGAGTCGAGATTTCCCTTCTCCTTTCCTCCACCTGAGTTTTCTGAATGATCGGCCCCAGTCACAGCTGTGTCACATTATATACTGTGGTTTACAGCCTGCAGCCTCAGAGCCACCAACTCTGCGAAGCTCACCCTGCCTTGGGATCCCTGCAAGGACAGGTGCTGGTAGTTGGTTTCAGAACACAACCTGGGAACACAATCAGCTCTCAGAGAAGATGGGCAGAGAGATGAGCTGCAACTCACTGTCAACGGATTAGTCAGCAGCATAGCTTGGTGGTTTCCCTCAGCTTTTCTGCAAAAGTCATAAAACCCACAGGACACACCCCTGCAAGCAAGCTCAAAGCAGGATTCTCAGGGCCTGGATAAGGTGTGCTGTAATTACTCTCCTCCCTTATCCAGAAGGCACCTTGGAGAAAGGAGAACTAACATTTGCTAAGTATTTACTGTACACCTGGCACTGTACTCAGCATGCTTTGTGAAATATCTAGTACCTTTACAACCACGCCATTATATAATTACTGTATGTAATTCCTAGTGCACAGATGAGTAAACTGAGGCCCAGGGAGGTTATAGAATTTGCTGAGGGCATATTGCTCATAAGGGATAATGCCAAGATCCCAACTCTGGTAACTGACTGCAGAGACACACTCTTAAATCTAACCTACAGGAGGGTGGCAGCTCTCAACAGCCAGTTGCCTTGTCCTGGTTGCCAGGCCCTGGGCAGAGTTGTTTCCAGGAAATTTCAGACCAGGGTACACTGATGCTGGCCAAAGCCAAGGCTAGATGCTGCTGGCCTTAAATTTGACCAGTCCACAAGCATCTGTCTATCTTCCTATCCATCCAATTTGAAGCAGGAAGGCATTGTAAAGGCTCAACCCCACAATTCCTTTCCTACCCTGCTTCCCTCATTTGCCCCAGACTGAGGCCACCCTTCCTCTGGAAATACAGACCATTCACCCATTTAAAGTGTATAATTAGATTTTCAGTAGATTCACAGAAATGTGCAACCCTCACCGCAATCTAATTTGATAATATTTTCATCACCCCCAGAAGAAACCTTGCATACATTAGCAGCCACTCTCTATCTTTCCTTTCCCCAGCCTACTCAACTAGTAATCTATTTTCTAGCTCTATAAATTTGTCTCTTCTGGATTTTTCCTATAAATGGAACCATGCGATATGTGTTTTTCTATGACTGGCTTCTTCCACTTAGCACCGTGCTTTGAAATGTCATTCATGTTGTAGCAGATATCAGTACTTTTCTTTTTATTGCCAACTAATATTCTCTTTTATAGAAATACTGCCTTTTATTCATCAGTTGATAGACATTTAGGTTGATTCTACTTTGGGGCCATTATGAATAATCTTGCTATGAACATGCGTGTAAAGGTAAAGGTTTTTGTGAAGACAATGCTCTCATTTCTCTTGGGTAGATACCTAGGAGTGGAGTTGCCGGGTCTCATGGCAATTCTGTCTTAACTTCTGAGAAACTACCAAACCATTTTCCAAAGTGGCTGCATCATTTTACATTTCAACCAGCAGTGTGTGAGGGCTCCAATTTCTTCATATCCTCGCCAACTCTTATCATCTACCTTCTTTATTATAACCATCCTAGTGGGTGTAAGGTGATATCTCATTGTGACTTTGATTTTCATTTTCCTAATAACTAGGGATACATCTTTTCATGTGCGCATCGGCCACTTTTATATCTTCTGTGGATAATGTCTCATCGAATATGTTGATCATTTTAAAATTGGGTCATTTGTCTTTTTTATAGCTAAGTTGTAAGAATTCTTTATATATTCTGGATATAAGTCCCTTATCTGATATAGGATTTGCAAATATTTTCTCTCATTTTGCGGGTCATCTTTTTATTTTCTTGATGGTATCATTTGTGGCATAAAAGTTTTTAATTATAGTCCAATTTATCTCTATTTTATTTTGTCACTTATGCTTTTGGTATTCTAAGAAAACTTTACCAAACCCAGGGCCACAAGAGTTTATTTCATATTTCTTTCTATGAGTTTTATAGTTTTATCTCTTACCTCTAAGTCTACGATCCATTTGGAGTTAATTTTCATATATGGTGTGAAGTAAGGTTCCAATTTCATTCTTTTGGTGTGAAGTAAGGTTCCAATTTCATTCTTCAACTATTTGTTGAAAAGACTATTCTTTCTTCATTGAATCATCTTGGCACCTTTGTTGAAAATGAATTGACCACAGATGTAAGGGTTTATTTTCAGAGTTTCGATTTTGTCCCATTGATCTACATATCTACGTTATGCCGGCAACACACTGTCTTGATCACTGTAGCCTTGTAATCGGAAAGTGCAAGTCCTCCAACTTTATTCTTCTTTATTAAGATTGTTTTGGCTATTCTAGGTCTTTTGCATCTCCATATGAATTTTAGGATTAGCTTGCCGATTTCTGCCAAAAATAAAAAAGCCAGCTGGTATTCTAAGAAGGATTTAATTAAATCTGTAGATCCATTTAGGGGGTATTGCTATTTTAGCAATATTTAGTCTTGTGACATATGACAAAGAAAAAATATTTTTCCACTTTTTAGATCTTTTTAAATTTCTTTTAACAAGGTGTTGTAGTTTTCAATGTATGCCTAAATATTTTATTTTTCAAATGCTATTGTGAATGGAATTTTCTTAATTTTATCTTTGGGGTGTTCATTGGAAGTATATAGAAATATAATTGATTTCTGTATGTTAGTCTTGTATCCTGAAACTTTGCTGAACTTGTTTATTGGTCCTAATAGTTTTTTAAATGGATTCCTTAGGATTTTCTACATAGAGGATCATATTATCTGCACACAGAGGCAGTTTAGTTCTCCTTTTCCCACTTGGATGCCTTCTATTTCATTTCATTGCCTAATTGCCTTGGGTAGAACCTCCAGCACAATGCTGACTAGAAGTAGCAAGATCTTGTTCCTGACCTTAAGAGGAAAGCATCTAGCCTTTCACCGTTGAGTTTTAGGTTGGCTGTGGACTTCTCCTAGATGCCCTTTGTCAGGTTAAGGAAGTTTCCTTCTGTTCTCAGTTTGTTGAGTATTTTTATCATGAATGAATATTGGATTTTGTCAAATGCTTTTTCTGCATCAATTGAGATGATTATCCTTTATTAATTAATATAGAGGTTAATGCTTGGTTTTTAAATATCCAAAAGTAGAGCTCTTACATCTAATAGAAAGTAATTACTCTTTGGATTGTGGAAGAGAAGTTAGTGAAGAAACACTGGTGAGTGCCTGTCCAGCTGAGCCTTGAGATAGTGGTGGCAGAACTCTTGGGGTGGGCTGAGGACCTGAGAACAGAGGGCGCCTGAGCCGTGTGTCCTGTGTGCCCTGACAATCTGAAAAAAGAAGGCCTCCTGCCACCCAACATGTGGTATGGCACAGGAAGCCCCAGGAAAGGGGCCTAATGCAGGCCCCTGAGTAGTTCCAATGGAGAAGCCAAGGTTTTTACCAAGGGATGGAGAGAAGCATGGATGCATCACAGAGCATGGCAAGGCCAGAGAGGCCTCGTGGTTGTCAGGTGCATGGACCTTGTGGCCAGGACAATATGGGAATGAAAATGCTTGAACAGCAGCCACCATGGTGGGAAGGCCACACCCCAGGACAAGACAGATGGAACACCAGCTAGGCTGGAACATCTCCCAAGAACTAGAAACCTCTCCCTATATCCCAAATCCTTGAAATCTAAAGTCACCCCCAGGACAGGGAAGGGAAGGAGAAAATCCTGAACTGACTGGGTTTAGCTTGGAATTTCTGAATTTTACTCTGAAATGGCAAAATTACTTTTTCTGCCATCAAGTAGAATGGATGCTTGAAAAAAAACTAAATAAGTTAAAGTAGACAAAGCTTCACTTATTTTTTGTATACCTGAGGATATGGTTGAATCATTCAGCAAGCACCAATAAAGCACACAGTGAGAGCCAGGTGCTGAACGCAGCACAACAGTTAGTAATATGTTGCAGCGTTTTCAGAATCTGCAGGTATGGAGGGGAGAGACCCTGTGTTGCCCCCTGAACAATGCAAATAAGCCAGACTCACAGGGAGGAAGGCAGGCTGAAACCAGGGACAAGAAAAACCAGTGACCACTCCCCTCCCCCGCCTTCCTCTAACCCCTGTGTTTTGCACTTTACAGTTTACAAAACCACTTTTGCACTTAATTGGTACTGAAGCCCTGAAATTTAAGTAGGAGAGATCTGGTGTGGCCATTTTACAAATGAAGAAACTGAGGCTTGTTAAGTTCATGAAGATAGATGACAGACCAGGAACTGGAACCCAAGGCGAAGGTCTTCCTAGTCTAAGGTTCGTTCCACCACAGAGAAGTAAAAGGACAACAAGGGAGACAGGAGACTCACGAAACAGGAAGAGCAGTGTCACCAGGCCCAGACGTTCTCACGAAAGTCATCAGCTACCAGAAGCTGACACCTGCAGAGGATTTAGTTGACCTCTGCTGCCTCCAAGTGGCGATTCTGCAGCTTATCAGCCAAGAGAGCCTTTGGATGATGGATTTTTTTTTTTTTAACAGAAGAGGTCTCCCGGGGGGCAAAACTATTTTTACAGAATACTAAGACATTATCTGCCCCTTTCACTCTCATTTTCTTACAGGTGCACAATGGCATTTCCCAACGTCTACACGGCAAGTGACAGCACAACAGGTTGAAAGCAGAAGCAAATAGGAGATTCTACCTGGCCTCTGTTTTAAGCTAAGCCAGACGTCAGAGAGATTTGCAAAAATGCAAAACAGTGCAACTCATTCATTATTTATTTTTGCTTGGGAAGGATAGTTGTTTTCATTAAAATGTGTTATTATGTTAACATGTGATGAGTTTCTTATACTTTAAATAAATATTTTTTAAAATTCTGTTTTAGTTTCTGGTTAATGTTATAATCTCCAGAAACAAACATTCTTTGAGGCCCTCAGTAATTTTAAAGAGTGAATGGGACGGGACCACTGTTGAGAACTGCTGTTGTAGCATAATGGTTATTGTTATTCTTTTTGCTGATGACAGGAATGTTCCCTGTTCGTGGAAGTCAGGGTGTCCAGGCTAAAGAAAAGCACAGAGACGGGAAAGCCTGGAGGGTAGTGAACAGACAGGAGCTGGTCCAGTGGGTTTGTTGGCTCACTCAGGCATTCCTTCAACAAACATTTGAATGCCTGTTATGTACCTGGCATTGGATGGGATGGGAAAAGGTGCCTGGAGCACAGGGAACCTGGGACAGAGCAGGAAGAGGTGAGTCTGGAAGAGCAGCTCTGATGGGAATTGTGGAAGACCTTCAATGGCAGGTCGAGACCTCTTACATGCATGTGTTTCAACAACTTTCTCTTTTTACTGTACGAAATGATGTTCCTTAGCGTGGACAGCAGGGGGCAGTGTAGCCTCAAGAAGATTATCGAATGGAGTGGCAGTCCAAACTCCGCAGCAGTTCAGGTATATTGAAGCTTCAGTTTCTCCATGTGCAAACTTGGTCAGCAATGGTTCTCTCAGCTTACCTCCTCCTAACATGGAGAGGGTCATAAGATGAGCAGAGAACGTGGGGTCGGCGGGAGGTCTGACAACTGAAGAACGTCGTTGCTGGATCTCAGCTTTATCAGGGACGTCTATCAAAGACCTCAGCTGGCCTTGTGAACACACCATTAATTCCAAGCAAACTGGGCAACCAGAACCAGCATCAGGAAATGGTCTCACTCAGAAAGACTTAAGAAACATGCTCTAGGACGTGTTAGAGAAAAGATCTCAGGTTCAAATTCATCTGGGAATGAACAAGATGCCATGAACATCTCTTCACCAGTATCCACAGCACCTTCCCAGGACCAGCGATGCTGGGGTGGGCATGCAGACCCTTCTCTCCTGTCAATAGAACCGTCTAACACACCAGAATGGAAGTATCACTGGAGCCCCTCGAGGCTGTCCCCAGCATGGAGGACAGTGTCTGCCTGTAGTAGGTATTCAACAGATGTTTAATGACTGAAGGAATGAATGAATGCCCCACTGCTGGAGGAATGGAGAGTTTAGAATGTAGCCTGTATGCTGCCGGGGGGACCAGTGTCAGAGGCCTTGAAGCAGAAAGATCAAGGAGGGCATAATGAGGGTTTATTTCAAGGAGGGAACCCTTTGCTACAGCATAGGATAAGCTGCTTTGTCTTGGTGCTGGGTCTATGAGGGCAGGGAATTTTCAGACGTGTTCTGAATCACTCAAAGGGGTTGGGCAGGAGTGGAGAAATCAAGGAAGACTCTTTCAAGGGGGGTAAAAAAGGGTAAAAAAACTAAGGATCTTTTCCCCACTGGGATTTAAGCCAAGAATGGCAAATAGATGAATCTGTATGTCAATTCTGACGGGCTGGTAGTGGCTGTCCAGGGCACTCAGCTGAGAGGGATTCTGAAGCTGCATTCAGCTCATCAGGAGAGGGCTGGCTCTGTGGCTGAGCAGGGATGCCCGTTACAGGCACAGAAGTGGGAGTAACATCGTGGACACGTGCCATATAACAGCGGAAGAGCAATGGCCTTCCCACTTGGTTCTAGCGAGAAATAAAATTTGGAATCATGACATCATTCTAGAAAACACACTGTGGACAAAATATTTTATTTTGTTTTATTTTGTTCTCCATGTGAAAAAGAAGGCCTAGAAAACACACACCCCACATGCACTCAGTGTGCTGCAGCCGTAGAAACGCTTGATTGGCACCTGCTGCAGGCAGAGTGGGGAGCGCACCCACAGGGCCTCCCCTCCTCTATTGCCCTGTCAGCCACTGCGCCCTCCCTGCCCACCTTAGGCAGCTCAGAGACTGTCATCTCTAGTTTCTCTTCTCACTTGCAAGGAGTGGACTCCTCTCTGGGTGGGTGATATCGACAGAGGTCTAACAGAGGGAAGAATGAGAGCAGCTGGTGCGGCATGGGAGCCAGGCAGAAGCATTTGATATGGAAACAACCTGAAGAAGTTTTCGATGTTTTTATATGGAAACAGAGACAACTCCAGGTCCTACATGAACTCCCAGTGTGTTGACAACGGTCGTCGGGGCAGGATCTATTTTACCACGCTTTTTACCAGGTGCCAGTGCAGATCTGAAATAGATGGCAATCCATCAGTGGTCCATCCAAGGTGGCAGCTCAGTGGCTCCAGCCAGGAGGTGAGGAACGGGGTGCTTGCAATGGGGAAAGAAGGGATTCCGAGCTTAGTGGGTTCTAGAGATGCCCCTGTCAGCAGCTGCCTGTAGTGGAATGTGGCCCTGGTCAGGTGACACCAGCCCTGGCCAGGTGACGCTGGCCCTGGAGAAAAAGGAGAAAAGATAAGACTTTCATCTAAATGGGGTTATCAGCCAGCAAGATCTAGCAGTCAAACAACCCATTTGGAGCTGTTTTTGTGAAGCAACGATTGGCCAAGTATCACCATGAAAACAGACTGGTGAAAGGCTATGAGGTTGTCTGGGTGGTTTGCAAATGTTCAGAAAAAAATATTACAGGAAGGAGAATGTATCTTCTTTCCTTAAAAATGGATTTTCCTGAACCTGAAACTAGGCCAACCAGGTTTGGAGCATGAAAGTCGTGGCAGGAGGCAGGCCAGCGTTATTCCAGGAAGGTCCCGGAGGCAGGGAATCTTGATGGACAGGTAGGTGCAGTTGGATTCATGGGCCTCAGCCAAGCCCAAGAACTGACCACTGACCAGTGGCTGGGACTCCCTTCTATCACCAAAGGTCATTGTCCTTGTATTTTCTGATGCTGTTTCTCCAGGTGACAGATAAACTAACCACATCACAAAATGACAACCGCATGCAGTTTTTACTCAGTCACAAATGGTCCTCGGATCACTCATATGTTGACGTGGGTGAGAAATAATAACAACAGATGAATGAAAAGGAAGTGTTCTTCTTCCCCAGACACTGCGGGAGCTGGGGAGAGCTCTGTATCTGGTTTTTGGAAGGAGGCCGGAGCTGCTTGGAGCTGGACTCTGTTCCGTGCAGGCACTGGGAAACAGTTTGATGTCATTCCCAGCCGCCTGCACCCTGGGACTTGAGAAAGTCACCATCTCCCGCTTCTTAGGAACTGCAGGCTCCCTAGTTCTCTAATACACATCATCTCACTGGCTTCAGTCTGGACTATGAGGGAGGCACTGGTTTCCACCTCGTCAAAGCATGGATGTCACTGCTGTGTGGAGCACGACCTGCTCCAAATCTCGGAGCTACTGGTAAGTTCAAATCCAGGACTCGTTAGAGGGCTTTTGTGTTCTTGGGTTAGAGCGGGAAGTTGAACTTCTTGTTAAGATGAGGCTCCAGAAAAGTCCCTGGGAAACCCCCATTCCAGCTGGGAGCTTTTCTCCACCCCAGCAGAGAAAAGGCAGGCACACAGCCGTGCCCCTTGTACTTTCCGAGCACTTCCAGAAAGAAAAGCTTCCAGTTGTGGTGGCCACTGCTCTGAATGGCCAAATGCTGAACAGTCAGGATTTGGCTTGCTAGAAACTTCTTTATTCCCCCTGAAGTAGCCAATCACCAGGGGTGGTCACAGGTTGGCAGGGTACTCAGGCAAGCGTCCAGCCACTCTGGGATCTGCCACGTCTTGGCATGAAAACCACCTGGCAGCTGAAGATTTAAGGACATGGAAAAATGGTCCTGGACTATTAAACAGTAAAAGTGGATTAGAAAACATTGTATAAAGTAGGATCCCATTTTGGGGGGTCACACATAAAAAAACACTTGGAAGAATAATAGCAAAGTCTTGAGATTATAGGTATTTTAATTTTGTTCTTTCAGTTTATTTGAATTTTCTATTTTATTTTCCAATAAACACAAATTGATTTCATTATAGGAGCTTTTTAAAAAGCCACTTTCATCTGCTCAAAGGTGGGAGGTGTGGCCAATATCTGAGCAGAGCTTTAGGAAGCAGGCAACTTCTCTTCCCTGCTAACCCCAATACAGTAACTCGTCACCCACCATGTTTAATTATGCAAAATGCATCACTACCCTTTTCCTTTTATAAAAGAGAGCAAAAAGCCAGGAAAACTGTGAATGTGGGTGCTTTAGTAAAAGGCTAAAAGCATTTGATTTCAAGCCAGCGTCCCGGGCTCATTCTGGGCTCACTGTAGCCAGCCTGATCCGTCTTGCCTTTTTCTGGCTCCCTGGTCCATGCAGGCATCCAGCGGGGCTCAGCAGCCCTGGGGAGAGGCAGCAGGGAGGTTTGCTAGACCTTCCTGATAAAAGACCCTCTTTCCTGAGAGAATTTACAGTCACTACAACCAAGGCAGAACAGTTTCTTGGTAACTAGAAAATTCAGTGACTCACTCTACTTTGTCTTCTGAGCTCTGCAAGTGACCAGTTTGGGGCCAGAGGAGAAACAAGAGAGGAAAAGAAGAGGAAAAACTAAAGTTTATTAGGGGTTAATCATCCAGCCACTCAACCAGATTTCCGAGTGGCCATGTGTGTGCCAGGCTCTATGAGCGGCGTGGGCCACACAGAGGTAAAATAGTCACAGCTGGCTGGGGAGTGAGGACAATAATCAAGCAGTTATGATGCAGAGGGGTGCAGGGGCTGAGTAGGCGCTGTGGGAGGGAGCCTATAGCAGGCACAACTCCTGGATGTAGCATCAGGGCAGCCTTCCTGGAGGAGGAGACTTCTAGACTAAGGCCTGGATGACAAAGAGGAAATGATGAAGCCAAAGGCAAGGGATAAAGTATGAGAAGAGACAGCATGCAAAAAGACCCAGAGATGAGAATGAGGATAGTACGCTTAGGGTGGTGGTGAGGATGAGGCAGTTAAGGACTGACACTTGACCTAGAAGGCAATGGGGAGCCATCAAGGGCATCTAAGCAAGGGAGTCTCTTGCTCAGACTTCTGTTTTTAGATCCCTTGGGCCACAGTGATCTTTTAGCAATGAGAAAGGGAGAAGAGAGAACAAGAGGTGGGGGCCGGGGGCAGAGGCTGTGGGAGCCCATTGGTGTCTCTGAGACTCAGGCTCTGAGCTCAGGAGGGAGGTGGGGAGATGGTGCTCGTGTGACAGGGTGCGGGCACCCTGGTTTGAGTCCTCACTTTTGAGCGTGAGTCATTAAATTTGTACAATGAAACTACACTTCTCTCTGAGGGTCATCAAAGCTCCTGAATGGAAAAACAGAGAGGTGAGCTCGCTATAAACAGGTAAGTTCTGTGCTGAACTCAGTTACCGAGCACCCAGCTCACCTCCAATCACAGGGGGGCATATGAGATTGGCTTTTTGATGACGAGAAGGGTGGCAATCCTAGCCCCGGGATTAGTGCAGATTAGATAAGAAACAAATGACAAATATTTTCATGGCAAAGAAGAGAGTTTCAAGCTGTAGGAGGCGCAGTTGGCTGGGGAGGAAACACACTGACCTGGCACTCAGGGGCTGGTCACCGCTTGGTTCCCGCGGATCGCCTGCAGGGAGAGCTCGTACCCGAGGAACATGGCTGCGCTCATGGGGAAGCCCCGTACAGTGTTCACAGTGATGCCTCTGAAAAACACCTTTGGCGGGAGGCGGTGTTATCAGAGGGGACTGATCCGCACCCTCTGCAGGGCCACCACTGAGGAGCAGAGAGAGGCCTAGCAGTGCTGCTCACTTAGGCCCCCTGTCCCAGGCTAGACCTGCAGAGCTCGAAGGCCCCGTGAAGGTGGAGACCACCTGAGACGTCCTGGCCATGCCCCTGCCCTACCCCAGGTCACATCTGATGGTACTTTTCCTCCCAGGTTCACATGCACTAAATATTATGAGCTAACTGCTGAATTCTATGAACACCCATGTATACTTGCTTAATTGCTGCTCTCTCTCTTGAATTCGCGTGCGTGTGCACACGTGCACACACGCGCACACACAACGCTTGGGAAGCCAGAAGCCAGAGCGCTCCACCCCACTCATTTTGCAACAGTAGACAGAACACCCAGCCACGCCGACACTGGACAGATGCTTCACAGGACAGCCCTAAGTGGCGGGGTCGGGGAGAACTCAGGCTGTGAGGAAGGTGGTAGACACAGAGCTGAGGCACAGCTTGGCCATTTAGTAGCTGTGTTGTTACTTGGGCAAGTGGCAGCTTCTAGAATCTGTTTTCCCAACTGTAAAATGGGGGCAATAACACTAGTGACCCGAACCGGTTGTTGAGGGGGTGAATGAGATGACGCTTTGAAGCACTCGCACAGCGCCTGCTGTGCGGTAAGCGCTCACCAACTGTTGACTGTCCCAGCACCGTCCTTATTGTCAACAGTCATCGCTTCATACAGAGTAGCACTCAGCCTCGATCATCAGTCTGAGTGCCCGGCAGCAGTGGCCTGTCTTGATGAGCCGCTAAACTCGGCCTTTAATACAAGAAGACTGTGTTTGTCTTCCGCCCCTAGACAATATGAATGATGCTTCCCTTCCTACCCAAAACGTCCTGCCTGGTGCTGGGTACACCCTGATCTACATGACATAGTTCTCACCCTTGGGATGTTTATAACCTACTAGAGAGGCTGAGTCCCTTTCAGGAATAACTACAACATAACTTAGAATGTGATGAGGACAGATAAGGGCTTTGGTAAGGATGGGGGTGGGGGCTGGGGAGGAGCTGTCCTCAAATGTCCTCTCTGGGAAGGGACAACACGACTAAAGGCAAATGTCTACTCAAGCATAAATGGCCTGAGAATTGTCAGGCATAAGACTCAAACCTATTCACTGACTCTTATATAATTTATCAAGTTTATGAAATATAATGTATTTTAAGAAAGCAGAAATCTAGCCTTTGCATTTCCTGTTTTCTTGGTAGTCAGGCACTGTGATATCGGGGTAAGAAGGTGCAAGATGTCGGGTGGCCTTCCTTGTGGAGAAGTGCCTGCCCCTTGACACTCGGGCAGCCTGGGAGATGCAGCGTGATCAGGAAGGGGAGAGAAGGCCTCTGTTCTCTTGTGGACTTGAGGGGAAGCCTCAGCCCCCAGGAAGGGAACTGATGGACCGGGATCCCAGAGGTGAGCAAGTGGCTCTGCTAAAATCTGGAGCAATTCAGGCAGTGGGGAAGCGGGATCCTTCTAACTTTAGCAATCCTCTCTCATGCCTAACCTTTCTGGAATTCCACAGGCTCACCCAGAGTGACTGAATAATAGCAAGGAACTAGGTCAGGCTCCAAGAGGAAAATTCCATGTGAGATGCCCACAGGGGCTCCCCTGTGACCGAGGCTTGGCTCTGCAAGGCGAGGCAAGCCAGGCAGGACCCAGCTTGGAGTGTGACCTTTCCCTCCCACAGCTGTGGCTGCTCTTCTGTGAGGCCCAAGGTGGCAGACCTTCTGGCTTTTACCACAGGCTTTTGGAACACAAAAACACCAGACTGAGTCTCTTCTCATGAAGCCTCAATGGCCCCCCACTGCCCAAGGTCAAGTCGACACCCTTTCCTAGCCTGTCAGGACCCATGCCCTCTGTCCCTGCACTTTCTTTGGGCTGCCTTTCTCACCCGACACTCTGGGCAGGCTTACAGCCTGTCACTCCTCCTATAGGGCCAACTCTTTTTCCACCACTGGGCTTCAGCTGGAATGCTCCCCAAACCTGCACCCTCTAGTCATCCTCCCAGTGACACCCCAAGTTAGACTACGGCCCATTGCCTTCTATGCTCTCAGTATCTCTGCCAGCACAGCACTTCTCACACCATTTTCCAATTGCCCATGATTTGTATATCCTCTTATTAATGATCCCAGGAAGGGCAGTGAGAGCGGGGCTGTGTATATTGGCTCAGCTCTGAATCCCAGTGCCTGCACTGTGCTAGGCCTAGAGGACCCATCCATCAGAGGATGGATGAATGAATGGATAGATGAACAAATGAATGAAAGAACAAATGAATGAACCAATGAATGAACCAAAGAAAAGATGCACAAAAAAGCAGTCTCTGAGTTGAAAGAGTCCTGGCGGTGGCTGTGATAGTGGGGGATTCCTGGAGTGGAGGAAGGGCTCCAGACCCCCCAAGTGCCAGAACCAAAGAGCAACTAGCCCTGGCGCCTTGGGAAGCTTGTCTGTTATCAATGTTCCTCTCTGTCTCTCTTTAGCGTCATTCAATCTCATCCCCCTGTGACAACCCCTTCACGACAATCACCTCTGTGGAGCTAAAGGACATCAAGTCATTCCTCCAGCCTCTTTATTTCAGATGACAGCTCTCCAAGTATGAGCCATGGCCCAGTGACCCATGACGATCCTCACGGCCTGCAGAGAATGGACCTAAAACTACCAGGTCTTTCTTCTGTTATGACTTGAGAATGCTCCGAAAGTCCACGGGCTTCCAATCATCGCTGTCACGAAGGCCGCTTTACTCGTAATCGTTAAGTGAGTTACAAAGGGCTATTAAAATTGGGCACCATCGTCACTATTTTACTCCTTTCTAATTCTTTATTACCACTGAGTTCTTCTTCCATGGGAAAGTGGGAGCATGTTGGCTTAGGGCTTTGTGACCTGCCTCAGTAAGCTGTAGTAGAACTTGGACAATGAATACTCTGTAAAGCTAGTGCCCAAGCCAACTGGGATTGGAGCCATCCCTTGGCCCTGGGAAAAGACATTCCCTCCTGCTGGGAATATGACTGGGAGACAACTCAACTTTGTAGGACTGTGTGGGGTTTTTTGGTTGCTATTTATGTTTATACGCAAACACATATACAAATATACATAAATATATATACACACACGTATGCTTGCATAGGCTGTGAGTATTTTTGGAATATATCACAAGAAATAACAGTGATTCCTTTTGAGAGAGAACTGGCAACCACAGGTGTAACAGTTAGATAGTATATCCTCTTTTTACATCTTTTGAAGCTTCTTATGTTTATATATAATCTATTTTTAACCCACTAATAAAAACATTGAAAAATTAATCTCAGTCAATAAGGTGGTTAATCAAGCTGAATCTTGCTATCTCTGCTTAAAATGTGTGTCTGACTATAAACTACAAATCGAGTGCTATTGAAATTAAAAAATTGATCATTTGGCCTCAGTTGCCCTTTGGAATTTTTTTTTTTTTTGACAGCACAGTATATTTTGGAGGAATAATGTCAGCAAAATATTCTGCCTCTACAGACATTTTTAGAATTATGACACATTAATGTTTTGGATAACAGACAAACATATCTCATATTAAAACAGAGCATTGAATCTAGATCTCCCTTATATGTCCCTCTGTAGTTATTAGTTGAATCACAAACTATGCTTCTGCCTCCCTCCAAAAAAAGACATTCAAGGTGAAGACTCTAGGAATATGGCAGAGTAAGAAATACCAGGAATCTGTATCCCTACCTAGACAACAACTGTACTGGCAGAATTGGTCTGACATAACGATTTTGGAATTCCGGAGTTGACTGAAAGCTTACGACTTCCAGAGGAAGGCTTTTACAGTAAGCTGTGATTAATTTCACTCAATTTCAGCTCTTAGCACAGTAGCAGCTATTGGTCCCCCACCTAAGCCGGAAGCTGTGCATGTGTTTCTGGAGCAATGTGCACACAGCTTATGGGAGACAGAAGCGGCAATAAGGACCCTGTCCTCCCCAAAGTGAAGATCTCTTTCTGATCACTGATTGCTGTTTCTGATCATAGAGGTGCAATGAGGAGGGTGGCCATTGTTGTTCCACTTACCCCTCACTGATGCAAGCCCTCCCCTCTGACTGAAGGGACTTCCAGAGGATTTAAAGGGCTCATGCCCTTCCCCCTTCATTGTTCTCTCTTTCCCCTTTTGGGAGGCAGACATTAATAACTAGGACATTCAAAAGTAACTGCATGTTTGGGGAAAATTAGAAAGTGACTGAACATGCCCAGGGAAAGGTAAAGGCTCAGAAGAGACTTGAAAGGACCTGATCCTTGGCACAGAGACAGCCCACAAAAATAACAAAAAACACTAAACCCTGGGAAGAGAGAAGAATTTGATTTCCAGAGTTACCACATTATTAGATTTAAATATCTAGCTTTCAACAAAAAATCATGAACCATACAAAGAAACAAGAAAGTATGGTCTATTCAAAGAAAAAATAAATAAACAGAAATGGTCCCTGAAAAAGGTCTACTTTATAACAGATCTACTTTATAACTATCTTATAGATGCTTGAAGAACTAGAGGAAGATGTGGAGCAAGTCAAGAAAATGACAAAATGGAAATGGAACAAAATGGAAATATCAGTGAAGAAATAGAAAACTCAGAGAGAACCAAACTGAAATTCTGGAGCTAAAACGTACAATAACTAAAATGGAAAATTTACTAGAAGGATTCAAAGGCATATTTAAGCAGGCATAAGCAAGAATCAGCAAATTTGAAGATAGGACAATGAACATTATTGAGTCTGAGGAACAGAAAGAAAAAAGGTTGAAGAAAAGTGAACAGAGCTTAAGGGACCTGTGGGAAACTGTCAAGTAGATCAACATATGCATTGCGAGAGTCCCAGAAGAAGGGAAAAAGGGACAGAGAGAATATTTGAAGTAATAATAGCTGAAACCTTTCCAAACTTGCTGAAAGATGTGAATATAAATATTAAAGAAGCTCAACAAATTCCAGGAAAGATGAACTCGAAGTGACCCACACCAAGACACATTATAATAAACTTTCAAAGACAAAAAGAATCATGAAAGCAGCAAGAGTGAAGCAACTTGTTAAACACAAAGGCTCCTCAATAAGATCACTAGCAGATTGTGCATCGGAAACTTTAGAGGCCAGAAGGCAATAGGCCAATACATTCAAAATGCTAAAAGAAAAAACTGTCAATCAAAAATCCTATACTCAGCAAAACTATCCTTCAAAAAATGAGGGAGAAATTAAGACATTTTCAGATAAACAAAAGCTGAGGGAGTTAACTACTATTAGATCTATGCTGCAAGAAATGTTTAAGGGAGTCCCACAGGGTGAAATGAAATGACACTGGAACCGTAACTTGAAGCCGTATAAAGAAATAAAGATCCCAATGAAGGTAAATTTAGAGGGAGAGTGATGTCAGCACTGTGATAGCACAAGATGTCCCTCATTCGCCCCCAACACAACAACAAAAATTTGGCATCCATCCATGAATAAAAGTGTCTCTGAGGAACTTGTGGGACCCAGCACCATATGCCCGGGGACCCTAGAGGAGTGTCTCCCATCTGTATATCAATAATAGGCAGACAGACCTCAGCACTGGCAGTGGAACCTCGAGTAGACTGTGAACTGGTTCCAGCCCCTCTTGGCCACAGTCCAGGAGCACTTGGAAAACACTGATCTGGGTGGTCATCGACAGATGAGAGAGCCTCGTGGAAGTCCAGGTTTCCAGAGAAGAAGTTCCAGTACTCCATCGGAGCAAAAAAGAAAATACAAGTTTGGATGCAGTGGAGTGGGCAGTTAGTAGATACTGGAAGGTTTGGGATTATTGCAAGGCAGCCACACGAGAAAAGGCCCAGAGCTCAGCAGTGACAGTAACACTAACAAAACTACTAATATTAATGTCGATAACAAATGGCTCTTTCTAAATGTTCTCTAGGCGTGATGCATTAAATTAGCACTTTTTATATGCCTAATTTAATTCAACCCACAAATATCTCTGTTGTTCACAGTAGAGATGGTTATCTTTGGAGAAACTTAAGGCCTGGAGAGGTAAAGCAACTGGTCTGGATTCCTCTACATCAGGAGTCCCCAACCTTTTTGGCACCAGAGACCAGTGCCCCTATGAGAATCTAATGCCTGATGATCTGAGGTGGAGCTGAGGCAGAGATACGAGCGCTGGGGGGCAGCTGCAAATACAGATGAAGGTTCACTCACTCGCCTGCTGCTCACCTCCCGCTGTGTGGCCCATTTCCTAAAAGGCCATGAACCGGTACCAGTCTGTGACCTGGGGGTCGGGGACCCCTGCTCTAGATCACAAGTAGCCAGTCATGGCTTTGAGCTCAAGTCTGCTTGAGAGGCATGTCAAGAAAATTTGGGTGCAGGCAAGAGAAAAGAGGAGAGAGACAAAGCCAGGTTGGAGGCTGCCTCAGTAAGTGAAGCCAGAGGTGATGGGGTCTAAACTCCCGTAGGTGGGAGAGCATAAGACAGATCAGGGAACTGGAACTTATGAGATGTGATGACTGAGGTGGTTCAGGGGCTCCCCACTTAGAAGAGGGACAAGGGTGAGGCACTGAGCAATGAGTTAGGAAGAACTTCCCGGCATAGCTTGATGAAAAGCAAGGTTTGGTGACACACAGAGGTGGTCCAGGTCTCAGCTCTGCCATCCACCACCTGTTTGACCTCAGTGGGTCACCAGTCCTCTCTGAACCTCTGTCAGGTACAGAGCACAGGCAACTCCTTCACACCAGGCCAGCACAAAGACGAGATGATGAAACAAGTTTCTCTCACAGTACTTAATAACTGGTGACTGTCGGCATCTCAGTTTCCCTTCTCTATAATCTCACTTCGCTAAAAATGTCTGACCCCCCCCTTCCAGGGACTGACACAGACCCTGCATGACCACTGTGGGGCTTACTTTAAGACCGTCATTCTGGTAACTCTTGGAGATACAGTCCAGAACACCTTTGTACTTGTTTAAATAAACTCCGTCAGCTTGGAGTCGACTTTTCACGACATCCATAGGCGTCGCTGTACCCCAAGAAATTGCTCCTGTAAAGAGAGATAAACAGGTGTCAGGGGCTGGCTGGTTGGGGTCTGGAGGAAACTCTGCAGATTTCTACCATTCAGAGACTTCTGAGGGAAGTGGAAAAGCTCAGGGTTAGGACCCGTGAAGGCTGTTCCTGAGCCTTCCTTGCCACTTGCTGTGGGACTTTGTAGAATTCTCCTACCTCCTCTAGGCCTTGGGTTTGTCATCTGTAAAATGAAGCAGCAGCACTTATCTTCATGGGGTTGTTGTGAGCATAAATAAATGGATTCGTGTGAAGCCTTTAGCACAATACCAGCTAGTGCTTCATAAGTGGAAGCCTTTATTAGCAGTTTTTATTGGATAAACAGGAACAGCCCCCGCCAGTACCTTGCAGCACCTTTCCAGGGCACCAGGGGAGAGTGCCCAGGGTAATGCCTGAGGCTGGAGGCCTGTAGCTCCCCAGAGGCAGGATTTACCCTGAACACAAAGAAGCTAACCAAACACTTGCAGATAGGCTGCTGGCCAAGGAAGGGCCAGACTGGGGCTTGCAAGAAGAGGAGCAGCCGGTCTTTAAAAATCTCATGTCTTTTCCACATATATGGAATAGGAGCCTTGGGACTCCATGCCACTGGGTCATCCTGTTTGGATAAGCCCAGGTGCCCTGGTTTGGCCATTTCTGTGACTTTAAGGAACTCCAGGTTATTGTGTAAACACAAAAATTGACACATTCTTGGATGGGGAGAGAAAAACAAACTGATGCCAAAGTCCAAAGCAACTGATGTGAAAGATTTCATAATTGCTGCCCAGAGGCTCCCCAAAGAGGCCTTCACCTGCCCAGGCCCTCTGTCCATCCCAGCCTCCAGCTCCTGTGGCCTCCTGACCCCTGACCCTTGGGGGGCCCCCTGAACCTCTTTTCTCTCCTGCCACCTGACAGGATGATGGGCTGCTTCCCCCGGCACACTTTCCTGTTCCTCAGCCCACAGGCAAGGGTATTACAAATCGAGATTTGCCTGCTCACCATAAATGAGAGCGGATGGGGCCTTGTTTGTCCTCTCAGCCAGCGAGTATTTACTGAGCACTTAATAGGAGCTGGTAGGGGCCAGGCCTCAGACCTGCGGGGGTGGAGGGAGAACACTGGTATTTGTGTTTGGGTTTTGTTATGTGTTAGCTGAATTTCAAGCACAGCAAATTATAACGAGGAGGAGGAAGAAGAACAGGAGGAGGAATGACAATTTTCTTCTCTCCATTGGACTTTTCCCATTAGCATCAAACATGCCATGTTTCCAGCCTTCTTAAAAAGCAATCTGCTCCTGACTTCCATGCTTGCCTCTGGCTGTAGCTAGAGTTCTCTCTGCCCCATTACAGCACAGCCAAATCCCTCGGAAGTGTTGTGTAGACTTGGTTTCTCCAATTTCCTTCATCCTCTCCTTTCTCTATCCCACGTCAGTCAGGTTTTCACACCCTTCTCTTCACCAAAATGGGTCTCACCAAAGTCCCCTGTGGTGGAGGGAGAGCCAGGCACGGACAGCCTGCAGCAAAGAGACCAGTGTGACTGGAGCAGAACAAGTCAGGGGACAGGAGCAGAAAATGAGTGCAGGTGGGTAACAGGCAGCCAGATCGTAGAGGGACTTGAAATCCTCTGCAAGGACACTGACTCTTACCCTATAGGAAATGGGGACATGGTGTGGGTCCACAGTCACAAAATGAATAAGTGCAGATTTGAACTCGTATCCTTCTGACTACAGTGTCCCTGCTATACTGTCCGCACTAGCTGTGTGACATTGGGTTGGTCACTTAATCTCTCTGAACCTGAGCTTTCTCATCTGAAAAATGGGGAGACTGATTCCTACCTTCTTGGGCTAATGAAATCTCATATGAGAAGAGTTTGCAGTATGCCCATATTAAAAAACAGTGAGCTACGATAACATTTCATTTTCAATGCTCAGGCATACCTAACAGAGAGTAAGTGCTCAAAATATGTCTTCTGACAAAAGGTGAATGGGCCCAAATAGGGACTTGGCGTCCCCACAGGTCTGGAGAGAAGAGGATGGGAGAAAGAGGGGGACCTTCCCCTATTCCCAGCCCTTCCTCGCCCAGCGAGGTCTGACACATATTAAGCACTTAACAAAGACTTTTTGGATGAGTGGCTGGATGGATCCTGCCCTTCCCCAGGGCTGAGGAGGGCATGGAAGGCCCCCAGGTGTGCCCTGCAGTGGCTAGCACAGGGACAGGAATGAGCTCTGCTGCCTTACCTGCCATGCCACCAGCCAGCCACACAGCACAGGGGCTGGGCCCTGCGCAGGTCTCGGGTGTGATCCAGTCACTCAGCAGCACATAGGGGATGAAGTAGAGGCAGTAGCCCGGGACGTCCCTTAGCAGCATGGCACTGGCACCCCGGTACAGCCCTGCCAGGCCCTCCGTCCGCACGATGGTTGCGATGCAATGCACAGGCCCCTGGTAGGCTGGCCGCTCCCCAAGAGTTGCCCTGGGCTTCAAACCGAGGTTGGCTGCCAAGACACGGGGGAGAAGATGGCAAGTGACCCAGGGGACCAGAGATTGGTCATTCTCTGGCACTGAAGCCAGCCCGGCCCATTGACAGTTCCCAGTCACGTGGCCCATTGGTTTTTACCAAACCTTCTAACCCTCTTGGCAGCTAAAACCAGGATTCTGAAGTCTCAACAGAGAGCCCCTGCCAACATGTACAACCAGATCGGAGACAGTACCAGCCAGGTGATAAAATATCAGTTGCCCTAGAATGCCCAGAGGTTTCTGGTCAACCATTACTATGCCTTTCTAAGCAGAAGTAACTGCAGAATGCCTAGGATCAAATATACCAAGCTCTTTCCTGAAGCTGAGACTAAAAATCCGACACACTGTGTTTGTATGTGTGTGCGTATACTTGTGCACACTGTGGTTAAAAAAAAAAAATCTTATAATTGGTATTATGAGATTTGGACCCAGACTGTTCTGGTCCCAAATCCTGGCTTCACCACTTGAAAACTGTTTGTCCTTGGTAGACCTTATCTAAAAAAGAAAACAGGCAATACTGTACTGTATACTTGGAAGTTGCTAAGGAAGAAGATTTTAAAAGTTCTCCCCACCACACACACACAAGATGATACACATATTTTGCAATATGTGAATATAATCAAATCATCACATTGCATACTTAAACTTATACAATATTATAGTCAATTATATCTCAATAAAGCTGGAAAAATATTTAAAAAATAAAAAGAGAATAGGCTGATGTGAGTATAAATAGAGTGATACCCATAGAGTGCTTGGCATGGTTCTAGGAACATCGTAGGGGTGCAATAAGCCATCCCCAGATTATTACAAAGACCAAGGCAACTGGGATGAATCGGGTGCAGGATGCATTGGAGGGGGCACTGGACATGTTCTCACTGACTCACCCCAGCCCTGGCCAGGCTGTACCCTGAAATGCCTGTAGGGCAACACTGGTGCCACTGGCCCCTCAAAGTCTAAGGGCACAGGGCTGCTGTCCTCTTGTCTGACCTCTGGGGTCTCTGCTGGCAGACCATGGGTTGTTATGTCTGCAGCTTCTTCTAAGGGTGTACGTAGCCAGCAAGTGGTGACTCTTTCTCTCCCATTTAATCCTTCCACCTGGCTCCCTGGTCTCCCTAGCTGATGCTCACCTCTGCTGTGGACCCTTTAGCATAGCTTTGAATCAAAGCCAGAGAGATCTCCCAGTCTCCGTGCAGATAAAGCAGACTCTTATTCTCAACTTTTTCCCTTCTTGAAAAATTAACATGACATGCCCAGGGAAGAAACAGAATGAAGCTTGCCTGTGACCACATGCTTATTTTGCAACCTGAGTTTCATTCCTAATATGTATCATCTCAATTTGGTTTTACACATGCTGACAAAGAGGCATATCACTTGCACCGTAGAGTTGTATTTCCAAGTCACCTAGGCAGTTCCATCTTTATCAGAGGAAAGGTTACGACAAAATATTTGGCTTCGTGACTCCACAGTCTAAACTGGAGATTTGAGGGTAAATTGCAACCTGTTCTTTCACACATCCCAGAAGTAGGTGAGGTCATGGTGGAAGTTTCTATTTGCTCAGGAAATGTGCTTGGCCAAACTAATCCTATATTTTCCATTTGTGTGAGGGGAACAGAGTAATCACTACCATGCACATTAAGCTAACTGCAGTGTGGACAGGAGGCTGAGTCCCATTCACTTCTACAGCACATCCCACAGGAAGTGAGCAGGGGTGGTGGCCATTTTTGAGGGCACAGGGCCTTCTGAGCTCAGAGCAAAATTGGACACTGTGGTGTTTGAAAGCCCATTGAGAGATCACTGGACACCTCTTCTTCTCCCAAATCCATCATGATACTGCTGGGGTCACCTAGGGAATTTTGGTAGAGAAAATAGATGTAATTGTTCTAACACATAAATTTTGCCTGGGCCATGCTCATGTCCAAGTATGGCGATCCAAGCCAGGAGTCAAAGTTTCCATGAATCAACTATGGACATGATGTGGCTTTCATAAGTTACCGATTGCAGGAGTGTCTGATAACATTCTTCTTGTTTGGAGATACAGATGCTGAAAAAAGAACTTGCCAAACCTCCAACTGCTCTTGTCAACAAAAAATCTGAACTTATTTCCTTTTCTTTCCGGAGTGAGCAATAAGGAAATTCTCTCATATTCTCCCAGGTTTGCTACATAAGTAATCTAGCTTTTTTGCTTGAGAATGATCCATCTATGACTGTGAAAGCAATATAATTGTCGTGGAGACTACCACCGTCTGGAACACCGACACGAATCTGAATCGGCGGCCAGTGCCCTCTAGACACATGTTGATGCTGAGAAGCCCTTGGAACTCCTTTCAACTCCCTCATCTTCAACATAAAAGCTTTTTTTTATAATAAGTATATAATAATGTATAAAATAATAATTTCGAATTTGCAAAATAAGTGCAAAAAAAAAAAAAGAACTGTACAAAGAACGCCTTTATATTATATATCCTTTACCCAGATTCACCTATGGTTAACATTTTACTTCATTCGTTCTAGTTTGTGCGCTCTCCCCCTCCACCCCTGTTCTCACTCAAACACGTGTGCGTAAATGAACTGAGCAGATGCGACTGTCCTCATGCATAAACCTGCCTGGGCTCTGTTCATCTCCAGGAAACAGTGACCTGATCTGGAATCAAGGTTTTCATGAGTCAGTTATGAGTATGATGTGGCTTTCAGGAGTTACAGATAGAAGGACAGTGACTGATAACGTGCCAATGTTGGAAAAACACTTGGCAAACCTTGAACCAAACTTGTCAACAAGATCCAAACCAGAACCAAACCTATACTTTTTTTTTACCCCAAAGTAAGCAATAAGGGAATTCCTTTGCACACATATGCATATTTTTTTCACACGTACATACATAATTTTATTTTCTGAACTATTTCAGGGTGAGTTACATACACAATGACGCTTTATCCCTAAATACTTCAATATGTGTTTGCTAAGAATAGGGATATTGTCTCACCACAGCACAGTTATCAGTATCATAACCTACATTGACAATACTTTTATCTACACTCAGGTTGTCATTTGATCTCATGATGACCTTTAAAGCATTCCTCTCCCTCCCCAGGGCAGGATCCAGTCGAATCAGGTATTGCATTTAGTTGTCATGTCTCTTTAGCCTCCTTTAATCCAGAGCCTTCCTACATCCTTCTTGTAAACGGATTTTCCTCATTTGGGGTTTGTTTGTGTTTCCTTGTAATTACGTTGAGGTTATGCATCCTTGGCCAGACCTCCTCCCTGTCTCACCTCTCCTCCCATGATCAATCACTCTCAAGAACACCTGGTCTTCTCCTTCTCTGGCCTCCTATATCTGATTTTTAGTTTGTTTCTTTGCTTTTTTAAATTGAGGTATAACTTATAGTCAACAAAAAAAGGTGCAGCTCTTAAGTGCGTAGTTGGTGAGTTTTGACAATTGCATGACCTGTGTTACCACATCCTACTGAGAAAATGACATCTTATACTTGAAACAAACTGTTTTGATCACAGCCCACTTAGGGAGAGCAAAGATTCCTAGCCTACCTACCCTCTCCTGCTTTTCAAGGGACATCAGTGATGTATCACTCAATGAGAAGCAAATCTTTCTTAGACGATGGTTGTTACGGGCTCATCTGCATTAGCAATAGTGGTACGGATGATTCATATGGGACCACAGAGCAAAAAACAGCAGAAATTCCTATCAGTTGCACAGACCACAAGAGGCTCTGTGGCTTAGCTGGGGAGGCATGGCCCTGAGGGGTGTGGCCTGGAGTCTCAGCAGCTGGACTTGGGAAAGCACTGAATTGGAGTTCTTGGTCACTCTAGCAGTGGACCAGTTTTAGCTTGTGAAAGACAAATTTTGGTGATCCCTAAAAACTGACTTGAGAGGTTGCTGGCAAACAGTACTTGGAAATATGCACAGCTGAAATCCATGGACTTGCAAGTCATTTGTGCGAAGACCTTGAGGAACAAGGCGAGGTGCTGGATTAGCACAGTGAGTCCTCACTAACGTCATAGATAGGTTCTTGCAAAGTTGTGACTTGAAGCAGAACGACCTGTAACAAAACCAGTTTTCCCATAGGCTAATTGATATAAACAAAAGTTAACTGCCTATGGCTTATTTCTGGTCACAAAAACATCACCAAACTTCTAAATGAAGAACCAAACACTTCTAATATTAAACATTAAAATAAATGTAAGCTATAGATACATTGAAAAAAAATTAATAGAAAATAAGAGAATTATTTGGTAGGCTGCTTATTCCAGTTCAGGGTCATAGGTGGTCAGAGCCTGTCCCAGTAGCTCAGGGCATAAAGCGGGAACCCGCCAAGGACAAGATGCTCTTCCATCACAGAACCACTCACTCAGACTGGGACAGTGTAGACTGGCAAGCTCACCTCATGTGCACATTTTTAGGATGTGGGAGGAAACCGGAGCCCCAGAGAACCCATACAGACATGGGGAGATCTGCATACTCCACACAGACAGTGGCCTTTGCTGGGAATCAACATTGTTTTGTTACGATGAAACAATATTGAACAAAACGACATTATTAGGGGACCTGCTGGACTCCGCTCACACTGAACCACTGACTTTCAGCGCGTTGTTCCTGAGCCTTCAGGACTGGGGCTTGAGGGTGTACACGTGTACGTGAGGGGACTCGCACTGGGTTTTTCTTATGGTGTAAAATGTATTTAGTTTCTCTAATTAGAATTTTTGTTTTAAAAGGAGGATAAGATTATCAATCAAATTTTGATTTCTTACCATGAGTGCTTTGCCACTGAGACTGGGTTTTGCTGTGCTCTCTAAATCAAGAACCTATTACCTTTTACAACGATAGGTATCGATTACATACTTCGAACACTCAGAATGCCTGTGGTTTTCTTTTCCCAAATTCATTAAGACCTACACCAAGGCTGGCAGGATGTTCCAAGTAAATGAAATTGGGCCCTACCTGCTCCTAATTTTCCCTTTGACGTGGAGGAAAGCCTTCAAAATTCTAAAGAGACTCCCTCTACCTGATCCCTCCACACCTTGTCCAGTGCGGTCCCTGTCCTTAGACCACATGCTGTGGCCGGCTCCGCTGCTCTGGAGTGGCCGGTGCCTTGCTCGCCTCCTTCCTGGGCCAGGAAGTCCTTTTGAAGGAGGCTCTGCAGAGGGCAGGGCCTTCCAGGTTCGGTCGGTCCTAACAGGTACCCATGCAACCACCTCTTGGGGGGTCCTCCTACCTCAGAGGGGCAGAACCGGGCCAGATGCAGGCCAAGGTCCCTACAGATTTGCCACCACTGCCCCTCTTCTCAGAACCCAGGGACCAAGCCACAGCATGCTACTGTGCCCTTTGCAGACACGAACGTGAAGAAGTTTCATTTCTTTCCCTTTCTCAGACAAAGCTGTTCAATTTCTTCAGTGGGCGAGGACCTCGGAAACAGGGGTGCTTCCTGAAACGCGATGGCTGGCCATTGATTTCCTGACGTAAGGAGGGCCCAGCCCTCAGGAACACAAAGGCCTGGTCACTCTCTGGAAAGGAAGCACCACCCAGCCGCCCCTATATGTGCATATACCGGGGATGGGGTAGAAACACAGAGGCCGCTTTCTATAGAAAATTCTCAACAAATCGGCCACCCACAAAGGAGGCCCACTGGTCCACTCGGTGACATGCAGGTTTACCAGTGTTCTGTGTTCAGATACGTCTCGGCCGGTGGGCTCTCAAATAGAATTTGCAAACACAGAGTTATTTCAACAAACACATAAATCCGTAAGCACTACAGATTGAGAGAACTCCTAAAATACCTCACCCATACACTATGGCCATTGTTTTTCTCATATGTATAGACGCTACTGTGGGGAGCACAAAAATTTTTACTTAAATATTCAAATAACCAGTAGCTTCTTGTCATATAAGTTTTCTTAATCCACAGACACTGGAAGGGCAGCTGTTGTTCTATGAGTAGACCAATATTTTATATATTTTATAGGAACTCTTAGAAGAAGCTGGGAACCCCCGGCCCATGCCGCAGGCTCTACCTCTGTTATGGTTTATCCTGGTAGCTGCTGTTTTCTGAGCCTGTTGTTTTGCCCTAATTGATACGATGAATTTCCTGACGACAGGAGTCATACACTGTGGCATGGCCCAGGGCACTATGGCCTTGTGTCTGACACTGTGGCCCACACGTGCTTCCACATCCATTCAGTGAACTCTCGAGCATCTATCTGATCAGGCAGATCCCCTAAAGGTTCACCTCTCATGCTCAGCATTCATCCAAGCCTGGCCTTGCTAGTACTTGTGCCAGAGCTGTGGATATTAAAAGAAACTCCCACATCATGGTCACAGCTACCACACTGGTCTAAAATGCTACAGAAGCATCCAGCAACAGGCTCGTACATCTCCAGTAGACAGGCTGGGTGCAACCTCAATGGTCTGGGTTTGAGCAGGCTGGTGTAACTCCTCACTTCACTTCCCCGGGATATTACCAACTGGGAAACTCTTGCCCAATTCCTGTTTCTAACGACTCCAGAAGTTTCCTCATGATCTGAAGGGTCCAAGGTATGCACATGGTTGAGCAGAGAGGCCTGGATTAGGAGCAGCCGGGATTTACTCTGCTGTTCAGTGTCATCTGCTGTACATCCCAGTGCAAAGCACTCATCCACACTGGGCCTCAGCTTCCTTATCATCTATGAAAGGGGAAGAATCAGTGACCTGTCTATCCCATTTGGCTTTGTGAAAACTAAGTGAGAATGTCAGCAAATGCACTTTACTAAAATGCAGGTTGTGTGAATGTACTTTACTAGAGGTAAATAGTTATCATTCCTAATTTTACTACCCTGTCCTGTTGTGACCCCGGATTCCGGAAGCGCGGGAACTGCCAACCTCTGGCAGCTGTGGCCTGCTGCCAAGCCTACTTGTGCGTAAGTGATTGGGAATGCCCACACGGGGCCAAGAACTACCGATACCGGTGTTAGGTCCAGGAATCAGGACAATACTTGCTCTTTACAATTGATTCAAAGAACAAACGGATGTGTCACCGATGCACATAACTTGCATAATGGTGTGTTATGTTGCGTGCACCTTCATTAATCTCTGGTAGCTATGTGAGATCACAGTGTGAAGAAGACAGTCAAAATGTTCAGAATTCAAGGATTCCTCTTGAACTACGTGGTTATATTCCTGGCCTCTCCACAAACCTCCTCTCTCTTCTTAGGGGCTACCATTGCTCCAGCCCTTACTTCCTATTGGCAGCCTACAGGCTACTTGAGAAGAAGGCCCAGGCTGCATGGTTCTGGCTTATCTCTAGTTTTTTGTACTCCTTCTAACATTCCAAGGGTTCCTGCCTTGCCACTTAGGCTTCCCTTCAGGGAACTTCACATCAATCTTTCCTGCCCTGCACTATGAAAATCACAGAAAATCCATTGTATTAGAAGGCTGCTCCTCCCCAAGTCCAGCCTGCCTGGGGAAGAGTATTTTTCACGGCAGTCAAACATCTTTATGGTAATAAAACTGTGCTGCCGAAGAGACCAACTGATATACCAAGGGCCTGTGATCTTCCCAGACATTTCTGAAGATTCAGGGAAACTGGAGAAATGGTTTCACTCCGTGTGTCAGCATGCAGAGTCTTGGGCTCAAATGGGCTCTGCGTCCTGGTGCACAGTCGATTATCTCTCCTGCCCAGATCCACCCCTCAGCTAACCTCTCTGCTGTTACCATCCAGCCCAGCTTGTCTCCTCTTGGCATGTCCAGAAATTAGGACCTTTTCCTTCTCAAATCCTGGCCACACTCCGTCCCCTTTATTATATTCAGGTTATCTTGAACATGGTAGAGCCGGGCCTTCTGAGGCAAACTCCCTCAACTTCCTTCCTCTTGCCCTCAAAATTCTCTCGGAATTGTCTCTTTCCTTCTCCTCTCCCAACATGGAAAAGAAAACCTTTTCCTTCTCCACCTGGTTGTCCCCAGTGCCACCCCAACTTCAGTAATGCTCCCTTCTTCACTTTCTTGCCCCCTACTTTGGTGACGCGAGTCTCTCAGGACCCTGTTTCCAGGGGTGGTAGAGTCGGATGGTGTGGGCAATGCCCTGCCCCACTGTGTAACAGTTGACCGAGCATAGAAAACTCACATAAGCCGAGCCTCAGTTTCCCCACCTGTAAAAAAAGAGAATGGCACGCCTGGTTCATAGATTTATGATGATTTAATCATGCAGCGTGTGTTAGCACAGCGCACATTGTATGGGCTCAAAAATTGTTAACTACATCTGCTAGTGTCATCATAGCTCTCTGCTCCTTCCCAAACTTTTCACAGTTTCTTACTGATGTCCACCCTCTTCTTTTTCCAGCTCGCCTTGGTATTTACATCTGATGTCATGCCTTCGATTGTCACCTCTATGTCTGTCACTCCCCTGTTTGTACCTCTAGCTCCAATATTCCAGCCGCAGTCCCACAGGCACCTCACACAATATGAGCCAAACCAAATCCATCATGTTCTCACTTAAGCCTGTCCCTCTAGCCAGGTCCCAAGCAGCAGCAGCAGCAATAGTAAGCATATATCGATCACCTCCTCCATGCCAAGTACTGTGTCACATACTCCATCTGCCATTTAATTTCCTGTGAGGGAGGTTCCCCCTCCCCCACAGTCACCCAACTTAGAAATCCTGGGTCATTTTTGACATTTCTTCTCTCCTTCTTGGCCTGTTTTACAACACAGATGCCGCCTCAGTATATAATTCTCTCCCTTTCCAAGTCCACGGCCCTATGTCAGATGTTCCTGGCCTCTCACCTAGTCTGTGACAGCAGCCTCCAAATCAAGCAGCCTACCTCTGCTAGTCTCACCCTTTCCACCCCTTCTGAAAACGCGATCCGCCTTCCTACCACACGCTCTGCTTGGGTCATTCTGGTGTCCAGGATGCTTCGCTACCTGTTGAATAGTATGTAAGCCCATCCTCAGCTAAGGGGGCCACGCTCTTCACAACTCACCTGCATTGTCCCCTCCCTGCGTTGCACGTCCCCACTAAGCTAACCGCT
>NW_006443124.1:8625667-8632183 GCF_000325575.1 Pteropus alecto
CACAGTTCCTAGTCTGAAATGCTTCTCCATCCCCACAACCCCATCTGCAAATCATAGCCAGTATTCAAAGACCCGGTCAACAGTCACTTCCTCTCCAGAGCCTTCCTGGTCAGCACAGCCAGACTCTGAGGTTCCAGAGCCCCCCACGTGCCCTTCTCATTCCACACATCTGACTGCTCACCAGTCTGTGTGCTCCCAGAAGGCAGGGGCTGTGGTCTGATCACACCGATTTATCGGTTCTGCTTGGCTTAGAGCAGGGCTCAGGGAATGCTTGTGAATAAATGAGTCACAGAGTGAAATGACACAGGTGTGACAGTCAGCCTTGTGCCTCCAGCTGGGCCAGCACAGAGTTAATTTCCCCGTCCTCCTCGAATCCCCCAACTCTGCCCTCTGGTGGTACTGAGGGTATTGTGACAAGTACGGTAATTAGGCTCTTAATGAAATCACGAACCTGAAAGCTCTCAGATGGGGGAGGAGTGAGTGTCCTTGTTCATCTGTCTCCAGGATGTGTCTTGACCCAGGCGGCAGAAGGACCACAGCCCCACCTTCCAGCTCAGACCCAGCACAGTACCAAGTGGGGCTTGAGCCTATGCAAAGGGTGATGATGACTTCACAAGGGAGAGTTTCTTCACAGGTGCCTTACTATCGAGGTCATGTCTGACTGAACCCGAGGTCAGCTTTTCCTTGTTTGCCAAGTGGCAGAGGCCCCAGGAGAAAACCTCAGTTAAGGTGGAAGAGTTTATATGGGGCATAACAGCCATTTCAAATGGAAATTCCCTCTAAACTTCAGCAACTCTCAATGTAATTGAGCAAAACCCTTCTGCATAACACTCTCATAATATGTAGCAAGAATCTGAAAAATGACCATAGCCTTTTACCCACTCATGAGTCAAAGAGCCCACACATTTAGGGAAATAATTCAAAATGAAGACAACTCTTTATGAACAAATCTGCTAATCGCAGCACTATTTTTAAAAGAGGAAAACTGTAAACAACCTAAATGTTCATTACTAGGATGATTCTTAAATAAAAACTTTACTAACATTATAGCTAACATCGATTCTGCGTTTTCAACGTGCCAGACATTGTGCTAAGATCTTCACGTGTAATTCATCATCCCGTGCCATCCCAAGTATGAAGTTGCTACTACTGCTATATCTGCTTTGCAGATGAGTAAACTGAGGCTTGGTCATGTTAGGTTTGTCCTAAGTCTCTTGACACTGGTAGAGGTAGGATTAGAAGCAGGTAGTCTAACTCCAGAAACTGAATTCTTACAACACTATATCGTCCCTCTGAATGTGTGTGTGTGCACATGTGTATTTGATGGAATACTGTACATCTTTTACAAGTATTATCCATCCATAAAATTATTTTATATGCTATTTTAATAACAAAAATGTTTCTATTATGTTGAGTTAGAAACAGGATATGAAACTCTCTATATAAGTACAATCTCCTAAAATATTTAATCCATGTACATAGAAAAGGAAAAATGTTAATGTGTTAACAGCGACTGTATCTGGGTGGATGGGCATTTTCTCCCTCTATAGACAGTGTTCCATATTTTGTACATTTTCAACCATGGATCACCATGAACAGATAATCAGGATGAACTCACTGACTTTACATTTGCAAATCCCCCAACCAGATCAGGTGAGGTCTTACCTTGACCTGCCAGTCTACCTGTCAATATTCCAGAGCAGAAAAGCCAGAGGTTTCTGGCACCCGGCTTCTGGCTTACGGCTCACTGTCACCGCTCAGGAAGTGAACTGGCAATTCTGGAGGAAAGCCACAGCCAGAAGCAATCCCACAAGCCCAGCTCACGTCTGCCCGGAAGTGCCTACCTCAGCCCAGTCACCACACAGAGTGGGCCTGACCCTGAGCAGAGAGCACAAGCTTGCAGCCGGCCCCGACGCAACGCCGTCCAGGCCACACTGTGCTTTGGGCTGCACAGTGTCATGCTGGTTCGGTTGTGTTTGGCTTTGTTTTTAATTGAATTATCTGACAATTCCCAATGGAAAGACCCCACAGAAAAATCTTGCTTTCTGTCTTTTCTTAAAAATCAGAAGATCCAGGCCACGTGGCAACAGTCAGCTGGAGCAGAGTCAGAGCCAGCCCCTCAGATAGGACGTGGGCCCAACACTCCCGGCTGCCTCCCAGGCACCCAAGCTGACACATGCGCTTGGACTGCTGCTTTTCTAACAGCAGAATGATGTGGAAGGTGAAATATGTTCTGTGTTACTGTTTCAGTGAAAAGAGGGAAAATGAAACATAGGCCAGGAGGGGTGTGTGTGTCAAAAGAGTAGAAGAAGCTACATTTTCCAGGCACCTCTGCTCACTTCTGTCACCTCCCTGGTCCCAGCGAGCCTGAGTTTTCTGCCTCTGTCCTAGAAGGTTCCTGAAGAACGAGTAAAAAGAAACCACATCCTTCCTCATATTCTGAAAAGGTTCCCAGCAGAAAGTACGGTCTGGAGACATACTGCCTGCCTCCCCTGCTCCGTCCCCAGTAGCCGATCCTGCCCAGCATCTGAAGCCACCAAAGCTCTTCTTTCGATCAGGCGTGGGGGTTCAGGAAGAGTGGACCATGTGTGAAGGAGCTGCCAAAGCCACAGAACTCAGACCCACCCCCAGAACCCATGAGCTGTGCCTATTAGTTGAACAATGTCATTTTGGAGACAGGCTCCCAGCCCCCATCCCTCCCTAAAGTTTGAAGCTGGTTTTGTGCAAAGGCCCAGATGTTACCAGAGTTGCCGTAGCCTCAGGTTCTGCAAAATCCTGGGGGCAGAAGCAGAAACAGCACCGATGGACTCAGAGTCAGGCTGCCTGGGTCCGCATCCCAGCACCACCTCCCACTAGGGGAGTGACCTCAGGCAGGTATGGAACCTCTCTGTGCCTCAGTCTCCCCTCTGTAATTGTCTAGGAATTGGGTTGTTAAGATTAAACGCACACAAAGCTCTCAGCACAGTGCCTGGCACTTAAGGGCTCAGTAAATACTGGCATCTCAGCCCCCACTGCTGTGACAGGTCTGGCTGAGCCCAGATCAGCGGCTTGAGGGGCACACCTGAGGAGGACGCTCCGATCTTAATTTCTACCTTCTCTCCACCCACTCGGTAAAGTGGCTTAGTCTTTGTGCTAACACTAAGCCTTGTGACCAGGAGCTAATGACTTAGAGCTTTGTGGGGCTGAGAAATATTTGCCTGCAGGACCCTCCTTGGCCTCTTATTAAGAGCCTTTCCTGAGCTCCCAAAAAGCCAGTTTTTGCTACATGGGGAAGGACAGAACAAACAGGCGCATTTTCTGTTGCCGCCTCAAAGGGTTTTGTTACGAAAACTGGTTTCTTCTGGCACACGGATGAACTGATAACCTGAGGTCCCGGGCAGGATCCTCCTCCCCACCCCACCCCCCGTGCAGGAGTGGGGTCAGGGGATCACATCCCTCCTGAGATGCTGTCGACGCCTCCTATGGTGGAGAGGCACAGGGAGGGCACACAGGTCCCCGTATTCTCACTGCTCAGAGGGCTTATACAGGGGGCAAGGCTCTAGAAGGGTCCAGACTTCCTGGATGGGCAGTTCTGGAGAGTCCCACCCCAGATGGGCTCTGCCCTGGGCAAGCAGGCATGGGTGACACTCAGTGCTGCCCTGATCAGGTGTGTATGGTCCTGAACTCTAGACACTCCTTCCAACCCTCCCACCACCGCTCCGAAGCCCTTTCTGACGCCCCAGCCTGCCTGAGAGCCCGTCCCACCCCCTCCCTCCCACCATGTTTAAAGTGGCCCAATTCCTGTCTGCCTGTCTGCTGGACAGAACATTACAAGAGGGACAGTACCGTTTGTTGCTCACCGCTGTATCCCCATCACCTAACCCCGTGCCTGGCATACAGCAGGTGCAGAACTTGCATGTTGGGTAAATGAACAGGGCCAACCGTCATACCGGCCTCACACTGTCATGATGGGTATCGAATGAGACGGTGAGCATCCAGCACTTAACACAGTGTCAGGCCCACAGTGAGCACTTAACAACTGTGGCAGCTGCTAACGGTGGCTGCTCAGCTCCCTAAAATTGAGGGTCCTGCATACCCAGCTTTGGGGCCTTTCTTGGCTTTGGCCTTTAGCTGGCTGCCCCTCAACTTTCCTCCAGTCTCCAGAGGCTTCTAGACCCCTGTAGCTCAGATTTTGGCCTGCCAAGTCAGCCCCCATTCTAGTACCCTCCACAGGACAGGTGCGGGTAGGTGAGGGCAGGACAGAGGATGGAACCAAACACTGTCAAGAAAGCTCGCCAATCAATTTGCCTTGAAATATCCCAAGCTTCCTGAAGGAAGGCATTATTGGAGAATCATCTCCCCTGGTGTCTGGGCTGGCTACGCACCCCTGCACCCCCCACATATATGTGTACCTGCCCCTATTTCCTCCCCTTCCAGAAACAAGGAGCCCAGGTTGGGAAGGCAGCAGGGCTGCCCCCAAAAGCTGAGGAGCCTCATCACTGAGCCTCTTCTAACATCTGGTTCCTAAAGAGTTTTAAGGCTTATGGAGAGGTTTCCTCTATACCAAGGACTAACACAAGCTTTTCTGAAGGAGACAGGACAGAGCAGAAGGCCAGCCTGGGGGCCCGGACTCCCGGGTTCTAAACCTGCTCACAATGCCCTTCATTCTTCTATGTCTTTGCTTTTGCCTCTAGGATAGGACCAGATCAGCAAGCCTCAAACATTTCTCAGAGGTACAGTCCTTTGATCAAACTAAATTGTAGCAAGATGTGACACGGTGTGTCTAGTGGATGGAGGTGGGGACACCCCTGCTCTGTGTCTCCCTGGGGGGCCCCATGGGGCTATGCTCTGTGACCCTCTGGATGAGCCAGCCCATTTGTTGTCTTGTACTTCCCCTCATGCTGACACGACCATGGGCCTTGGGGCACTGAGTGTCCAGCAGGTGTGCCCCACCTCCTCAGGGTCCCAGGCTCTCCTCATGCCCCAGCGGGAAGGATCAGCATCACTCTCAGAGCACGTGCAGGCCTGTCCTGGACACCCTCCCATGCCGGGCGGAAAGTGCAGGCTGAGTTGAGGCGCTGGGCTGGGATGCTCCTGAGTGGGCTCTCAGGGCTCCAGCTGCAGGGCACAGCTGACTCGGCCTCTGGGTCACACGCAGAAGGCTACCAGAGAGAGGGGTCTTATCCACAAGAGCTGTTAGCCCCGATGGGATCTCTGAGGTGATTGAAAGCACCTTGGATCCAGCCCTTTCTCTACGGAAAAGGAAACTGAGGCCCAGGGAGGGGCCGGATCTTCCTCGAGGAGACAGTGAAATTAGAGCCAAGAACCAAACTCCAAGGTGCCGAAATTTGTCTACTAAGACCCCCAGCTCATCTTCTAGAGCTGGCACTTTCTACTCTGCATAAGAAGTGCCTTCTGGTTCCTTTGCTCCTCCTTCATCAGAACCATTCCCAGGAGGAGACACAGAAACCTCCTTCCCAGCAAGGAGGAAAAGACAGGTGTAGCTTGGGGTGTGGGGGTGCTGCATAGCACACCAAGAAATGGAGCTGCAATTGGGGTGTCAAGGGCAAGGAGAGGATGGGGCCCCTCCACGCCCCTGGGACCCGCCAGTCCAGGTGTGAGGCCACACTCCCTGGTGCGTGGGCCAGGTGTGGCTTTGAGTCCTGCCCACACTTGTTTAATGCTCTGCTGCTGCCCTTTTAAAATGCTTAATAATTTTTGAACATGGATTCCACATTTTCATTTTTCACTGGGTTCTGCAAATTAGGGAGCTGGTCCTCACTCACTGGTCACTGACTGTGTGTCCTGAATTAGTATCTGAATCTCTGGGAGTCTCAATTTCCAACTCTGGAAATAGTGACAGCATCTATCTCACAGAATGGTTGTAAGGACGAATTAAGAGGACATATGCAAAGCTCTTAGCAGGTGCCCGGGAAATACCTAATCAATGAGAGTCAATATTCTAGATAAAGTAACAATAATCACAGACGATTACGTGACCACATAGATGCCCTGCTCAATACAAAGGATGTTCACAACCACACCGCAGACCCTGCAAACCAGGAGAGGGTCATGGGGCCCAGGCACAGGCGCCCTCCCCTGGCCTCTTACCTTCCCGAAATGGCTGTGTTTGCATCTGCAGCCGGATCTTGACGAGGTCCACAGGTGCGCCCAGCCCAACAGAGACCACGCCAGCCACCATGCTGGCCAGAAGCAGGTCTGGCAGCGTGTGGGGCGGATCGGTCTCGGGCTCCCTGCACTGGTGCCGGCTGAGGAACCTCTGTGTGTTACTGAAGACCCCAAACACCACGGAGTTATAAACTGCGATGCTGGCCAGGGGGAAGGACATGCCCTTGAAGAAGCCGAAAACCTGTGGGGAAACCCCGGGGGAGGAAGCGTGAGTGCCAGGGCCTGACTGCCGCCAGGCGCCAAGCTCCCCACGCTGCCCTCCTGCTGCCTGCGGGCAGGCGGGGAGACAGCGCAAAAGTAAACCAAGGTGCCAGGATAAGAGAGGAGGCTGATGTGATAGGAGAGACA
>NW_006443124.1:8632234-8634079 GCF_000325575.1 Pteropus alecto
GAGGGGTGGGTCCTGGGCCTGGAACCCACATCTGCCTCTGGGGCGGCAGTGCTCTGGCCAAGGGGAGCCTGTGGAGCCCTAGTGAGTAAGTGGGCTTACCAAGCACCACGCACGCCCTCCTCACTTGCCGCTCCAACAAAAGCACTCTCTGGCCACTTGCCGTGTGCCCAGCCTCGGGGACAACAATAAGAAACATCCTCACAGAGCTCACAGTTGGGGCAGGGAAGGGGAGCAGGGAACCTGGACAGACAAACCGACGGGTAATTAAAATGAGATGTGCTAACTTGTGGTGAGGGGATAAGGAGGGGACCCATGCCCCTCAGGGGCACTTGGGCCAGCCTATAGATGGGTGTCCCTGAGCATGGGTGTCTCTTGGGAGGAGAAGTGGAGGGTAGAGTTCCCGGAAGGATAGCACAAAGAGGCTGCTGCACATACACAGGACACAGGAGGCTGAGGAGAGGGTGCTGAGGCTGAGGTCAGGGTCCTTTCCATACTGCATTCTCAATAAACACCACAGACATTCCGCTGAAACCGGAAAATTCCACAGTCCCTTGGAGGAGTCAGGGCAGCACACATGAGCCCCATGCCAAAGTAGAAAAAGTACTAGAGGCCGTCATACAAATTCCAGGCTGCATGCAAACTCGCTAATCCAGAATTGCGTGTGTGTGTACCATTTGCCAGCAGCAGGACACCGCACACACTCTCTCTCACACGCACGCACACACACACACACACACACACACACACACACCCTGCTGCAGGCTATTCCTCGGGTAATCTGGAACATCGCTTAGCCTTGAGCTGCTGTGTCTCAGAAAATATCCACAGTCCCCACAGAAACTGCAGAGCGGGGACGCTGGCTGACAGACACTGCGGGGATGTGTGCCAACTAGGGAGAATCAACAGCCACCTTTCGGGTTACTACACACACTCTCACACACACACACACACCCTACTGCAGGCTATTCCTCGGGTAATCTGGAACATCGCTTAGCCTTGAGCTGCTGTGTCTCAGAAAATATCCACAGTCCCCACAGAAACTGCAGAGCGGGGACGCTGGCTGACAGACACTGCGGGGATGTGTGCCAACTAGGGAGAATCAACAGCCACCTTTCGGGTTACTGAGGAATCGCGCATCACCCTGGAACAGCTAGTACTAGGTTGGCAGTGCTCGCCCCAGTTTAAAGCAGCCAGTCAGTGTGTTAGAACTACACGCTGACACAAGACACACTTGGTCTGAAGAGAAATGCCAGGTGCAGGTGGGAAGCTCCCCAGCTCCAGGGCACTTCCTACATGGAGTCTGGCAGAGACAGAGGTTCACGACGGGGCCACGTTTCTGGTGACTCAAGAAAAGCCTCGGGCTGCCTTAGGGCCAACACCTGACTGTTGCTTTAAATCCACAGATCACGTCATCCTAAATTTTAAAATTTATTTTTTTAAATTATTTTAAATTCCCCAAAAAGAGGCCTTAGGAAGTCTTCCTGAAGCACACGGTAATTCTCAAGAAGGCACCTGACACATCGTCTATAAAATATTATTCAGGTTTCCCGCTTTGCAAAGGAAAACCTTGGGTCCATGGTCTCAAGCTACCTGTTGGTATGAGCCAGCTCTGGGGGCGTAGAGTCAGAGCTCCTGGCTCCTGAGGCACCCGGATAAAGGGAAGTCTGCGGGCACATAGTTTACTGGCCACTCACTCTGTTTTGAAAACCTGACAGGTCACCTTGTTCTTGCAGGAATTTTCCACACCGTGTTTGCAAATTCCTCAGAATTTCTCCAGTTTTTTTCTCCCCAATAACATCCCACTAGGTGGCAGAATTAAGTTTAGGTGACATGTAATATTTGAGG
>NW_006443124.1:8634193-8650994 GCF_000325575.1 Pteropus alecto
GGAGGAGGGAGGGTTGCCCCGTTTCGTGAGAGGCCCTGGCAGGAATGGATCCAGCCACCCTCTGGAGGGGCACTTACACTCTCCTTCCTGTACACGGTGCGGATGCAGCTGAAGGTGTTCCCATAGCCGACCCCGGCCTGCAGGCGAGTCTGAGAAGAAACAGGCAAAGGTGTGAGACGCTTCACATCCCCACTGCCCCCAAGACGTTGAGCTGCCAGTACTGAGGCCCAGAGCAGGAAAGGACCAGCCCGAGGAGACTGAGCCAGGAAGGAAGACTGGGTTTCAGTCCTGGCCTGGATGGCCCTCTGTCCTCAACCTGCACTGTCTCCCTCAATGTCCCATTCAGACCTCCCTAAATACAGCAGAAACCCTCTTGGTCTGAAAGAAGAACAAAGGCCAGTTTGTCGAGCAAAAATGATGCTTGTTTGGGAACATATGTTCCCTGCCTCTTGAGTACGAAAAGGTAATCTGTCGCATGGATCTCACCAATCTTCTGTCCATCACTCTGCCTTCTAGATATCCCTGGGAGTGGTCTGCTCTTCTCACCTAGAGAACCCTTCATCCCTCACCTGGACAATGGTCTAGTCTCCTCGCCGGCCTCCTGCGTCCCCCTCACTCCTTGACACAAGTTAGACTGGTCTTTTCTAAACAGCAATGAGTCGGTTCTGTGTTGTTTAAAGTTCTCTGGTGGCTTCCTATCAGCTTAGAATAAATTCCACACTCTTTACCAGGGCCCAGGAGGCTCTGGGTGAGTGCCAGAGCCTGCCTCACTCCACCCTGCCATTCCTTCCATCCCCCTACCGCCGTACCACCATGTGGCACATGTTCAGTCCCCAGAGGATCAGCTCTTTCCTGCCTCCACCCCTGCTCCTTCCTCAGAAGGTTCTAACTCTAGCTGCTGCTCAGCTTTTAGTCTGAGCTTAAATGTTGCGGTGGTGTCATCTGTTTTCTGTTTACTTAGGGTTTATGGGGGCGCCTCCCCTAGGGCAGGGCTGTCTCCTACTTCCCTCTTGTCCTGGAGCCAAGTGGGGCCCTGGACATGACCCCTTGGTACTGGCCGAATAGGGGGCCGGATGGTGAAGGCGTGCTGTACTCTAACAGAGGCTGGCTCTGGTGATAAGGGCCATCGCAAGGACACAGAGGGTCTGAGTAAGCCCACAACGTGCCCAGGGCTCCCTTTACCCTGTTCTCAGAGGGTTCCGCTTCTTTTAAGAGGTGCAGCCTATAATTCTCCATTAAAACAGTTTCCCAGCACCCACGGCATGCCGTGCCTGCGAGGAAGGGGCCGTGAGGGCCACAGAGAAGGAAATGTGGGGCCTGCTCCCACTCCCGAACCCAGGGTCCTGAGAGGAGCTAAGGCCCAGGGTACAGGCTAATGCTTCACGCTCACAGCCTGAGCTCCATCTGTAGACAAGTGGAGAAGACTCTGGAAGAACACACATCATAAAAGTGATGGCCTCTGAGGTAAAAGTCAGGGGTCGTTTTTCTGCATTGAACTTTTCTTCATTTTCCATCTTTCTACAGTAAGCAGGGATTCCTTTGGTCATTTTTAGCTTATGTAATTAAAATATTTAAGTAGACAACTAATATGGGACTACATTCTCTTAATAAAAAAATGCCAACATTACATATAAAGCTAGAGTCTCCTTTGGCCCACCTCTCTCTCTCACCTGCCCTCTCCCCTGAGAGAATAACATGGCTAAAAGTTTAGCCATGTTATAGGCATTCATCTAAACAGTTTGATACGGCTGGAGAGCCAGAGGAAATATGTAGTACTCCTATAGGTATGATACATAAATGGTATTGCACTGTTTATAAATATTACTTTCATAATCGGAGAAATGTATTTATTAACTCTTAATCAATTTTACTGAGTTCTTATTTTACAGCAGCCACTGTTCCGGTCTTCAGGAATTCAGCAGTAAACAAACTCCCTGACCTCATGGAACTTAAACCCAGTGGAGTTGGAAAAGACAGTCAATAAAAAGCAATTCCCATGTAAATACGTGTGTCAGATGGCAGGTGCCACAGAGAAAAATTAACCACCCAGGACCAGAAGGGCTGGGTGATACAGAAGAGGCCCTGGAAGATGCTTCAAGGTAAGAACTGGGCCTTCGGGTCTTCTAGCCAAGCAGAACCACAGAGGTCTACCTTGGGCTGTGGCATCCCCAACCAGGGCATGGGTGTGGGCCAGGGTGGGTCAGGGCACAGGCCTCTCTCTGCCCCATTTAAGGCTGGCCTGAGGCTGGCCACTCTCCTGTGCTGGTTCCAGCCCTATTGGAGCTGGCCCTGGGGAGTGAACCCACAAAATGCCTGAGCCCCAGGAAGGATCACGTTCCCACTAAGAAGGGTGAGTGGTCAAGTCACTCAAACAAATGGTACATGAGGGCACGCCACCCAGATCACAGAATAGGTTCAAAGCCAGGGAGCAAAGTTCTGCCAGCTGTGCTAAGCACTTGGGAGGCGGCCACCAAGGCCAGCAGCACAGCTCAAGCCTCCAGGACCTCCAGCTACAACAAGAGCTGGCATTCAGTGTGCACCAAATGTATACATGGGGAAACACAGGACATCTTATAGAAGTTATCTCACTGAACCCTTCAAATGCTATGTAGCATGGATACTAGCCCTGTTTGACAGATGAAGAAAGCCAACTCCCTGTATTAGTTGCCTGCTGCTGCTGTAACAAATTACTTAAGGATTAAAACCATGCAAATTTATTCTCTCACAGTTTGCTAGCTGGTCTAAAGGCAGCTGAGCCCTGATTAGAAAGCTGGTCATACTGCATCAGGCCTAAACCCTAAATGTACCAGCTGTGCCAGGAGCCAGGTGAGAATATTGATCCTGGCTCTACTGCCACCAAGCATCCAGTGGCTGGCTCTCCCACCTGTGATGAGGCAGCCGCAGGCAGGGGAAGGAACCTTTGACCCAACTCAGCAGCCCAGGTCCTTCTAGCTTGACTCTCCCATGGGCCAGCCCTGGGACCTCGGACACATCCCAGCACGTATGTGCATCAGGATGGGAATGGCCCGCTCATTGCTCTATCCTCAGTGCCACAGTGATGATCTCCATGACGGCTGCCCTAGGAGGTATTCTTTGCCCATTTAATAAACAAAGACATCAAGGCTCAGGAAGGTTAGTGCTGTGCCCTGGTCACAGGAGAGTAGGTGGGGAGGCTGGGACTGGACTCCAGTTTATTCTGACTCCGAAGCTCTTTCTCAGTGGACAAGGACTCTAGAGAAAATGACAGTCAGAAGGCAGAAAGGAAGGAGGATGTTCTGGGAATAAACAAGGGCCCTGGGACACACCCCTGGGCTGAGTAGAGACTGGATTTTAGTTATCGGGAGGGTTTCCTCCAGTGGCTCCGGGGGCAGAGTGAAGAAGGAGAGCTCCCGCTTTTTCAGGTGACATGTGGCCAGACCCGGGATAGCCAGACTTGCCCGTCCAAAGAGGTAGTGGTAGCTCCAACAAGCTCCACCAGCTCCTGGCCAGGCTGGAGGTAAGGGAAGGATGCAGTCCCAGGAAGACACAAAGGTCACATGCATCAGGAATGTGGCTGTAAGGCTGCCCGGGGCAGGGGTTACACTTGCTTTGTCCACCACCAACACCTTGCCATCCCCACGGTGCCTGCACAGAGAAAGTGTCCAGTATACATTTGCTGTATGAGAAAAAGGCCGGGCCCGTATGAGGGGCACAAAGAGCCAGGATATATCTTCAACTGTTTAAGACAAGTAGGCTGACCTCTCCATGAAGAGGAGAGCAGGCCTAGGCCATGACCCAGGAGGGGGCCCCTGTTACTCGGGGAGGAAGACAAGGAGAAAGGAGATGGCCACAGCCACTTGAGAAAGGCCTTTGAGGTTTCTCTTGGTGTGCAATCCCTGCAGAGCTTTAGATGCAGATCTGGAAGTCACTATCTGTGGCCATGTTCTCAGGGTGTGGCTCTGAGTCCCACTCACCACTGGGGACAGGTGGCAGGGATGGGAGTGAAGTCAAAGATTATCTCTTCGTAGTGTCTCACTCCTTGATGCTTTAACTTATTATGTGACCTGAGGCAATTTCTACATCTGTAAAACAAGGAGCTTAAATGACCCCATGCCCAATGGCTTCGCTGGCTCCGGAGTCCCATCCCTTGCCCAGGTCCAGAGTCCTGCCCCGATGCCCGCAGCCTCCAAGGATTGAGTGCTAACCTCCCTTTTCTGGATTTGGATCTGCAGCCGCTGTCAGAAATCTGATGTGTCAGCATGGAGCCATGCCAGCCTTTCCCAAGTGGGCATCACAACGTGTCCCCATCTCAGTGCTTTCGCCAATGCTGTTTTCTGTGCCTGAAATAGCTTTTCTAATCACTCGAAACCCAACCTTAAATTTTGGGCTCAGATGCCACCTCACACTTGAAGCCTTTCCTGGTTCCTTGGTTCCACAGTGACTTATAGGAAGACACTCCCCAGTGCCTTGACCGCCTCCCCCACAGTTCCTGAGAACCTGGAGGCAGAAATGAGACATTCACAAAAACAAAATCACTGCCAAGTGATGAGGGTAGAGCCATTCCAAACCAGGCTTCCTGGCCCCACATCCCCCGAGCTGGCACAGAGAGCCTGCCCTGGGCTGGACGCTCCCTGGGGATCAGAAACAGCAGGCATAGTTCTGGAGGCAGACTCACTCCAGGCCCATTTCCAAGAAGTAATGACAAACATGGCTACTGTACCTTGACCATGTCCAGAGGGTAGCCGACAATGACACTGGCTGCACCTGTAGGTTGAAGAAGAATACTCCGTCACTCAGCCCCTGGACTCCTGGCTTGCACCTGCTGGTGCTTGGGACAGGACAGAGGGCTCAGGCTTATATTCGTCTTTTTAGTCAATGCCCAGTTGCCAGGGAGGACCCCCAATGTGTGAGGCACAGGCTCAGGCATTAAAGAAGGCAAGAGAAAATGAAGTAAACTAGGGATCTGCCTCAAGAAACAAAGCACCCCAATAAAGGGTGATGAAGATGCTGGGACACGTGGGTACCCACATGCAAAAGAATGAAGTTAGACCCCCTACCTCATATCATGTACAAAAATTAACTCAAAATAGACCAGACCTAAAAGGAAACACTAAAACTATAAAAATCATATACAAAAATAGGGGAAATCTTCATGACCTTAGACTTGCAAAAGATTCTTAGATACCAAAAACACAAGTAACAAATGAAAAAATAAATTGACTGTCATAAACAAATTAAAACTTTGTGCATCAAATTATACTATCAAGAAAGTGAAGACAACCTACAGAATGAGGGGAAATATTTGCAAATCATATATTTGGTAAGGGTCTAGTATCCAGAATATATAAAGAACTCTTAGGCTTAATTTTTTTTTAAAATATGGGCAAAGGACTTGAATAGACATTTCTCCAAAGAAGATATACAAATGGCCAGGAAGTGTATGAAAATGTGCTCAACATCATTAGTCACTAGGGAAATGCAAGTCGAAATCACTAGATTCCCAATCACACCCACTAGGATGGCTATAGTTTAAACAAAACAAATCAAAAAAGGACAATAACAAGTGTTGGGGAAGATATGGAGAAATTGGAGCCCTCATACATTGCTGGTGGGAATGTAAAATGGTATAGCCACTGTGGAAAACAGCTTGGCAGTTCCTCAAAAAGTTAAACGTAGAATTACCATCTGACTCAGCAATTCAACTCCTAGGTATATATCCAAAAGAAAGGAAAACAAGCTCTCAAACAAGTACATGTACATGCATGTTCATAGCAGCACAATCCACAATGGCCAAAAGGTGGAGATAGCCCAGATGTCCATCACTGGGTGAATGGATAAATAAAATGTGGTGTATCCATACAATGGAATATTATTAGACATAAATAGGAATGAAGTACGGCTACAGGCTACAGAGTGGATGAATGCTGGAAACATTATGTAGATGATAGAGTCCAGACAAAAAAGGTCACATATTGTATGGTTCCATTTATGTGAATTATCCAGAATAGAGATGGATCCATAGAGACAGAGAGCAGATTAGCAGTTGGGGGAGGGGAAATGGGAGTGACTGCTTAAAGTCATGTCCAGGGACTTCTTTGGACATGAGGAAATGTTTTGGAACTAGACAGAGGTGCTGGTTGCACAACACTGTGAATGTACTAAATGTCACTAATTGTACACTGTAAATGGTTAATTTTGTTATGTGAATTCCACCTCGAAAAAGGGAGGAAGGCGAAAAGCAAAAACCCAGAAACTTTTCAGTTACCTACAGGTTACATCTGTACCCCTCATATTTAGCGTGTGTAGGTGGGAATAATATTAGCACCTACCTTACGGTTCCATTGTAAGAATGAAATGAGTAATGAATGTAAAGTACCATCAGAGAGCCTGGTACTTATAGGACGTTCAAAAAGAGATGCTATTGCTATTGTTTTTTATTTTTTAAAAAAGGGGGGCCTCTTCCAAAAGGTGATGGATGATCTGGATCTTTGTACAGAAAAATGCCCATCTGCCCACACTCACAAGGACTGCACCATTTTGGCAGGAAGCAAGACCACCCTGAGTTCACGTGGATTAAGAAGCTCTTGTTGCAGAAGAGTGACTGTGAGATTGAATCAGGAGTCATTCTCCTAAGACAAATTCCCCATCACACTGGTGAGAGAGGGTCTCTGCTAGCAGGTGAGGGGGGCCTAAAATACTAGATATTTACAGGGGTCGAGAACCCAGCTAACCCCACAGCAAACATTTCCTTGGTCTGGAACCTCCAGACCCCTCTCAGCTCCTCTTTCCCACAGAACTGGACAGAGGAAGAAAGGTGATGGGCAGTGGGCAGCGGGAGCATTCACTTCATAAGAACCCCTCCCAGCAGGGGAAGGAAGGAGTCTGGTCCTCAGGCCCCAGCTGCTGGCCCCCTAGTGAGTGCCTCCTTCACTAAAGGCATCCCTCAGGCCAGGGCAGCACCCCAGATCCAACCTTGGACCAGTGTCTCCCTGCTCACTCATTGGCCCACCCATGTAAAAGCAAAGATGCAAGGTAAGACATCAGACTATCAGGTCAGTGGTTTCCAGACCTTAAAACTTCACTAACCAGTAAAATTTCAAACCAAATGTGAATTTTGTTTAAAATGGTGAAATTTTATCATGCAAGGTCATCAAGAAAGAAAACAGCTATAGATGAGTACAGGGGTTAAAATGGCCCTGGTACCAGACTGCCCAGGTTGGAATCCCAGTGCTCATGCTAGATGCATGGCCTTGGGCACGTCATCGGATTCCTCTATGTATCCACTTCCTTACCTGTAAAACGGGAATGTAATAAAAGTAGCTACCTCTCTGAGGTTATGAAGAAATATACATAATCAGACACAAGATACCACATACTTTATAAATACATTTATATAAAATGTCCAGAAAAGGCTAATTTATAGAAAGTAGATTAGTGGTTGTCCAGAGGGAGAAGGAGGGGATGGAGTTTAACTGTAAATGGGCATGAGGGATCTTACTGGGGCGTGAAAATGTTCCAAAATTAATTTATGGTAATGGTTGCACCACTTGGTAAAGTTACTAAAAATCATTGAATTGTACACTTGAAATGGGTGAATTTTATTATATGTAAAATAACCTTAAGAAAGTTGTTTTAAAAATATACTTAGAGCACTTAAACAGCATGTGGTACCCACTAAGAATTGACTGCTACTACGTTCGTCATCATCTAATAGAAAAAAAAAATGGTTAACATCAACAAAGTAAAAACAATTACAGAATAAGGGACAATCCACTACTTGCTGTGTGAATTGGGGAAGGTCTCCGTGTTGTCAGAGAATTCGAACTCCTCTGACAGCCTTATCTTCCAGGCTATTTCTTAAACCAAGCCACTGGCAGCCCTACTGACCTTGGTCTGGCTACTTAAGGAAACAGCTGAGGGAAGGCTCTCCCTTGGAATGGCTGAGGGGTTGTCCAAAGACAGCCTAGAGATGTCCAGTGGGCCTCCAGGCACAACCCCCTGGCTGGGAAAATTAGGAGACACAGGTCTCAATCCAACCCGAGAGTCTGTGCCAACAGAACTGCCCACCATGAAAGGAACCACCTCTGCTCAGAACGGGTGAGAAGCAGGCACCCTGCAGCCACCTGTGGGTGGGCAGCCCTGGACTCCCGCCAGGCGGGAGGGGCGCCCCAGAAGGGGAAGAATCCGGGATGCTATCTAGCTTGCTGCTCTTTTGCTTTTGTTTTCCTTTTCCTACAAATTTCCTGGTCTCCTCCATACTTAGAATCTTTGGTGGGGCACAAACATGCCATAGTCTCTGCCTCTGCACCTAAGTACTTTATCTGGTCTTTGGGGAGAGGCTGTGTCTGCCGACATCCTGATGGTTCTCTTAGATGGGGCCAAAAGAAATATTATTTCACATTAAGTCCCTCAAACCCTCCTCCCACGCCTCCACCAAAGAGCTGCCAGAAGAGGAAAGATAGACCTATTGGGAAGAGAAGAATGGAGAAAGTCCCTCAAACCCTCCTCCCACGCCTCCACCAAGAGCTGCCAGAAGGGGAAAGATAGACCTATTGGGAAGAGAAGAATGGAGACGCAAGGAAATGGATGAAAGTCCTGACCAAGCAAACTCATCCCGGGGCCGGCAGAGAGAGCTCCCGAAGCATAGTGCCACGAGAAGGGACCTGAGAGTTGACCGGGGCTGCAGACAGCAAGCGTTCCTCTCTCCGCTCCTTCCAGCCAGGGCGCCCCCTAAGACCAGCCTGATCACAAAGTCGGCCTCCCCATCCTGCTCCCGGGGCCAGAGGACAGCGCCACCCTCACCCACAAGTTCCTGCGAGCCACGTCCCCAAATTCAGGTGCGCACCCGGTCACCGAAAGTTGTGTAAGCGCCGGGACGCTCCATTGGCTGTCCGCTTGGACGTGTGGCTTAATCATTACCGGATCAAGCTCCGCGGAATCTAACTTGGAGGCAAATCGGAAGCTCAGGTGAACCTCTGTGAGGCTCGAAGAGTTTACTCGGGCGGCAGCCGGAGAACGCAAGACCCCTGGGGCGCTGTGCTTCGAGCTCTGCCCGCAGCAGGAGGCGCGCACCGCGCGGGCGGGAAGCCGGGGCGCAGAGCAGCCTGCCGGGAGCCCGGGGTGCAAACTCGGCCCTCGCGGCACCTGGCCCGCCTCTCTCTCTCTGCCTCTCAGGCCCGGGGGTCTCCCGAAAGCACTCACGCCTCTCAGGGGGGGTCCCTCCCATCCATGGTGGCCTCACCTCCGATCCAGCCTGCCGCAAAGTCTTCCAGCTGGAAGCTGCCCATGGCCGGGGCCGCGGCGCCACGCCCGCCCGGAGCCGGGTTGGTGCCCATTCAGCGTGTGCGGGGCATGGCCCCCGGGAGGGGCGCGCCGGGGAGGGCCGCGGAGAGTCGGAGCGCACGAAGGTCCGACGCCAAACCGGGCGGCGGCGCTCACCTCTCCCCCGGCCCGCGGGCAGCTGACAGCACGCCCCCAGCGGACCTTAAAGGCGCAGCACGCAGGCGGCGCGATGGTGCGCCCCGCGCCACCGCACTCCCCGGGCCCCGAGGCGCCAAGGCCAGGAGAGGGTTCCCTGGGCCCTCTCCTCTAACGGCGACCTCTCTCTTGCCAGCTGCAGAACCTCGGCTCTGTGGGGCGAAGGTGCTCGCCCGTGCCTGTAATTATTCACATTGCGTCTGACACTGGAAATGATTGCAGGGACATTTTTGCAAAGTTCATTCATTACAAGAGGGAGGAAGGGATGCTTTATCCAAGGTCGGGAAGTAGATTATTTACCTGTGAAAACACATCCTCTTTTGAGCTAAAACAGTGCTGAAATAATTTCTAAACAAATGTCTAACTATCAACTAAACCAGAAGTTCTTCATTCTCTGAGGAGCTGGTTGAAAGCCATGGACAGTTTTGCTACAAAGCATACAGGACATACAACTTTCCATGCCAGTTTTAAAGGTTAGGGACACTTCCCTGGCTGCTCCCCACACCTCCCCGTGGCACCCAGGTTTCAGAACCCACCTATTCACAAAGAACTGAAATAAAATGTGGACAGTGCCCAACCCAAGGGTAGACTACAAGCCAGCTCTAAATAAATATCAGTTATTAATAACATCCAAGATTTCCTAAACATTGAAATAATGCCCCACTTGCTGTCCTGGGCTTACTCCTCACAGCAGCCCTGTGAGGTGGGTGTTATCATGACCTTCATTCCTAGGTGAGGAAAATGCCTGTATGTTTGGTGTATATAATGTGTGTGCATATCATATAGATGTGAATCTTTTAGAAAACTGGCCCAAATTAGGAGATGAAAGTCATCACACCTAAGTTGTAGGCTCATCTGGGTAAGGACAGATTTCAGCTTATTCCCAAAGACTTGACTGTCACAGTGGAGAGTTCTGGGGAGACCACACCCAGAGTCCAGAGTCCAAGGTCCTGACGCAGCCCCTGCTGAGGGCACACCCGCCAGGTGGGAATTTCCAGAGCCCTAAAAACTCTCCGCCTGGCCCTGGCCAGGCCTTCGGGAGGGGTGAGGCTAGGTTGGAAATTTCCTCTGAGAGCTGCCTGGGCGGAAGGTCCCCATGGCCAGATAGCACACTGTACCTCTGGAATTGCCTGCCTTGCAGCTCCCAGAATCCACAAACATTCCCCCTCCCCCAGTGCTCTCTCCCCAGGCCCCTACACCCTGCAGACATGCAGGCCCCAAACCCTGTTCTGCCATCTTGGCTGAAACACTCCCTACTGCCCCCAAACACACGCACACGCACACCCCAACCTCTCTACCTGATTGCTTCAGACAAGCAAATGGACGTCAGAGCTACCTTGCCCTGAGGATGTCTTCAAGTTCATGCTGAGGGCTTTACATACAGCCCCACTTCCTCCTTGCCGCAGCTGTGAGTACACACCACTGATGGTCAGTTTTACGTGTCAACTTGGCTAGGAGACAGTCCCGGGTGATTCAATCAAATACTAATCTAAGTGTCGCTGCGAAGGTGTTTTGTAGTTGTGGTTAACACCTGCAACCAGGTGACTTTAAGTAAGGGAGCTTGTCCTGGATAATGTGGGTGGGCTTCATCCAGTCAGTCGAAAGGCCTTAAGAGCAAAATAGAGATTACCCTGAGGAAGAGGAAACTCCCCCTACGGAAACACATGCCTGCCAGTTTCCAGCCCGCCGGCCTGCCTTCCAAATTTCGGCCTTGCCCAGCCAGACCCCACAGTTATGTTACGTACATGTGTATCTGTGTACCTTAGAGATATTGCAAATTTGGTTCCAGACCACTGCAACAAAGCGAGTCCTAATATTTCGACTGGTGGAGGGTCTTGCCTTCAGTTTGTAAAAAATACACCTGTAAAGAGCGATAAAGTGAAGTGCAATAAAACTTGGTCTACCTGTATCTCCTACTAGTTGTTTCTCTAAGAGAAACCTCACTGTGTTCACCTGTAAAACAGAGGTGAGGAGACCAAGTTTCTGTGAGGTTAAATGAGACCCTGTCAGTCAGGAAGTATCAGCCCTCCGCCTGTGAGGTGGTGGAGGTATTCTAGGGACAACCTGGAGTTTGTTCTTGTTCCCTCTGATTGCCCCCCACCCCACTTTCCTGTCTAGATCCACCTCCTGAAATGCAATTGGTGGGATGCACACACCTCCCTGGGACTGAGCGGATGCTGCTGACCCCAGTCAGCCGTGCACTCTCTCTTCCCTGTCCCAACCTAGGGCAGTGATGCTTATTGCCAGCCCAGTTAGGTCCCACTCAGCACCTGGAGCCCACAGGGTCGTGTCTAACTTTCAGAGACAGCTCTCCAGGGACCTAGCTCCCTCCAGGCCCAGGCTCAGCCACACTATCCACCCTGGGACAGCCCAGAAGAGGGGCAGTCCTCTCTCCCTTAAAGCCTCTGTCTGTAGGTGTGCCCTGCAGCCAGTCTAGCTGGCAGTCCACGCTCACAGGGAGCATGGCCTGGCAATGGGGTGGTGCTCGGGCTCCAGTGGAAGCTCCCTGGCCTCCTTCTGAGAAGGAAGATGACTCGCTGTCCTCTGGTGTCCTGCTAGTCTCCAGCAGAGACACACCATGGCACTCAGGATTGCAGAGAATGATGAGGGGTATGGCCTGGAGGAAGGAGCCTCTGCTGGGCCTGCTCTTCTCCCACCGGCACATCCATGTCACATCGTCTAGGCCATCACGCAGCAGCTAGGCCAGCCAGGCCTCCTTCTTCCAAAGTGAGATGGAGTCTGACTACTGACGCTTGATCCTAAAAGGGCCGAGGGGCCTGCCACGGAGTTGTGGGGTCCCCGGGCTGTGCCCAGCCATGCTCAGCAAAGGTGCTGGGACACTCATGAGAAATGGAAGGTCTCCAAAGGGTAGCTCTTTTGTGAGTTCACCATTGGAGCAAGTCTGTAGGTAGGAAGCTGCTAGTTCGCCAAGGCCCCCCTTTAGGAGGACCACCTAATGAGTACCAGGCAGATTGTCATTCCCTCAGTCACGTGTCAGCATGGGACCAATAAGAAAGGTTCTGAGTTGGCAGGCAAGGTCCTGAGTTGGCAGTGGCCCTGGCAGCCCCTGGACGGCCTCCTGAGCCCAGAAAGCTACTGCTTGTATTGCTAATGAGCTGGAGCTGAGCGAGAGTGGGCTCTTTTCCAGAAGGAAAAGACTGGACTCCATCTCCAAATGTGTGCCATGAATCTGCCCATGAGACACACTGCCAGAGGGAGGTTTGCAGCTTCCTCTTCTTGCCTTTCTCAAGGCCAACTTCTACCTCCTTCAGGCCTAAGCTGAAGCATCCTTTGCACAGAGGCCTCTCCAGACCCCTCGGTCGAGGTCAAGACCTCGCTGCCCCTCTGGAGGCATCCCTGCTTCTCCTGCCAGCCCTCGCCGTGTGGGTCCTTTTGCAATGCCCAGGGATTCAGGGAGGGTAGGCCCTGTCTGATGTGCATGGCCTTGGGGGCATTCTCAGCCTCCGCCGCAGAGAAAGTGAACAGTAATTACTGATGATCAAGTGCAAATGAATGAATGAAGTGGGAACACACGCATGCGCTGCCTTCTCTGGGCATTTGTACCTGCTGCATCACAGCTGTGCTGGCCTTAGGTAATGGGAGCCCTGAGGGCCCTTCCCCAAGTCTCATGGGAAAACAAGGGGCATATGGTGATTTTCAAGTTTCTCGTTTGGGGCAGGATTCCTTCTTTTATTGACAATTCTTTGAGAAAGGCTATTCAGAGCATGTTCGGATTGTAGTGTTTCCAGCACCTGCTCAATTTGAAGCAAACAGAGACGGGTGGTGTTGAAGTGGGGGCAAAGCAGCTGCTGGGAGACTTGGCTGCTTAGCCTCTGCTTCCAGTGCTGCTGACTCACCTTGGACAGGTCCACACTTCAATTTCCTTGTCTTTTGAAAGGTAGAAATGGGTCTGTCTCTTAGGCAGTCCAAAATTCTGGGCCATGGAGACATCAGCTGTGTGTGTCTTGTCAAGATATGCCAGCAGAGGGCGCTGCTGTATAGCACTTGCGGCTCTCAGGAGGGAAAGACCAGCTTGGCTGCCCCAGAGGGAGTTCTTTCTGGCTCTTTTGCCAGCACTGGGCTAGCAGAGTGAGATCAGTATATACTTGGGCAGTGAAAGAGGTGCTGACCCAGAAGCTTAGGAGGAGCCCGAAGGTGCCAGAGTGGACCTCTGAGGAGCTTGACAAGGACCCATCTGAGGCTTCTTGGGAACTATATGTTTAGAGGAAGAGCACCCCAGCAAAGAAAGGTGATACCCCCAATCTCTTCACCTGCCTGGATTCACCAATGCCTCTTTTCCACCTCAGGGCACCAAGTCGGTCCAGAGCTACATGCTCTACCTACAACATCTCACTGAATTGTGAGGCAAGTCCCCATTTTACAGATGAGAAGAATGAATCTCAGGGAGGTTAAGTGGTTTCTCCAAAGCTACACAGTAAGGAGAGGATTAGAGATTCACACCAGGGCCCAGCTCTTAACCAAGGCACTGCCTCCTGGCCCAGACTCAAAGTAGAAGTGACTTCCCCAAAAGCCCTTGCCCCCACCCAGTCCTTCTTCATAAATGTCCTCACTTCGTGGCCTCAGTTTCTCCATCAGTGAGATGGTGTTAACATTTGCCGACTGCACTCGTATTCTTAGGGCTCCTGGAGCAGATGCCACAGTGCTTGGGGGGACGGGAGGGGATGCCTCTGTCCTCTCCTCCCTGACATGCTCCTGCAGGCCTGGCTGGCTCTGTGCATGTCTGAGAACAAGGAAGGCCTGGCCCTCCTCAGCCTTCTCCTCTCAGCTGATAGGCATAAGTGGGCCGGTACTTAGGACAAGTGGCAGCTGTGTGGGTCAGGGGACCAGGAAATCTGGCTGGGGAGATCTGGAATTGAGGGGCTTCTGTAGGAGAAGGGTGTGGGGTGAGGGGTGGAGGGAGCCATTGCAGCTCTGGAGGTCACTTCTAGAAGCCCCTGCCAAGCACCTCCTGTGAGCTAAACGTCCCGGGACGCAGCGAGCTTGCAATGCTGGAAGTGAGAGGGGAGTTCGTGCTGAAGATCGTCCGCCCCGCACTCTGCACGCGGCGGGCGTCCATCATGTGTGCATCAGACATCAACTGCTGGGCTCTGGGGACGGACCAAGAAACCTCACGCCTTCCCGACCTGAAAAGAACAGAGGCCAGAAAGGACAGTAGAGACAGAGTCTGGTCTTAAAAAAGATGAGTTGGATTTTGACCCATGGGGGTAGCAGAGGGCACGGTAGCTGGAGGGAGCAGCCTGTGTGACGCCAGGTGTGAGAAAGCAAGGGAGCCCGAGGAGCTTCACTTGAAAGCTGCTGTGGGAGCGGATGCTGAAGCCGTGGGGCCTGACAGGAGAGGACCTCGGCTTGCACGGGAGGGCCGTGATGTGACTCTGTCGGCAGGGGCGTCTGCTTCTCACGGGCGGTTTTCAGTCCTCCTGCTGATCCGCGAGTGGATAGGAGACCCATCTCAGGGCCGACTACAACTCACCTGGACACACCTTCCTGGACCACGCTGAGGTGGGTTCAGGCTCCTTACAAACCAGCCTTTTCTCTCTATGGGGATGTCAGGGGAAGCTGAGGCCAGCACTGGTCCAGCATGTCAGAAGGGCCGTGGTCTCCCTTCCACACCTGCCTGAGGACCGGCAGGCCACCCTCACCCAGGTACAACCACACTTAGTGGCCTCTGAATGCCCTCTGGGTCCAGGTTGGGGACAGGACTGGAACTTGGGCGGGCATCAGTAACTGGACCTATCAGTACATTCTGTTCTAAGGGACAGACCAGGTCTTCTCATTTGCTGTGGGTCTTTGGATACCCTGTTCCTTCCAGGCCTCAGTTTCTCCATCCAATAAAAGGCCAGACTTAAGAGCCCACACTTTGAGGAAAGAGGCTGTGATGAACCCTCATCTCTGAACCCCCAAACCACACTGCTCTCTGCTCCAGGGCCAGTGTGAACATGGCAAAGAACAAACCTCTTGTTTTTAAGAGAGGAAATTTTAAGGGGCTTCGAAGACATCTCACTTTTGATGCAAGTACGGAGAAGATCGAATTAAAGATCGAAATCCTCAAACCATATGAATTAGTTTTTCTCCAAAATAGAGATTTCCTAAGTTAAACCTCCTGTTTTTAAGAGAGGAAATTTTAAGGGGCTTTGAAGACATCTCACTTTTGATGCAAGTACGGAGAAAAAAAATTAAAGATCGAAATCCTCAAACCATAGGAATTAGTTTTTCTCCAAAATAGAGATTTCCTAAGTGACGAAAGCTGTGCCCAGGGAGAAGGCTCGGGAGAACCAGCATTAAATGAGGGACAGTTCTACTTGGGGTGCGTGGGGGGCAGAGGGATGTTGCCCACTGCCCCAAGCCTCACGTGGTTTGCTGCAGCCGGGGCTCCTGGCAAAGCAGCTGGGCTCCAGCTCTGCTTCTGCTGTGACTTCATCCGGCCACGGCTCTGCAGTGGCACAGCCTGAGGCACTCCTCCTCCTCCCTCTGGCATGCTGGCCTTGCCCTTCCATCCAGGCTGTCCAGTGACCACGGCGGCCTCGTTGTCCTCCCATCCTCCTTCCTCCTCTCCTTCCCCAACTTTAGGCTCCATATAAGGAGAATGTGCCCCCCTAATTGGTGCCTCATCCATTCGTCCAACAGGTAACGCTCGAGTACCCACTATAGACTAGGCATTGTGCTGGGTACTGGGCACGGCCTTCTCAGGTATAGTGTTATGCTGCCTCCCCCTAACCTCCCGACCCCAAGTCCGGGGCCTGGCTTGGTGAGCAAGCTTTCTCTGCGAATCAGAATTTGGCAAAATATCTAACCTTGGAGCATTATGTTAGCCAGTCTCCAAGATGGCCCTCAAACTTCCCTCCACTCAGGCCCTTGTGAGGTCTCCTTACACACTGAATTGTAGCTAGTCTGTGTGACCAACAGAGTATGGCAGAGCTAACGGTGACTTCTGAGGACAGCGAGGGCCCAAGATGCCAGCTCCCACACCGAGCCCAGACCCGGCCCTGTGGGACATGAGGGACCAGGCCAAACCTGCCTCCCCTCCAAGAGCACAGCCAAGGAGTCTTCCAGCAAGGACATCAATGTCTCTTCCATCACACCTCCAACCCCAAGTTGGCTGCCCATAGGGAAGTCATAGGAGTGGATTTTTTTTAGAAGAAATTCTTCAATGTGACAAGTACGACTGACTGATCTCTCTCAACTTCCCCATCCTCGGAGTGGGGAGCAGGTGGGGGCTGAAGGGACAGAAATCCAGCTATCAGGGGTGTGCAGGTCAGAGGAAGGGGACATGGAACCGGCACCATGGGACAGAGTGGCTGTGAATGTGAGACACACGCGTATGACT
>NW_006443124.1:8651413-8660325 GCF_000325575.1 Pteropus alecto
AAGGCAGGGCCGCAGCAGGCCTGTGCTGTGTCACCGTCCACACAGCAAGGAGCCGGGGAGGGAGGGCAGAGGGGCGATGAGGAAAAAGAGAGGTGGCGGGGGCGGGCGGGGGTGGTCCAGGGGAGCCGGGCGGGGGCAGCTGGCTCTCCTTGCTGCGCGAAGAGTCCCTGGGAGGGGTGCGTGGGGAAGTGCTCAAGCACTCAGCCCGAGATCAGACAAACCTGGGTGTGAACCTCAGCTCCAATGTCCGTGAGCTGTGTGAACTCAGGCACACCGCTTAACCTCTCTGAGCCTGTTTCTTCATCTGTGTCAAATGGAAATGACATGAGGGTCCACCCCTAAGGATTATGAATATGGTCTCTACAAGGCGCCTAGTACATAGTAGATGCTCAATAAAAGGAAGCTGCAAGCATTACTCCAAAGCATCAAATTAATGTACCAACTCCGACCCTTGTGGTGATTTATTTACAAAACCCGTGTCTGGTCTCTGCATCCCTTAGTGATTCAGCGGACCTTGCTCCCTCCTGCTGGGCTTGGAACAGGCTACAGCAGGACCAGTGGGAAGGTGTGAGTACGGGCCAGGCAGAATCCCCTTGTGGAGACGCTCTGGGGGCTGCTGCTCTCCCCATTTCACTGGGCCGGTTTTCTAGCTGGGAGAGCCAGGCGGGAGCAGCCCAGAGTGGTGTGGTCACTTCCTGGGGCGGGGGAGTGGCAGTGGCTAAACACTGGCACAGGCTGAGCATCCCCCCTCTATTCCTTGAGGAAAAAGGTGAACCCCAGGTCTGCTGAGCCAGACACCAGCATGGAGCCACACACCAGCACGGTGCAGGGTCTTCTTGCCTGTCCAGCTCAGTGGACAGAGAGGGGATGGGAGAGCCTTGCCAGGGGTTGGGCTCCTCCCGCAGCTCTGCAGGTCATGGTCACTGAGGCAGGGGAATAAAGGCCCAAGGGCTCTGGTCCCAGGGCAAACCCAGCTCTGGGAACCTTACCCCCAGCCACCTTCACCCCGATGACCACCGGGTGCTCCCTTCATGGCGTGGCTGCACCAGGCCTGGGCAGCTCCCCTGTGGGCTCCTGGCCCCCGGAACTGGAGGTAGAAGGCCCAGGGCTAGAGTGGAGCTCCTCCTCGGGGGTTCTGTAGTAAGGCACGAAGCCTGAGGCACATAGGATGTGGCCACTAAGGGCAGCATCGCTGGAGAGAGGGGCATCGAGGCGGCTGTCATGGGAGTGCCCTGCTGAGGCCAGCGGGGTGGGGCAGCAGGTCGGTGAGGACCCAGAGACGAAGTCCGGGTCTGCTGAGGCAGCCTGGGTCAGAAGGAGACGGTGGTCAGCCAGGCTCCCAGGTTCAGCCCACACACCCAGGACTGGCCTGTGCCTGTACCACCACAGTGGCGGCAGGGGAAGAAGGCAGGGCCTGTGCTTGTTCTCTTACACTAGGAAATACCCCGCGGTGATGTCACTCACTCCAGAGCTCCCAGCCCGGAGGGGTGTGTCCAGGATTAGAGCCCACTGTCCCACCTCCTCCATCTCTGCAGTCAGGGGCAAGGTGCCCAGCTGCACAGAGCTGAAGGTGGCTATTAGTAACACCACAGGGCACAGGCTTTGGGTCAGATCTCAGGTTTGCTCTTGCGGGCGATGTGTCCTTGGCCAAGTCACTCAGCTTCTCAGAGACTCATTTCTCACCCATAAAATGGGAGTAATGATCAGAACTATCTCATAGGACAATTATTAGGATAAATGGGATGACGCACGTGAAGGATCTGTCTGGGTGCCTAGCAAACCGTAAGGACTGAACGAATGTTCCTGTAGGGGACACCAGGCTTAGCCACATTGTGCATAATTCACACGGTGGCTCTAAGAGTAGTTATTACTGTTCTTTCTCATATGGAACCTGAGGCTCATGGGGCTTACACACATTCCCCAGGCCACTCTCCTAGCAAGTGGCCCAGGTGGCACTGAGTGAGGTCCTCTGCCTCCAGCCTCTGTGCTCTTAGCAAGGACACACTGCTGCTCCAGGAGCCCCAGCAGACCTCAACGGGGATGTGGGGGTGCTGGTCTGGCCTACTGGGGTCTGGGTCCCGGGGACAGAGGTCTGAAGGAGGCAGCGGGGCCCAGGGCTGCTCCCCGCACCCTTCTGGGGCCTCCGAGTGTGGCCATCCCCACTCACAGAGTTCTTGCTGCTGACTGTTCTCCTGCAGAAGTGGCCAACCTGTACCTCCATCTTGGCGGGTGGGTCTTGGGAGCCCCCACACAAAAGGCTGGGAAAACTCTCCTCCTCAGAGTGGTAGTAAGGGAAGAACCCGCTGGGGGGTTCTAAGTCCTCCTGGAACGGCGCCCCCCTGACACCCCAGTCTCCTCTTTGGTCCCTGCAAATCTCCGGCTGCAGGGCCAACTCTTCTTCAGACAGGAGATGCCCATAGGTGCGGAAGAAGGGCAGGTACTTCAAGTCCACCAGGGACTCGTGGGAGAGGTCGAGGTTGCTGAGGGGCTCGCTGCTGCTTGAACTGGTAGCCTGCAGTTGCTGGTACAGAGGCCTGGATTCCTCCTCCTCCAGGCAGCTCTCAGAGGACAAGACTCCAGGCGCATCCCCATAGCTCTTCTGGGCCGTCTGGGAAGAGAAGGGTGTTCCATCTGCTACTGTGCCCCAACTTCTCTGGCCACTCCAGGTTCCCCCCGCCCCCACCCAATTCCTGCCTACATCAGAGGCCAGAGGGGTCTTTCAGAAGCACAAACCGGAGCATGGCTCTCCTTTGTGAAAACCCAGAATGGCTCCCAGCCATGATCTGGTTACCCATGAGCCTCGCAGGACCTGGCCCTGCCAGTCCCTGCAGCCTCATCCTACATCCTTCTCTCCCTGCTCGCTGCAGTCTGTACACACTGGCCCTCTTACCATTCCTCAGTCACACCAAGCTGGTCCCGTTTACAGCCTGCACCCAGCTCTGTTCACTTTGGGACTCCGGGTCACTTTGCCCTTCCCTTTTCCCACGTTGGAACGTCCTTGGCCTGTGGTCTTCCCATTCTGTGCATGTGGTGGTCTTATCTGTCCGGTGCTCCTGGCTCATTGTAGGCACTCAGTTGACACTGTGCCAACAAATGGTTGATCTAACCTGCTGACTCTCAGCCCATCTCCCATCCCCTTCGCTTTGTTCAGCCTGGCCTCACAGACTGCGCTCTGTCCCTCAATTTGCCAAGCAGGCTCCTGTCGCAGGGCCTTTGCACATGCTACTGTTCCTGCCTGGAATCTCTTCCCTCCCCTTCCTTTTTCCTTGATGACAGCTTCTTCAGCTCTTGGCTCAAGGTTACTTCCCTTGCTTCCCAGGTTTAGCTGCATCACTCTATCATCGATTCCCACTGCCCTGATAAGCTTAACGAGAGAGCCCCCGTTCCCGCACCGTGGAGCATTTATCTGCATGAGTCTTTGATTAATGTTTCTCATCTCACTAGATATCAATTCCATGAAGGCCAGGCCCACCTGTCTTCTGTATCTTCCGGGTCTGGACTAGCCCCGGCATACAATAGATACCAAATATTAGGAGAAAGAAAAAACGCTGGCAGGGGAGGAAGGAGGAAGCCAGAAACAGAATATTAAAGTGGGCTTGGCCAGGAACAAAGTCCTTGCCAGACTCAATGTTAATTGAGAGAGAGAGAAGCCATGTCTTGGGAGAAGGATGGGTGATGAAAAATGAGGAATGACTTCCTAGGCCCAGAGGGGACGCAGAGGCCCAGAGCACCTGTTAGGGAAAAGCCAGCCCATTCTTTACCTTTGCCTGAAGGGGCCAGACCCAGAGCCCCTGGGGTGCGTGGAAGACTCTGCATTCCATAGGAAGGACCTGTTGTGGTCTGGCCTCTGGCTTCTTGGTCCCTGCTGGGGCTTCTGGACCTTAAGTCCCCCTCACCCACCACATGTCCTGTATGGTCCCTGCTTGTCCTAACTCCTTGAATACAGCTGGGTCACCGCAGTCCCATTCATATGTCCTAACCTGCAGTAAGTGACTGCTGTCGCAGGACAGTAAGCTCCCGGATAGTGGACACCATGTACCCCACCTTGAGTCCCGGGGCCCAGCTTGGGGCCAGCTTTGTGGCGTTGCCACCTTCCCCAGACACTCCACAGGTCCTCTGCGGTCCTCTCCCAGGTAATCCTAGGAGGCCCATGAAGACACACTTACCTTTCCAACTTTGCTGTGCCAGGAGACAGGACGGGTTAGTGGCGGTACTAGGGTTTGAGCCCGTCTGCCCTGTTCCAAAGCGTGTGTTCCTTTCACTGTGATTTATGTGGTATTGTGTGTTGAATTGTGTCTTCTATGAGATGTGCTGAAGTCCTGACCCTTGAGACCTGTGCATGGGACCTTATTTGAAACAGGGTCTTTGCAGATGTCATCAAGATAAGGTGAGGTCACACTAGATTAGGTTGGACTTTAACTCCAGTGACTGCTTGTGCTTATAAGACCAGGAAAATCTGGACACAGACACGGGGAGAATGTCATGTGACAATGGAGGCAAACATTGGAGTGATGCTGCCACAAGTCAAGAAATTGTGGAGTCAGCAGAAGCCCTAAGCTGACACAATCGAGCCTAATCTTCTAACTGGCTAAAAAGGCAAAGCCTCCCTTGGCAGGTCCCATCCTCCTGGCAATGCCAAGAACTGTCAGTAACCACCATAAGCGAGGAGAGAGGCAAGGAAGGGATTCTCCCTCTGAGCCCCCGAGAAAGAACACTGCCCACACCTTGATTTTGGACTTCTGGCCCTCAGAACTGTCACAGAATAAATTTGTGTTGTGTTAAACCACCCGTTTGTGGTGATTTGTTACAGTGCCCCAGGAAACGAACTCATACTGGTTGGTCGAATGGCTGGTTGGTGGGTGAAGAGATTCGGTACAAGGATGAAGAATGGCAGAGCTATCACCCTGGTCCCCTCCTGTGCTGGGTACACCTAGGCCTTACCCTTCCAGCCATCCAGTGGTGCCGGCCCGGGGTAGATCTCCCTGGGGTGGGCCCGTGGCTCTCCCGCACCTCAGTCTTTCCCTCCTGGGCCTCGGCTCCACTTCACCGGCGAGTCCTAGATTGAAGGAGGCCAGATGTGCCTCCACCACCTCCTCAGAGGGGCTCAGCAAAATGGCACATGCACAGTGCCACTTACGCTATCCCTCAGACAGCACCTGCAGCATTTGCTCTGGAGTCAGCAGAAGCCCCGAGCTGACACAATCGAGCCTAATCTTCTAACTGGCTAAAAAGGCAAAGCCTCCCTTGGCAAGTCCCATCCTCCTGGCCTCCTCTTCCCCTGGCCAATGCCCCTCTGCCTGTCAGAGAAGATTCCACTATGAAGTCACAAGGCCTAGTGCCAGGCAAAAAAGCCAGATGGCTCCGTTACCATGGAGACTCTCGCCCAAGCACCCAACACCTGAGATCATCACCTGCCTCTTAAGTCAGCTTAATCCAGATCTCCCCAGAGACTTGGGGGAAACAAAGGAGAGACAGACATCTTCGGGAATCCGATCGGCTCTCCATGACTGGCCAGCGAGCTCCCCCGGGCACAGAGTGCCCCAGGGCCTACAGGGGCAGGTGAGGGAGGGTGCCAAGCATCCACTGTGCTGCCCGGGGCTGTCTGGACCGCTCCTTACCTGCGTGCTTCAGCCCCTCCGCTCTGGGTCCCTGCCCTTGCCATTTGATGCCAGCTGCCTCTCCTCCGCGATTCTTCCCCAGTCGCCCGTGACCCCAGAGTGAGACAGGCACGGAAGGACTGGTTATGCTGAACGCCTGCTCTCTCCCACAGAGCCTCCATCCGCAGCTTCTCTCCCAGGTCTCATGCTACTGCTCAGAGGGAAGAGACCAGCACTTGCTGTCACCTGCCAAGTGTCAGCTTCTGCATTGGGCAAATCCCACACATAGTCCTCACTGTAGACTTTCAAGTCAGGAAGTACACTACTGTTAGGCCATTTTACAGGTCGAAGAGCTGAGCCTCAGTGCTAAGACAGCCTGGAGGAAAGGGCTGAGTTAATCTTCAGCCTCAGGGCTTGAGATTATTATCCCCGTGGAAAGAGAACGAAGTGCAGTTAAGAATGTATTGAATAATAAATGGCCAGTAGTAAAATAACAGAGTCAATTTAGGCTGTTAGACACTGAAGCTGAAGTCCTTAATCACTCTGCTATTGAAAAATGATTTTAGGTGCCGGATAGATATTTGTATTTTAACAGCAAATATATTAAATTTAATGCATATTAGAAAAATATGATTATGTTGAAGCCATGATTTTACAGATATTTTTGCTTGAGACGGTGTAGATTTTTTTTTTTTTCAATAAAAAGATGAGTCTGTTTAAATACCTATAAGGTGAAATCGGATATAGCAAGAACAGGCAGGTGATGTGAGAAGTCTGCACTACAGGACTCTGCGTCGGTAACTATTTTCTAGGCCGGCCCCCGTGAGCATGTGCATCTGTACGTGTGGCTGACCACGCCGAATGTTACGTAGAGAATCGTGAATCACAACTTGCCCTCTTCATTCCTCTTGTGCTAGACTTTGCCCTTCTCCTCAAGTAATAGGGACTAAAACCAGCCACTCAGGCCTTTCTGTGGGGCTGATGGTCTTTACCTGCAAGAAGTCTGAGGTGACTTTTAGAGAGCCGTCTCCCCGTGGCTGCTGTGTAAGTCTAGGGTTCTGGGGTCGTGTGGCAAACCCTCAGTTATCCTAGCCAGACCAGAGCCCTGGAGAAAACGCCCCCGATTCACCGAGCAGCTGGATCTTACTCAAACCAGAGCTCAAGTGTGTGGTCCAGCAGAACCCCTACCTCTGTGAGCCCATCCCCTGGGGGTTGCTGCCAGTTCATGAGGCGTTGGCCTTTTGAGGCTTCACCAAATCCTCACTGGATCCTCACACCTGTGGCCCGGTGGGTCTGATTGGGCCCAGAGATGGGGACTGACTTGTCCAGGGTCATAGAATGTGGAGCCAGGCTCGGCACCAGGACCTTTTAAATGTAGCCTGGTGTGTCACCCTCAGAGTCCCAAGGGCAGGGACCATTCTGAAGATACGCACTCAAGGTCAAGGTGGCGAGGTATCTTGTCCCAAGACCCTGACTCTCAAACCGGTCCCTTTAGCCCCTGCGGTGCAGGAGGAGAGTGTTTTCTGCTCAGACAGACCACTGTCTAGATGGGGAGGGACACGAGCCCCACCTCATCTGCATATCAGGGACCATCTGTCTATCCTGACAGGAGCAGGTGAGGACAGTGTGGGAAGAGGTTTGAAATTCAGATTGTCCCAGACTCCCAGGGACCCATGCTCCCCGCACTGCTGAGTAAGTACGTTTGGAGTTTAGAGAAAACAGAGATTTTGGAGACAAATGCTCCCCAAAAGGCAGAGGAAGCACACAGCAGGGACAAGGCCCAGGGTGCAGAGGCTTACCTGGGGACTGCCCGTGGTGGTCAAAATGGCCCTTGTGTTTTAGAGTGACGCATTTATCACCCAGAAGCCACACTCAGGGGTCACTGCAGTTGCCTTCAGCCATGAGTCGCTCACTCAGGGTCCATCCAGAGGCAGAACCTTCCCACTCTCCCTGGCATCTCCCTACCTCCTCTCCTCCCAAGATTTTCTCACTTTGTTTTACAGAGAAAAGCTCCAATAAAGCTCCTATTCTAAACCATCTCATAGCAGGAGCGTGCCAAGGCTTCTGCAGCTTTTTAAGCACGTAAGTCACTCAGTACCTTTAATGTCACTTATTTCTTCCTGAAAGGATCAATGATGTGCTTAATTTATCCCTTCTGCCAGGCTACCGGATGAGCTGCTCGCCCACCTCCTCTGCCAATTCAGATAAGAAATTTGCAGTGCTAGAAGGACGAAGTTTTCACTTAAAAGTACTGTCTGCTTTTCAACTCTGGCAAATCGAATGTACTTTTACAGATACCGGTTACTGTAACGAATGGTGTCACTTGAGGGTTTTATAGCTCTCACCCCTGCGCCCTGCTCTCTCTGGCCCTCGCCCCCTACGTTCTGGTCCTGACATCTCCTCCCTATTCGCAGTGCCATCTGGGTCCCTCATGCAGGGCCTCTCTGCCACCTACAGACTATTCCTTTGCAGGTACCCACTTCTGACCCTGTCTCCTGGCCACTCTCATCCCGACCCTTAAAACTCTGTTCTTAAACCACCGCAGCCTCTTTCAGCAGGTCCTGACCTTCGGACACTCCGCTGCCAACCCAACCTGCTGCTGGACACTTCTTTCTAAAATTCTGATTTCATCCTATCGTTTTCTTGCTCAGAAACCTTTGGTGGCTCCCTCCCACGTAGGAAACCGAATCCCAACTCTGTTCTGGCATCCTGGGCCTTTCACACTCTACCTGCCTCTCTCCGCTATTGAGAGCACGATCGCCCCTTGGGTGCCCTGGACTTGCTGTGCCCCTACCAGACCAGCAGGTGTGCCTTCTATGCCTTCTCTCACTGGTAGCCCCACGCCCACGGGAGCAAGCCAGAGCCTCCCTCCAAGAAACCTCCCAGGCGGCCACAGCTCACAAGTATTCGAATATTAGTCTTGCAGGGAATTTGCCTCCAGCCCTCTGGGAACATGGAGGCATAGGGCCTTGGGGCCGGGCAGGCCTTCCTCTATACCCCAGCTCTGCCACTTACCAGCTGTGTGACTCTAAGGAAGAGAGCCTCTCTGAGTCTCTGATTCCTCAGCTATAAATTGGGATAGTAATAGCATAAGCTTGTTATGAGAATTAATTTAGAGAATTGCCTGGAATGTAGTAACCTCCCCCCAAATGACAGTGGTCATCATGGTTACCTCTCTTCTGAGTCCCTAAGCTCCTCGACCACGACCTCCAGGTATACCCCAAACCTCTCAGTTTACTGGCTGTAGACAGGGACATAGAGACTGACTTAACTGACAAGGCTGAGATAGCTCTGGGGATGTGGGACAGGAAACCC
>NW_006443124.1:8660462-8679356 GCF_000325575.1 Pteropus alecto
TATATACATATATAGCAAATTATTTCATGTACTTATTTTTATATGTTCTATTTAAAAATACCATTCATAAAGCCACATCAGCTATTACAGAGATATTGTTACTTTAACACAAATTTTACATAAAGGGTACTTACTATTACTTTTAAATGAGAAGGAAAATATCATACCGTGCAGTTCCCTCAGAACTCGTACATGTACTTTTAGTGGGAGAAACAGGTACTTTCCTAGTTATCCACAAGGGGGAAGACTGATTCTGTTTCTTCTGGAAAGTACTCTTCATGTCATCATTAAAGATCATTTAAAATTGTATTTTTTGTGCAACTATTTCTTTCAAAAAAATAAAATTTCCCCATATACGGAAGATGCCACTTTTTTTAAGCTGACAACTTACAGATGGCCATAGGTTTGAAAACATTTCAGAATCATTTGCACACACATTCTCTCTGCAGTCAGTCATTGAGGATTCTAACAAATGCCACATTCAGAACCTAAGAACACTGTGGTTTTTCCACTAGAAAGTCAAGCAAATTATTTAAATTCACAGGAAAGGAAAAAAGAAAAAAAGTCTTTTCTCAACATCAAATAGAAAACATTCTCTCTTTGAAAATGTAAATCCCTTAAACATATTCAAGAATTTTAACAAGCATCCCTGAAACTATCCTATTACTCTTTGAAGCCTTTAAAGAATTTTATTTAAAAAGTCACATGCTATCCAGGATTGGGGAGAAGGGCTTTTAAGTGACAATGGATGTAGAAGGGCCCCACGAGTCCCTGTGCACCTTCTTCCAGAAAGGAAGAACAGAGAATGACTGAGCAAAGGGAGAGGGGTGGGAGAAGCTAAGGCTAAGACACAGCATCCATCTCCCATCTGTTTTACATCTGGGGTTAGAAGTAAGACACAGCTCTAAATGATAGGGAGAGCCTCAAAGACGAGCCTAAGAACAGAGGGTTGTGGAGAACCTGCATCTCTCATCTGCCCCTCTCTCCCATCCAAGCCTTGGTGGGGGATGGTGAGGGTGGGGGGTTGGGGTGGCAGTAGGTGGGGAGGGGGGGTGCATTCCAAGAGGATGAAACCCAGGTGGTGAGCAAGCCAGAGGCAGAAAGTGAGTTGATGTTCTGGCCTCTTTTCAGCTAATAACCAAACATTTGCTTCAGTTAAGGAACAGTTATTTCCTGGTATCGAGACGGTACCAGGAAATAATTAAAGACATTTATACAGATGTGGCTTTAAGATATTTATCACAGTGTTGTTTATAACAAAAGTAAATTTTAAAAAGTTTTAAAAAGGAAAATGCCTAAATATCCAAGAATGGAGGATTGGTCAAATAAATAATGCTGTGCCTACACAGGTAAATATTACGAAACAATTTAAAATCATAACAGAAATGTGTTTATTGCCATGGAAAAAGTGTCTTAACATATTAAGCGAAAGGCAGCTGGTTATGAAATAGTCTATACAGGATACACATACTTTGGTAGACTTGCAGACGTTCTCAGTTCTCTTTTTGCTCATTTTTTTTTTCAACCTATTATCTAGCTATAGAAAAGTTACATTAAAAAAAAAAACAGAACCCAAAATTCCTATCAAAATCCCAGAAAGATATTTTGTAGATTATTCTAAAATTTATATGGAATTAAAATAGTAGAATAATTTTTTTTAAGGAATAAAGTGGGAAGAATCATTCTATGTGATTTCAAGATTTACTATGCACTTACAGAAATCAAGATTGTGTGGTATTGACAGAGACACACATAGGTCAATGAAACAGAAGAGAGAACCCAAAAACAGACCCACACAAATATGTTCAAATGATTTTTGACAAAAGCGCAAATGCAAGTAATAGTGGGAAAATAGTCTTTTAATGAATGGTGCTGGAGCAATCGGACATCTGCGGGGGGAGGGAAACAAAGAACCTTGACCTAAGTCTCACATCTTATAGGAAAACTGACTCAAAATGGATCACGAACTTAAATGTAAAATATGAAAATATAAAACTTTCAGAAAAAAAGTAGAAAATCTTCAGGGCCAAGAAAGAGTTCTTAAACACAACCTCAAAAGCACAATCCCTAAAAAGAAACTGATACATTGACTTCATTAAAAATAAAAGCTTTTGCTCTGAAAAAGACCCTGTTGTAAAACAAGCTACAGAGTGGGAGAAAATATTTGCAAACCATGTATCTGACAAAGGATGAGTATCTAGACTATGTAAATAACCTGCAAAAACCAAACAATAAAAAAAATGGAACAGTCCAATTCGAAAATGGACGAAAGACAACAAAAGACATTTCACCAAACAAGATATACAAGTGACCAGGAAAGCACATGAAAAGGTGTTCAAAAAGATAAAAGAAAAGATATTCAACATCCTTAGTCATTAGAGAAATGCAAATTAAAATCATAATGAGATATTACTACACACCTATCAGAATGGCTAAAATAAAAAACAGTGGCATCACCAAATGCTGGGAGATATACAGACGCTGGATCACTCCCGCATTGCTGATGAGAATGTAAAATGGGAAAGCCACTCAGGAAAACAGTATCTTAAAAAAACTAAACATGCTGCTATGATAGACCCCAGCGATTATACTCCTGGGGATTTATCCTAGAGAAGTGAAGACTTATGTCCACACCAAAATCTATACATGAACATATATAGCCGTTTTATTCACAGTAGCTCCAAACTGGAAACAACCCAGAGGTCCTCCAAAGGGTGAAGGTTAATCGGGCAGTGGTGCATCCGTATCATGGACTCAACAGCAAGAAGGAAGAAAGGATCGATAAAACAACCTGGATGACTCTCCAGAGAATCACACCAACTGGAAGAAGCCAAACCCGAAAGGTTTCATTCTGCATGATTCCATCTATATAATATTCTCGAAATGACAAAATTACAGAGATGGAGAAGAGTTCGGTGGTTACAGATGGTTAAGGAGGGGTAGAGGCAAGGCGGATGTGGATGTGGCTGTACAGGCCAACGTGAGGGATTCCAACAGTGATGGATATGTCTCTATCTTGACTAGCAAGGTCAGTATCCTGGCTGTGATATTGTACTAGTTTTGCAAGATGTTGCCATTGGAGGAAGCTGGGTAAAGGGCACACAGGATCTCTCTGTATTATTTCTTACAACTACATGTGAACCTACAATTAGAATAAAATGGACAGAGATAAGACTGTACCTGGAAAACTGGCAGACATGGCCTGTGTACTGTGCTGCTTGGGGCCTCATCAAAGGCCTTACATCCCACAGGGAACCCAGATGGGACATACTGTGCATGCCAAAGAGTGCCTCAGCATTGAGTAGCCAGAGTCAGGGCTATGGGGGTTCCCTAGTAGACTGACAGTTCCTTATGAATCTCTGAAAGCGCTCCCTTCTCCTGCCCTGTTGGCAGGCCTCCAGGGAAGGAGAGGAGAGGAGGTGGGCTGGCAGAGGCTTACCCAAGTCAGCTCTGAGCTACTGGGCAGAACTAGCCAGACACCACTGTTCCAGCAGCCGACTCCAGTACAGTGAACATCTAGATCAACCTTGACCACAGGCAGGATGAAACAGGGACACAGGTAATATCCAGGAATCCAAGAGCATCCATCAGCAACCAGAAAATGAGCAGGCATCACTTGTCAGGGCTGTCTCTCCCGGAGCTAACAGCGTGTTTAGCTAAGATTCTTTAACAAGAGCAGTTTGCTCCAATTAAATAACCACAGGCAGGTTGTTTTTTTTTTTTTTTTTTTTTTTTTTAAACTCTAGCGCTCTGCCTAGTAACCAAAAAGTAAACATAACACAATTTATTACTTTACAAGGTCCAAGAAATGCTATTTTGATCTGTTAACAGCCTCTAATGAGGACGCAGCCATCAGTGATGTAAATAAGACATCAGAATGAGGGTACCAAGTTTGGAGGGAGCACTGACTTTAGAGGAGCTACTGTTTGCACTCTAGAGCAGCGGTCCCCAACCTTTTTGGCACCAGGGACCAGTGCGCCTATGAGAATCTAATGCCTGATCATCTGAGGTGGAGCTGAGGCAGTGATGCTAGTGCTGGGGAGCAGCTGCAAATTCAGATGAAGCTTTATTAGCTTGCCTGCCACGCCTGGTTCCTAACAGTCTGAGGGGTGGGGACCCCTGTACTAGAGCACCAGCCACACACCACTCCCGGCAGCATGCAAATGCAGGAGTCTATGAGAGGAAAATCATAATGATTTACAGAGACAAAGAGGAACACAGCCCAAGTAGATACTTTGAGGAAGGGGAGGCAGGCCGTTTGAGTGATGCAGGCCAGGAATCCCAGTGGGCTCTCTCTTTGCTCTAAACAGCAGTAATTCTGAACCTAAAATCTGTTCCCATTGGGCTTCTTTCTGTTCCTGCAACTCACCTAGCTGTTTCCTACCCCAGGGCCTTTGCACTTGCTGTTCCCCTGGCCTGAGTGCTCTGCCTCCAGATCCAGGCAGATTCCTAGGTCTCAGCATCCCTGCCTCTTCCTCAGAAGAGCCATTCCCGGCAATTCCTAGTTGCTTTCCCGCCTCCACCTCTACCCACAGTCTCTACCACATCTCCATGTCTCCTTCATAGCATTGATCTTCAGGAAGTTATCTTTTTTACAGGTTTATTATTATCACCAAAGCAGAAGTTCCATAGAGACGAAGCCTGTCTGTCTTATTCCCCCAGTTATCCCCATTACCTGACGCAGAAAGTTTCAATAAATACCTGTCGAAAGAATCAGTGAATGAAGCTGTCTCTTCCTGTAGCAGCTTTAATTCTGCCCAGGAAAGGCTGTGGTCACAATAAAGGTCGCTCTCATGGGGTTTTGCTGCCCATGGGAAGAGCGCCCACCTTTTCAGAAATCCCTTTGGCCGGAGCTTTTGTGATACGTCTAAGTCAAGTCAGAAGGCTGAGGCCGGGCTTAGGGCCCCCAGGCCTGTGTTTCCTACAGATCTGAGTCTGTGCTGTTGGCTCCCGTCTCTATCCACCAAGCTGGGTTCAGTCACTGTCTCCCCTCCTATTCCTGCCCAGAGCTGTTTGACTATGTGACAGCACTAGTATTTTCTAAGAACAAGACCACTTGATAATTCTAAACCCTCTCTTTCAATTTTAGATGTGGTCTATTGAGATTGCTTCCCAGTAAGAAAGACAGAGTCCTGGTCACAAGTCAAGAGACCCAATTCTAGCCTGGCTGTGCCAATGACTCACCCCATGACCTTAGGTGAGGCCCATCCTGTCTCTGGGCCTCTACCCCTGTAAAGGACATGTGGCCTCTCAGCTCCCATCTTAGCCAGGCACATTCCATCCTGCCCAGGGTTCCTATGGGGTATGGAAAGGCCTCCTTGACCCCTGAAGAGAGGTCACTGTGGTAAGCGCTATAGACTGAATGTTTGTGTCCCCCCAATTCATATGCTGGAACCTAATGCCCAGTGTGATGGTGTTTGGAGGTGGCATTTTCGGAAGGTGATTAGGTCACAAGGGTGGAGCCCTCATGAATGGAATCCGTGCCCTTATAAAAGAGACCTCAGTGATCTCTCCCTTTCTTTCTACCATATGAGGTGACAGCAAAGCAAGCCCTCACCAAACTCCAAGTCTGCCAGCACCTTGATTTTGGACTTCGCAGCCTCCAAAACTATGAGAAATAAATTACTATTGTTTATAAGCCATTCAGCCTCTGGTATTCTGTCGTAGCAGCCCAAAAGGACTAAGACGGTAAGGCTCCCTGGGCCTGGAAGCCTATCTTAGGAGCCATAGGCCTAACTCTGCCCTGGAGGACAGGCCCTCATGTAAGGTGCTACATGGTGCAAAGACTCACCCGCCCTGGAGAGGTGACTCCCAGGGAACATAGGGCTGGGGAAAGCAGGCAGTCTCTGACACCCGAGAGCTGTGAGACTTCCGGTGAGCCACTTCAGCATCCTGGACCTCGGTTTCCTCATCTGTAACTGAGGATAACAACAATAGTAACTGATGGGATTAAATAAAATAATGGTGCAAGAATACAGTGCCTGGCACACGGTAAATTCTCAATAAACAGCAGCTCTTAGTAAGATGATGATGGCAGTGATAGAGGAGAAGGAGAAGTTGAGGAAGAATTCACATAGAAAAAAGCTGGGGGAGGAATGATTTCTGCCTGTGCTATTGATAGGTGAAAGTGTGCGTGCAGGGGCATTAGTCTGCACACGATGGATGGAGAAGAGCTCCAGTCTTGCAATAGTAATGTGCCTTCCCAAGAGATCATTTTAATGTCAGATATCTCTAGAGTTCAATAACATGGAGAAATTATAGAAATCACCTAATCAGCTAATCTGGGCTCTTACGAGTAAAGATGTGATGGCCGTTTAAAGAGGCTGGTAAGTAATTTCTAGAAGCTGCAATTGAGTGAGCCATTTAAAATGATGCCTGTAAGACTGTAGCAATGAGAGGCAAGGCTTAGGAATTAAGGGGGAAGGCAGAATGCAAAATCGTGTTCTGATTACAGCCGTTTAGAAAAATGTCTATGGGCTCTGGAGGGGAAGATTAAAAACAGCTGATTTGCTTGAGTGATGGGATTAGGAGTGATTAAAGCAACATTTCTGTTATGGTTGTTACACTGTAGTTTGTGGCATTTTTAAGTAAAAAAGAGAAAGTGAGAATTGCACTGGTGTGTGTGTCCCTCAGGGGTCCCTGGCATTGTGCCTCTCCCTTTCTTTCTCTCTCTCTCCTCCCCGCCCGCCCCCATCCTCACTCTTTCATACTCAGCCTCTCCCACTTGCTATCATTCAAAGTGGCTCCAGCCCCGTAGGACCCGCTGAAGAGGGATCTTTGCAAAATTACGGCAGCTAAAAAAATATAGCGAATCGATCAGTCCATTAAAAAAAAACATCACTAGGCATTGTCATCGTTTTCAATACAATGGGAAGTTTAAAGAGACATAAGGGCAAAGGGAGAGTTGAGAAGGGGGAGCCAGACCACGAAAACGCATGCCTGCAAGGAGCCTTGTGAATCGGGAAACCCTGGGTCCTCAGGGGGAGAGGGCCACAGGGCCCGGCCAGCATCAGCCAAGAGACACTTCTCCAGGCAGTCCTCTCCGAAGAGGAGCAAATGTTGTATAGGGAGCAAAGTGGTCACTTAGGGATAGCTCTAGTCCTAGCTGGGGATGACCCCTTTGTGGGTAGCCAGGCTGGAGAAATGCATAGTCACTCATGTTCGAAACCACAGCAACAACGATCCCCATCATCGTCCGACAGTCAGTGGTTTTAGAGAATGCCCTGGGATGCCGACCTTGTCCTCCCATCCCTGGGACCCAGCCAGGCCGTACCTCAGCTCAGCTGTCATGGAGCTCAGGCTCTCCACTCCTTTGGCCTCCTCCAGGCAGAGTCCATAAACGGTAATCCACCTCCAGCAGAAACCAAGTCTCCAAAGAAACAAGTAACTTGCCAGAGGTCCAAGGTCACATGTCCTTGTAAAAGAGAGTGAGTCACACAAACACACCATGTTCCTGACGGTTTACCATAATGAAAAATATGGAGGAGCAGTCAAGTGCCTGGAATGAGGAAGGAAATTTAAAATGCCAGCAAAATTCCCTCTGTGCTCACACCACCCCCACAGGCCTGCAGACAGCTGGTCAGGCTGCCCAGAAAGCACGAGCTGATGCTAACAGCGTGAGGGGCTTGTGGTCAGGTAGCATGGAACTTCCCGGTGGGTGGGCCAATACACAGACAGACCCAGACAGCCTGACTGCAGTGCTGTCTTCAAGTAGAGCAAACATGAATGAGAAATGTTAGAAATGCAGAAGAGAGAAGAGAAAAACAGATTCCTGATCTCATGCTGCTCAATTAGCATGTCTGCACACAGATTCGGAAGGAGAAAAATTCGATTTTGAACTTTTGTGCTGCTCTGGGCCTTCTGATATTGCCGGCAACAAAAGCAAAACCACAATATTCCAGTTCAGCCCAGCACGGCGTCCAGAGCCCAGTGGACTGAACCCTGCTCAGGGCTGCTTTGGAGCTGACTTGGAGAAGCCCCGCATTCCTCGGCTGAATGCCCTCTCTGTTGGTCATTTCTGGTTTTCAGCAACACACTGTCACCAGAGCACATCTTATAATAATACAAGAGGAATTTCAGGGCATCAAACCGCATCTTCCCAGAGCTTTGGCGTCACCCCACTCGGTGCACAAAGCTGTCAGCGGCAGACACACAGATGTTCTTTGCTGCCTTCTTTCCTTTCCCTGCCCCACACCCCTTTAGAAGTCTCTTCCTCCTGCAGGAACTGTCCCCTCCCAGCTCTTTTGCTCAGTTCTGGAGAGCAGAGACCTGCTCAGATTATGCAACCCACTCAGACCATCCGGTTGGTGGCTTTCAACCAGCTTCAGCTGTGGACTCCTTTCCACAAGCAATCTTAGGTGGATCCCAACATATAATCAGACAGAAGTGGAACAACACTGGTCAAAATGGGGGTGGGAGCTCAGAGGCCTCTAGCCAGGACCCCGTCTGCTACCTTCCCCTAAGAACACCTCTTTCTGCGCATGGCATCTGCACTCTGACATGCCCAGTGATGCAAAGATAATACAGCAGGCCGGTGTCAGAGGCAAGACCAGGACCTAAGCTTCCTGACTGTGGCCAGAGGCTTCATCCGCCCCTTCCACCACCAGGAGAGCCCCCAAGGTAGTCTTCTCCCTTCCCCACACTACCTGGCTCCACTCCCCATTTTTTTGGTGTGAATCCAGTGGTTTCCAGGCCCGGATGGTTTTCTTCTTTCCTTCTTGTCCCACCCTGGCAGCTCCATGCAATGGATTGTGGGGGATAATGAAGGGACTGGGATCCATCAGGATTGTGCCGGGGCTGGGCTGTGCAGGGGCAGACAGACACCTGCTGCCACAAGGGTTATGGAACCTTCTCTGGGCATCGAACCATCCTGAGGAACCCACTGTCATTTCGTACCAGTGACAGCAAATATTGGGCTCGTAAGGACCGTGGATTCCTGTGAAGAGCCACCTTCCTCCTCTGCGAATGTCTTCAGCCACAAGTCACAGGAGGGGTCATGCAGTTTAAGTGGAAGGACACTGAAGTCAGCATCAGGTGAGTCAACTCGGGCGCCAGCATTGGGTGTCTCTGGACACCTCACTCTCCCTGGGATGGGGCTCCCTTCTATCGAGGGGCTCTCTTGCCACATCAGGGTACAGAGAGGGGTGTGAAAAGGCCCTGCCGCGTGTGCCAGTGAATAAAGTCAATGGCGTGTTGTGTAGAGCTTGGCCCTGGAGACAGACAGACCTGAGTTCCAGTGTGAACACAGGCGCTGTGGGACCTTGGACAGCAGGTTCCTTCATCTCTGTGAGCCTCATCTGCTGTGTAAGACCAGAGGACTCACGCTGGGGCGTGGGGCAGCAGTGTAAATTCTGGGTGTGTGTGTGTGTGTGTGTGTGTGTGTGTGTGTGTGTGTGTGTGTGTGTGTGTGTGTTCTACAAAGCACTCAGCACAAGGCCTGGCACCCACCACCGAATCCACATCCCCCTCTCACCAGGCCTGGCCGGCACTCCCACACCAACCGGGGCTTTCAGGCTTGCTTAAAAGCCCCCCAGCTGGGCCCTGGCCATGGCAGGGCAAACAGGCAAGGCAGATCCCTCCCATGGGTCCAGGCAGCTGTCCCACCTCAGTCTGCCTGGATCCAAGGAATGAGGCTTGCCTGTAAGGCCGGAGGGACGGGTCTGGGTCAGCTGAACCAATGACTATTGATCTAGCTGATCTGCGAGCCCCTTCATAATCTGGTTCAAAAAAGGCCTTTCTGGATGGACTGCAGCCAAGCTCTGCCCTGGCTGGACAGAGCCTCTGCCCTCCTGACTTCCAACTGAGTTGGGGCAGAAGCTGGTGTACACTAAGCCCTCACTTAATGTCGTCAATAAGTTCTGCGACTTTAAGCTAAATGTCTTATAACAGAACTAATTTTACCATAGGCTAATTGATATGAACAAGAGCTAAGTTCCTACGGCATCTCATCAACGATGTAAGAAAACAAGGTTGAACAAAAGGACGTTATTCGGGGACCTGCTGTATGTCTCTGCCATGTCAGGGGGGTGCCAGAGGCTCTGGCGCCCGCCCCCTCCCTGCCGCGTTCCTGAGCGGGTCCAGGCATTCCCCTGAGCTCTCAGGCTGCCCCATCCCTCTTACCAGCAGCATGAGTGCCTTCCCTCCCTGCTCCCGCTGCTCCTTTGAAGGCACATCCCCAGGGGGGATGGGGGAGCAGCCTCTCCGCTTCCCCCATTGCCTTTCCCCATCCCTTCCTTTGGGCTCCGTGGGGAGGGATGGAAGCCAGGTTTCCATTCTTCCTGCTTCTCCTGCATGCCTGCTCAGAAGTGCCTCCCCGCACTGCCGACACACACACAGGTTTCAGCCTACACCCCTAGGACAATGGGACATGCACACACTTGTTGCCTCTTTTAAGTCAATTTGACTGAATTTGACAATGAGGCAGTGGGCCCTAAGAAAAGCCCACAGGGAAACATAAATCCTAGATTTGTAAAATGAAAATATAGGCTCTTTATTTCGTTTAATTCCTATTTTCAAACCTAGCTATTTTTTTTTAATTAAATGGTGTATTTTGAGCAAATCATAGATTTGCATGCAGTTGTAAGAAATAATACAGAGATGCACTCTGTGCCCTTTACCCAGTTTCCCTCAACGATAAAGAACATCGTGTAAAACTAACATACAATATCACAACCAGGATGTCGACGTTGATACAAGCCACCCGTCATCGTCAGATCTCCCTGGTCCCACTTGTACTCGTGCGTCTAGTTCGACGTAGTTTTATCACCTGTGTAGGTTCCTGTGTGCGCCTGCACAGTCAAGATACAGAGCAGGTCCAAAGCCACTGGATCCCTCTCGTTGCCCAGTTATACGCATCCGCTTCCCTCCCACCCCTCACCCTTGGCAACTACGAACCTGTTATTTCTAACATTTTGCCATTTCAAAAACGGTATCCAAGTAGAATCGTATGGCACATAACCTTTTGGGATTGGCTTTTTTTCACATGGTGTAATTCTCTGCAGGGTCATTCAAGTTGTTGCATCAATAAATAGTTCGTTCCTTTTTTGCTGCCTTGAGAAGGAGAGAGGTAGTGAGCTCCCTGACACTTGTGTTATCGGAGCAGGTACTTGTGACATCCAGCTTCTGCTCGGCGGTATGCGACAGGGCATGCTTTCTCCACGAGAGAGATACAGGATAAAAAGTGGGTTTGGGGGAAACAAAACCCAACAGGATAAAAAGTGGGTTTTGGGGAAACAAAAAAGTCTCAGCTGTTAGGATGGCTGTGGCCCTCCAAAGGGCCATTGTACATAAACAGGTATGCGGTGTATCTGAGGTATCAAAATTTCATAGGAGGAGGCAGTTTAGGGGAAAAAAGTGTCTACCCAGGCTGAGACACACTGCTGCTGAGGGACTACTATGCTGGCAGGAGCTTGGGGTAGATGGTCTCGAAGACCATTCTTTCTAGTCCAGGGCTTTCCATAGAATCGGGGGCCACCTTTCTACCAGAACATCAGGAAAGACTGTGTTGGACAAGGGTCCTCATACAGATGCCTGAAACCTCTTGAGGAGGAAACAAAGCCAATCATCTACCTTGAGAGACTTACTTAATGCAAATCCTCCGGCCAAGTAGCAGACTCATTCACAGTAAAGGTGTAAAGAAATGATAACCATAAGATCAGAGAATGGACCTTTGGGGAATTTTATCTACCCCCTGTGGCAGCACAGGAGATTCTGGGGGAACTTAGGTCAGCTACAAGCTCACCTTCTTCTTGAAACCCAGTTGACTGCCTATCTACTGGCTCATGTAAAGATGCCCATCCGAAGCCCAACCGCCAAGCCGATACGCCAACCATGTGCATGGCGGAGGGGGCTGTGGGGTTGAGCAGCTCTCACCCGGTTTTCTCAGTGACTGTGCCAGTCCTGCTTCTCTCCCTGATGAGGATCCTGACGGATGTCCTGGACCTGGGGACCAGGAAGCAACCTGCATGTGGAGGAAAGGAGGAATATTCAGACAAAATTCTTATCACTGGTGACAGTTCTTTTTCAAGGTGGAAACACCACCAGGTGACAAGGGGTCCAAGCCACAACCACTGCGAAGACTTGGAACACTCTTGGGAACTGTGTTTGGAATTAAAAGATAAATCTCTGCGGGTGGCTCCATAGTGTAGTGGTTAGCATGACTGCTTTACATGCAGAAGGTCCTGGGTTCACGCCCGAAGTGGAGCCACAGACCACACTCGGGGTGCGCCTGGCCCCCGGGTGCAGGCCGCAAGTGTGTGGGAGGAGATGCCCCACCTTCAGAGATCCAGTTCTTAAGGAGAAGCAGCAACATCCATAGGTCAAGTCCATAGGTCATGGGTGGAAGTAGTGGGGGCTAGGAATTAAAGAGGGGAAAAAAAAGATAAATCTCGACAGCAATCTACTTGTTCCAAGCAAAAGCCAGGAAATACAAACGGGAAATTCACCGTCCAGGGGAATGGGACGGTGCCATGGCGAGGGCACACGAACCAGATTTTAGCTCCAGGAAGCCACGCCCTGGTCAGGTTCAGCCTTCATACTTTGTAATCCACGGCTATGGATTTAATGAGACACACCTCCTAATTTCAGGTTCAAGTGGTTCCAAGAGAGAAAAGGGTGTATTATCCAAGTTGAAAATTTTCTTTCAGGAGGCATTAGCACAGAACAGATGGATTAGTAATTTAAGAAATTTGTTTTTTCCTATAGGTACACTCTTATGCCAAAACTTTCATCCATTCCCTGGGGCTTTAGGGAAAGTCCTGAGAGATGAAGTCACCTCTGGCCAGTCGCAGCCTCCCAATACCCTCTTGGTAAGTAGCCCACTCAGTAGCTACAAGTGTCTGTAATGAACCACGAGGAGATGAAGGCTCAGGCCATGCTTGGGGGAGGGGAGAGGATGGAAAGGCCACCAAAGTCAATGGGAGTCATCCCAAGGCACACCTACCACCTCACTGGGCTCTCGGGAAGAGCTGTGTCACCCTGGCAGGGGTGGGGGGCCACCGGGTCAAACTTCAGGAACCTGAACACAACCCCAATCCTCTTCGCCCCTACCACAGTGACTCACATGGCTCATGCAGAGACAATCAGTAAAGTGCCCATTCGGGCTGGGAACCCCAGCCTAGAAGAGGAAGCACTGCAAACATTGGATCTGAGGCCACACATTATTGATTGCACCTCTGCTATTTCTTCCAGATGTGGCCCATCTGCTCAGCTCCACTGTCTCTGCCCCAGTTCAGCCTTCACCTCCTTACATCTGCTTTATTAAAAGAGCCTCCTTGGAGCCGCCAGGCCTCTTGTCTCTTGCCTGTCCAATTGGGCCCCCAGGATGCTACCTCTCACCCTTCTGAACCATGGGTCAGATTTTTAACTCCCCTTCAGTGGCTCCCTTTGCCTACAGGGTAAAGTTCAGACTCCACAGCTGGCCCTACAGCATCCTCTCTCCAGTGTTACCACCCCATACACCCCAGGCGTGACCCCAGAGCACCGAGAAGCATATTGTCTGCATGTCACCTTTGCACAGATCCTCTTACTGCACTGTACAGGGCCATGGGAACCCCGTCCTTCCTTCAAGCCACGCTGCCTTCCTCTAACTAATTAACTCTAAGAGGTGGTTAAAAGGGCTCTTCCACTCAGCGGTGGGGACCTTGAGCAATCACATGGATACTTTGTGCTTCCTTTGCTTCATCTGTAAAATGGGGATAATAACAGGGCCTTCCTATCTCTGAGGGTTGGGGTAGAGATCAAATGATTTAATGCAGGTAAAAAGTGCCTGGTGTAGAGGTGCTCAGATTGCTATTCCTAGTGTTATTACCTTTGTCCGGGTATTTTTGCAGCCAGGACACCTAAACCAAAGTGTGCAGGGGAATATGATGTCCCAACCCCACTGCGGTTGGCCTCCACTGCAAGCCAGAGGTGGCAGGTGGACTTTCAGTCTGAGGACAAGCAGACACAACTGCAGGAAAGCTGTGGATGATGGGCGGCCACCGTGGGGAATGGCAGAGAGACATCTGCCCTCCTGCTGCTTCCAGAACACACGCTCCCTCCTTTCCCAAGGCCTGGGACAGGGCCGGAGGAATCTGTGGAACAGCAAAGCCCTCATCTGCTTCGATCCTTTGCGGTGATCCCCGGGGGAGACATGGCGCATTCCTGAGGTCTGTTTCTGCGCTCAGATCCCCCTTTCCCCCTGATTACACACTCTGCCTGTCTGTCTTGCCTTGGGGTCCTCTGAGCTCCTCTGTGAACGCACCTCTCTGCACATGGCCACACCTAACCGGCTCTAGGTGGATGGCCAGAGCCTAGTGTCGTCAGGAAGGGGGCACCTGGGGCAAATGATTCCAATTTAACAAGCTTCTCAACTGGAAACCATTCTCAATAAGCCTTACCCACACTCCTGCCGGGGCCTTCCTGGCTACTTCCTTTAGCCTGGTCCTGGGGAGGGGTGAGAGGCAGGGGAATGAGCAGCAGGTATTCACATCTCTTAAAAGAGTTCCAGGCCTGGTTTCCCACTACCAGCCTCTGAAGCTCCAAGGAAGGGCCCTGTGGACAGAGGCCTGCGTCGGCTTTCCAGGATGAAGACTCAGGTGGGCTGTGCATGTTGCCTCGATGTTCCCCACTCCCCGCCAAAAGATCAGGAAGGTCGTTCCACAAAGAAACTTGTTTTAGAATTTGCAATCAGACTCCATAGCCATAACAAGGGGGACCACACAAATCTCCTAGCAACAGAGCATCAACAAGTCTACAGTCACTTGAAGATGGGAGGTCAGAAGCCTAGTGATAGAATTTAATTCTGACGCTTAAGAACTAATCTAGAGCAAGTCTGGACCTATTCGAGCCTTAGTTTCCTCACTAAGGGATTGATGCAAAATGAAGATAATGTCCAATGTCCTGTCTCCCTCAGGGGCTCTACATTTATTCTTCTGTTCAGCTAATTAAACTGCGGTCGAATGCCAGAGCCGAGCTGGGGCTATCAGGAGAACCCCGGTACTCCCAGGAACTCACAGCCTAGCCGCTCTGCCAACCACAGAAATTCATGTCTGTGAAAAAGCTTTGTAAAAGTGTAAAATGCCAAACCACTGGCGTCATTAACACGAAATGTCTTGCATTAAAAGTAACTATCTGCTGAAGAAGGCTAAATATACAGTAAGTTAGTGCTTCTCGTACTTTAACATGCACCTTGGGATCTCATTAAATGAAGATGCTGGTTCAGAAGGTCTGGGGTAGGCCTGAGTTTCTGCATTTCTAACAAGCTCTCAAGTACATGCGGCTGCTACAGGTCTGCTGGCCACATTTTGAATGGCAAGGTATTAGGTTAATATTGAACAATTACTGTTCATTAAACCCAAAATATAATTTCGTTTATCAGATCAGCAGGATTTGGTGGGAGGGGAACATAGGTTGGTTCAGTTCTGATGGGGGTGTCTGACCCTGGCCAAGTTCTAGGATGAGGGTCCTCTCTGAATGGTGGTCACTGGGGATGATCTATGCATCTACAGGGCAGAGTGAGATGCAGGGGCATTCAAGCGGACAGGTGAGCACACTTCATGGGCTCCTTGGTGGTGTCCAGAATGCTTTGCAAAAAGGCAGGTCGCCCCAGTTGCGAGGAGCTAAGGCTAGAGCACAGATCCAGGGAAGCATCTTCTGGGGTATACTCCACTCCCTACAAGTGTTCAAGGGGAGGAAGCTGGTCTTTTGTGGGTCTCAGTTCAGACTGTTTGAATTCAGGAATAACCCAGCTTAAGCCAGGAAATATCCTCAGGACAAAGCCTCAATTCGTGGAGTCTGAGGCATGGAATGCTGTCAGACTTGAGGAGAAATGGGGTAGGGGCTGGCCTCCCCTTCGTGCCCTCCTTCCTCTCTCATCTTAGCTCCTCTCTGTGTTCCTCAAAGTGTCTACTGACAGGCTGCAGAAGGGGCCCGAGGAAGGCAACAGAAAGAGAGGGTGAGTAAGTACTGGGTAATAAATTTGACCTTGACAGAAGTAGCCCACTCAGACACATATGCTTTATAATAAAAATGGAGTTGGGGCACCTGGAAAATTCTGTTCTTCACTTGATGAACTCTTTGCTCCAAAAATAAAGCCCATAAACTTGTTCAACAGCTGGAATTTTCCCTCTGAAGAGAGTACCTCGTCTGGCAGTTGACTTAAGCAGTTATTTGCAGCCTATAATTTTCACAAAAACAGTAGGGTGTGCCTGGCGGGAGATGTTTTCTACAATCCTGTGGAAAGAAAACAATAAGAAAAGTTTGGAACAAAGGACGTTCTGATTCTATCAGAAAATCATCGACAATTCAGGGTCCAGGCCAACAAAGACGTGGAAAGTTATCGAGTAGACGTGTGAGGAGTTGAAAACGCTGTGCTTTCGGGGATAGGGGTGATGAAGAACACAGCCTGCAGAATCCCAGAGTGGGAGAAGGTGGGAGGGTATGCTAGAGGCAAGGAGGTCAGTGAGAAGGTGACTACAACTATCCAGGTGAGAGAGCTTGAGGTCCACACAGGTGGAAGCAGTGGAAGTTAGGGATCCAGGTAGAAATCTGCATAGGGAGAACCAACAGGGCTGGATACTGAGTAAGCTGTACTAGGGCAGGGAGCGTCCAGGAAATGCTGATGGTCTTGAGATACTAACCCCAGGTAACTGAAGAAGATGGTCCAAGCAATGAGGAGAGAGGATGAAAGGATGGACAGATTTTCACACGCTAGAAAACATAGCAATTTAAAAGTAGACTTCTATATTTCATGTCTAAGCAGATCCTATATGTTCCTGGGGTTACAGGCAGGGAGAAAGTTGAAGTGAATGAAGAGGACGGCAAAGAGGAAGGAGATGGTGGGAACTCTGCTTCTTAGGGACGCTCTTTCTAGTAGCCCTTAGCACCGAGGCCTTCCTTCCCCCCGATGGCATGAAAGTAACAAATCGCACAGCACTCCTGAAAACCCACCAGCATAGTTAATTCACATCCACACGAGGCCAAAAGTCATGTGTGAGGCAGACCCTGGACAGGCTGAAATTCTCCCAAAGGCTGGGGACACTAATATAATACTCAGGGAACTGAATATCGGCAACTCCACACGAGCCTCATCTCTGCCATCTCAGCTCCCCTGGGAGTGAGGAGTAGGAGAGGACACAGGACGATGAAAAGACCTTTGCTCTTTCTTCTAAACTAGCTGACCTGCCTGCTACGGCTTGAGAGAAACATCCAGCTTCTTTCACACGATGAGTTAGTAGGAAAGAATAAAATTTCTTTGTATAGAAAAGATCACTTTGAGGAAGAAATGAAATGTTGGAAACTTGCCATTATGAAAACTGTCTACCCTGCTCACTTCTACTCTACAAGTGAGCTTCTCAGCGAGCTCCTGAACTCCTGGATGAAGGATCACTTTAGAAAAGCCATTTAGGCGGCACCTCCACCCAGCAATAGCCATAACTTAGCTCCCATTCGTTAAGCTTCTTTTCTCCGCCAGACCCTGTCCTAGGCACGTGGCATGTTACATCTAATTCTCACAACAATCAAAAATGTATTCACGAATATACCCACTTTACAGAGGAACAAACTGAGCACCGGAGAGGTTGGCTAACCTGCCCAAGGTCACGCATTGCTACAAGGCAATACTGGAATTTGATCCCAGACTGTCTGGCTCCAAGACCCACACTTGTTTCATGACATAAGCCTGCCTTTCTCAGTGATCAAAACAAAACAAAACCAGAACCAGTGAAGGAGACAGCGGTGGCTTCAGAGGCCACACACCCTTTCATGCGGCCCATGGCAAATGGTAAATATTAGCCTGTTGGAGCCATCTCTGCCCTTTGATAATCATTTCTGCTCTGGGTTCCCAATGATAGTAATTTGAGGTTACAATTCCCATTTCCTGCATTAGCTAGGAGGACGCACAAATAGCAAAACTGTGCAAAAACCAGCTGCCCCTTGAAGCAGGAGGTAGCAATTATATCAGACTCTGCTCACAGGCCTGTGCCTTCACCAGTTCCAACTGAGGCCTTGATAATACACTTGGGACCTCACGGTGAAGAGGGACTTAGTGGTGCTTTACTGGACCCAGCTCGTACTGGCACACACTAGCCAACTGTGCACATCTCTTCCCAAGTCCATGTTCAATGTCACCACATTATGAGCTTTAAATTGGCCATGGTGGGAGTATTTACACCACAGGAATTGGTAAATGCTTCAAATCAGAGCTTCCTCTGACCCCCAGAGACTCAGTTGATAGTGTTCTCGGGAAAAGTGTGTGTTGTGGGAGGGATCAGATGTGCACTTGAGGAATGGTGGGAACCAACGGTAAAACAAGAGTGGCCAGCATGAACCAAGCGCTTATAATGCACCTGGCACTGTGCCGAGCTCTCAACGCATTGTCTTATACAACCCATGGAAACTGTACAATGTAGGTGTTGTTATTACCTCCATTTAAAAAGGAGAAAACTAAAGTTCAGAAAGGTTAAGTTATACAGTCTGTAAGCCAAGGGTCAATTCTGAATTTCCAACCTCAATAACTCTGCCCTGGAACCATTACACTGGACCTCTCAGCATAGTGGTGCCTGTGGAACATGGTCCAGGGCCCTCTGCCCCCAAAGCGCTTAAGCTGACTTATTACAATGCAGATTCCTGGGCCCAGCCCCTTTTGTATTGAGTTAGAACCTTTGGGGTGGGGCCCAGGACTCTGGATTTGTATCAAGTTCTCTGGTGATTCTTCTGCTCAATAAGGTGGCAGATAAGGATCTGGGGTTAAAAAACCAGCCTCCAGCTGTACCTCCCATTAAATTTAGTGGGTAACCTGGTCAAGGTTGGTCTCAAACTTGGATAGAGTTGCAAGAATTGGCCCGAGGGCCCGTGGCTAGGGAGCCCAGACTGATTCTAGCTCCTCCCTCAGAAGCAGGCAGGTCCTCAGGCTCG
>NW_006443124.1:8679400-8720844 GCF_000325575.1 Pteropus alecto
CCCAGTGTGGGGCGCCTGCAGAAGCAGTGAGGATTTTTACTTTATTGTCATGAAAAGAGTTGGTTGAGATCTCCATTTTACAATTTTCACTATGTAAAGCCTAACCTGCTTTGTACTATATTTTCTTCTCGAATAGAACGTTTTGTAACAATAAAACCACCTTGGAAGGACAGTCACACAACCTAAATCAAAACACTATCCAATGAAATGGTATTTTACCAACTTTAAACAAATGTCATATTCTCGAAGGAAAGGGAAGCGGGGCTGGTTCATGGACCCATTCGGCTATGGCTGTGACCAGGGCCAGCCTAGTTCTCAAAAGCGAGGCTTGCCTCGCCCCACTGCATTGGGGTTCACGGCCTGCTTGCTCTCTTATTCATTCATTCATATTCATATTCCCCTCTCCCCTGCCACCCTCCTTCTCCTTCTCTCCCTCCCTCAAATGTGTTTTTCCACCAGAAGTCATTAAAAATGATCCTGGAGACACTTGGGCTCTCCCCAAACCAGCCCCAGCTCACAGTAAACATCCCTGCCCTTGCCCTCGCCCCAGGCCCCACAGGTGACCGCCATAAGCGGAAAGAAAGCAGTATGGGCTCTAAACCATCTGTGGTCCCAGAGTTGCCCTAGGATGGCTTGGCCATCTCTGCCTGGCTGAGGCATGACCTGACCCCACCATTAAAACACAGAGGGTTGATGAAAGCACCACCCCAGTGAGGGTGCGCATCTTAGTCACTGACACCCTGATGGGAATACATTTAGCAGATCCCGCACTGAGAGCCAGTTCTGACTAGGGAGGAGACGGCACATGAAGACTGGAGACACTTGGAGGAGGGAAAGAAGAAAAGCACTTGCCAGGAAATATTTCTAAGCTCTCTACACGACAGAAGACCCATGGATTTGTTTCAGAATAACCCTTGAGGGGTGGGGTGGGGTGAAGAACAGATGGAATGAGATTGAGCAGGGGTTGACCATTGTCAAAGCTGGGGGATGAGGATGTGGGGACGGACGATTTTCCTAGTCTCTCTACTTTTGCAGATGTTTGAAAGTTTCTAAAATGAAAAAAAGTTAGAAATCATAAAAGGGGCCCATGGATAAAATTTATACTCCTATCCCCAGTCCCTGCTGCCAAGGTGGCTGGAGGATCCCTGACCAGTGGCATAGAGCCACGTGAGAAAGGATGTCCCAGCCTGAGTCCCAACTGCCCAGAACCCACCCTCATTCCTTACGCTCAGCCGCAGGCGCCGAGGCCTCAACGGCCTGCACCCATCCATCCGTCACTCAGCACATATTTACTGTCCTATCACAAAGCCTTCTCCGTGCCAGGAACCGGATCCAGCAATCAATTAGACAGACACAGTCCCTGCCCTCGTGAGCTCACAGACTAGCTGGGGAGAAACAGACAATAAACACGTGAACAAACACTTGTGATCGTTTCAGGCTGACAAGGGCTATAAGACAAGAAAACATGGTAAGACAGAGAGGGCTGGAAAGGCTGCTTTAGCTAAGGGGGACACGAAGGCCTCCCTGAAGAGGCCACTTTGGAGCAGCGACTTGAGTGAAGGGAAGCAGTGAACCACGAGGGCACCTCGGGGAAGTGTTCCAGGCAGAGGGAACAGCAAGCACAAAGGCCGAGGCAGGAGTGGGCCTGGGAGTAGGTGAGAACTGCAGCCGAAGCGGCTGAGTGCAGCAAGCAGGAGAGAGGCTCAGGAACTGAGGCCACGGAGGCGGGCTGGGCGGGAAGATCACGCAGGGCCTTGCAGGCCTCCCAGGAAGCCTGGGTTTTACTCTGAGGAGAGAGAGAGGAACGCTCCAGTTTGCAGGCAGGAAAAAGAAAACATTAGGGAGTAAGAGTGGTGGCTGTGGGATCAGATCAGAGGTCACTGGAGTTTCTGAGGCAGGAGGAGGCGGCAGCTTGGACTAGTGTGGCGGCAGGAGGCTGTCAGATTTGGGATGTTTCTGGAGACAGAGGACTCACTGACAGGTTGAGTAGAGGAAGGAAAAAACCAAAGAAAACTCCTGGGTTGGGGGTTGGAGTAAGTGGGTGAAGAGATGCTGAGCACTGAGAAGGGAACACCTGAGTGAGGAAGCACGGAGGGAAAGCAGAGGTCTGATGACTGGAGAGAGAGATGGCCAGAAAGTGAGCAACAGGAGCAAGAGACAATGCCAGTGAGAGAAGTCAGCAGGAGCCAAGCCCCATGGGGCCTCTTTGGGCCAATCAGATGCGGTCAGGGTCCCCCAACCTCACTCAACTCATCACCTCCCCTTCTCAGTAGACCTCGGCTGTGGGCTCAGTCTTTAAACGCAGGACCATGGCTGATAGGACATGAATAAAGGACCCTGGGAGCCTCCTGGCCTGACTCTGACCTCACTGCTCCAAGGACATGCTTGTCCCCTGCCCTCACTGCTTAGCCCTGGTCCACTCTGCACACCCACACCCGCACCCTCCCGTGTTTTCCACATGGTCTTTGTGCTTCTTTCACCTGGTCTACCTGTTTGAAAAGTAGAATCCATCTCACATTTTACTGCTCCCATGAAGCCTTTCCTGATCATTGAAGCCAAAAGGACTGTGGTCCTCACCTGCCGCTGCCCTGCAGGGGTCTGGGGAGGTGAGACGTGGCCACACATCAGCAGCTTGAGGGAAGGGACTGAGCCTCTTAGACCTCTCATCCTCCTGCGAAGCTCCTCCTTTAAGCCTTGCCCCAGTGTCACCTTCCAGACTGACGTCCAGGCAGCTCTAGAGCGCTTTCCCCAGCGCTCCTACTGCATCCGGCACTTGCTTCCCCTAAAACTCCAGTCTTGCCGCCCTGGGATTTCTGTATTTGTCTACCTCCTTACAAACCTGGGGCCTCTCAACACCAAAGAGCAATGCCCCAATGCTACCCTGATAAACACTAAATGTTTACTATGTGTTGGGCCCTGTGCTAAGCGCCTTTTATGCTCCCATTAATCCTTAGAGGTGGGTAATATTGCTGATCCAGCTTACAGACGAGACCAGGAGGAACTGAGACCAGGAGGACGTCAGCATCTTTTCCAGCCTCACGCACTAATGAGTAGCGGAACCAGGATTTGCATCGAGGTTTGTCTGAGTACAGAGATCCTGCTCTTGTTCTGTTGTCTCTCCCACCCCAACCTCAGAGGAGAAGACCTGACTCACCTTTGGACCCCAGTGCTTGGCACAAGTCACCAAGGGTCCAAGAGGCCCATGACACAAATCTCCCTCCTTGCTGCCCAGCCCTGAGCCAAGCCCTAACCCAGGGAGGTGGGCGGCAGAAAGGCTGTATTTACACAGGTGCCAGGTGTAACGGCAAGGTGGGGTTGAGGGGTGCAGTGGGGCTGGCCTCACTTACAGGCAGAGTCCTTCTTTGAAAAGAAAGGGCTGGACTGGTGTCCAGATGGGCAGCCTAGAAGAGCAGGTTGAGTTCAAAGGAAGCAGTTGCAGCGTGAGTGATTCCTGAGAATGAAGGTGGAACACGGCCACACGAACCCATCCGTGCACCCACCAGGCTGGCTCAGCAGCCTCTGCCACCCTGTCAGTCTAGCCAGGATATGAGACTTTGCGTGGGGACCACCCACACATCAGGAGCTGCTGACATCCTGATGCCCTGGGAAGGCCTGGTCCCATCTCACAGGAAAAAAGGCCCCATCCTTGTGCTGCAGGCAAACTTTCTTCCAAGTAGATGAGTCCAGAGAGGCTAAGTAATTTGCTCAAACTCACAGAGTTTGTAGGAGCCAGAGCCCAAATACTCAGAGTTTGTAGGAGCCCCCAGCGCGCTTTATGTCTAGGCAATTTCTGCCTCGTCACCTGTCCTTCCAAGCACTAAATGTTAATGCAGTCTTGCATGGATTAGGATGTGCTGGGTACACATCCCTTGCTTTGTCATCACTATCATCATCATCATCATCATCATCATCATCATCATCATCATCATCATCACATCGTCTTCAAAGTTAATAGGTGTGGGATATCTACCATGTGCTAACACCCTGTGTATGTTACCTTACAGAATCCTCACAATGATGCGTGAGATAAACATTAACATTCCCACTTTATGGATAAGAAGATCAAAGCTCTGAGAAGCTCCACAACATGCTCAAGGCCCCCACTGCTAGGTGGCACAGCCAGCCCTCTCCGTGGGCAACAGAGGCAGCAACATGGGGACTGTCACAAAGGCAGCTGCTCACCTGCACTGGCTGCTGCTCTCTGTCAGGCCTCAAAAATGCAGGTCCCAAAACTGGGTGTGGGAGCTCTGAATTAGGGCGTCCCGGCTGAGGGCCTGAGCATGGGTGGGAAGGCAAGACTATTGTCATGTCAACAGGAAGGGATTCTAGAGCCTGCTCGCTGGCAGTCTGGGCCCAAGAGACACTGGCCAATCCCTCCCAGGCCCAACACATGATGGCAACACCGGTGGGTTTGCATCAGCAATCCGGACCACACACTGCCATCTGCCTGACACCAGGGAACTACCGAGATATTTAGAAACTACCAGAAAACTCAGTTAAGAGCGTAGCTTTGCCATCAGCCAGGGCTGGATTTAAATTCTGGCTCTGTCATATATTAGCCATTTAATGCTGAGCAAGTTATTTAACCTCTCTGTCCTTCAGTTTCCTCATCTATAAAATGGGGATAATAATAATGATAATACCCGAAAGGGTTAATAGAGAGAGTAAATGAAATAATGTACATAAAGCTCTTAACATACTACCTGGAATACAGTAAATACTGAACAAAGAAACAACAACGAAAAAAAAAAAACTAGCTAATTTTGATCTAACTTGGCCCTTATTTACACCCCTAAAGTAACTGGCTAAATAGCACTGGCTCGGACATCCCTGTACTGACCATATAACTGTGGGCCTGTATTTCCTTCTTTAAAATGGAGAGAAAACATCCTGCTCGATATTTGACAAAAAGATCTATGTCGCTGCTGTGGGAGGACTTTTGGAAAGCCCAAAGCCTGGGGACGGTCAGTTAGACGTTGCCTGGCACTTGAGAGCTAATCCAGAAGCTACCCGCTCTAGCTCAGGGCAGGCCTGGGGTTGGGGATCTGATGTAACTGAGAAGCTGAGCTGGTTAAAGAAAAAACAGGCTTGTGTTTCACCTGATTTGCCACCAACATACACATTCGGAGGATGTGCTCTACAGCAAACCCCCACAGCAAAGACATTTCCTACTGGACCTCCGCTGCTCGTGTCTACAGTGGATGCTGGTCTCCTCTGAGCCTCCAAAAGCCGGAGCAGCTCAAAAACCCATCACTAAAACTTCAGCCTTCTTCCTGACTTCATGTCAGGTCCAAAATGGATGTGACAGCCGGAACACTCACTGATCAGTTCAAACTGACACACGTATTTGTCACATCTCAGGATGGAAATCTTTGCAAGAGCATGAGGCTGCAACACATACTGCACACTGAGTTTGGCATTATGTACCAGTCACTGGAAAGGCGCTCATGGATGCTGAGGATTCTGCAGCTGTTTCCCTCCACATCTGGGGGCCTGGCACACAGAGAAAGGATGCTCATGGGCATGGCAGTGGGGATCTAGGAGGCACCCAGAGAGGGGTGCAGATGCTCATTCATCAACTATGTTCTAGGTGCCCTCTTGGGCCAGATACTGTATTGGGTACTGGGGACATGCTACTGACTATGACCATTCCATCCTTGTGGAGCCTGTGGTTTGGAAGAGACTGTCCTCCTTTGAGTCACAGTGTGGCATCAACATCTCAGAGGAGGATGTTCAGGGTGCTTAGGGAGAATAAAGCAAGGAGACACAGTAAGTCAGAGAGTCAGGGGTAGCTTCCCGGAGGAAGGGACATTTCTGCCGAGAAGTTAGCCAGGCAGGGATGAGAAGTGGGGAAGACCGTGGGCAGCATGCTATCAGGTGCATTACCTGACCTTGCTTTTAAAGTGCCCGCTCCTTGCAAAATAAGCAAGCATCTGAATCAGCCATCTCTGGCCTTGATATCTGCAGCCACAGAAGGGGAGTATCTGCCGCTTCTCATCCTTTGTCTATGAACGAAGGAGAGGCCTGGCTGGGCTGCCTTGTGGAGTTATCTCCGAAATATTCTTGGTGAGAGACAGAGGCCCGCAGCAGCCTCTGTGTGCAGTGATTGATGTTCCCAGGTTTGCCTTTGGGGAAATTCCTCCACAGAAGCCGATGCCCAGTTCCCAGAGCCCTCCCAATCTCAGACTTCTTGTCTTTTCACATTTCAGATGAAACTACGCAAGCCTGTGAGTCTGCCTCTATTTTTGCCTGTGGGTCCCTGTCTGATACTAAATATTACCATCTTGTTCACTGCTCACTATGAATGGCATTTTCATAGACATTTCTACATAATAATTAAATTTCTTGAGGTATTTTTTTCCAGGGCTGATGAGAGTGGCAAGGGGCTGTCAGACATGATGAAAAGACTCAAGCAGGTTCAGTCAAGACAAAGGTATTTTCCTGAAGAGGGCCTTCCATGTGACTCAGTTTACAACTCTGTGTTCGCTGGGAATGAGACCTGTTAGATGCTTAACACCATTTCTCACAATGTGCCCCTTAGAGCCCCAGCTTCACACAATGCTGAAAGGTGTCGAGTGAGAAAGGAGTCCCAAGGTCAAGTCTGTTTGGGAAAGTCCTGATTAAAAGATGTTGAAGAGATTTCCTGGCTTTGGGACTTCTCGGAGCCTTTCACAGGCAGACGGGCATTGAAAATCTCTAGGAGGAGAAGAAAGCACTGGCATGGTCCAGACTCTGAGGCAGATGAACACTGGGGTGGTAGCTGGGGATGCGCTGAGAATGGGGAGAGCTGTAGGTCTCCAGGTGTCTCTGCATACCACAGGGGGACGCCCAACATTAGATCTGCAGACAGGACAGGGCCCAGCAGAGCTGCCTGTCAATTTCAAAGCAGGAAAGCCAGCTCCCTAAGGCCCAGGCCCCCATGATTTATGAAGGCCACTATGTCTCAACCTGCACCAAACCCTGTCTTTAGAAGCTGGAAGCAGGGGCAGGCCTGGCCCCAGGGGCCTCAGAGTACGTGCTCAAGCGGCATCCACTGTGTTGCTGCTGGCAGGAGTGTCCCTTAGAGCCCCTGAGATGGGGAGCCCCGCAGAGGCCCAGGTGTTCACCCCGGAGCCCGAACAGTCTCTCTGACAGGGGATCTGTGCTCTGACCTGCTTTTGGATCCAGGGCTTGTGAAGATGAAAGGGTAACTGCACGATAGAGGGAAGCATTTCCAGCCAGGGCCCCCTCTGGAGCCAGGGTGGAGCCTTGGGAGGCAACTGAAAATAAAACCTAAGCCTGAGCCCAGAGACCATCAGAGAGGAGCCCAGGGAGACCGGATGTCTACCCGCATGGACCTCTCCAGAATGTGGGCTCCGGCGTGGAGGTGGAGGCACCTCTCTTGTTTACTGCTTCTCCTCAGCCCCAGCACAAGTTGTTTAGCACAAGTTCACTCAATATCTGACAAAGCCTGGAATTCACATTTTCAGTCCAATATCATTTTCTAAGTGCCTGCAAGGCCATGTAATAAATGCTGACAGGGAGCCAGAAATAACAAAATAAGAACCAGGGAGACAATTAGAGTAGATGACGCTCAGGCCACAGAATTCAGATTCTGTTTCCACCACTTAATAGCTCTGCAAACCTTCAGATAAAAAGGGTGGTCACCACAGGTCCTAGGTGGCTGTGAGCCTTGCTGTGAGACCACTGAGAGCCATTCTGCCTGCCACAAGGCTGCACAGAGCATAGCATTCAGTAAACGCTGGCTTTTGATGTTTTTTTTTTGTTTTTTGTTTTGTTTTGTTTTTTTAACTGAGACATGAAATACATAAAATTTTTACATAATAAAATGCACACATTTTAAGTGTTCCATTTGATGAGTTTTGGCTACTGCATACACTTGTGTAACCATCACCATCATCTAAGATAATATATAAATATTCATGATTTCCAGTCGCACTGGAAAGTTCTTTCCTGCCTCTTTCCAGTCAATTTCTGTCTCCCTGCTCCTAGAAGCAATCATCTTCTGATTTCCATGATCATAGATGAGCTCTGCCCATTCTAGAACTTCATATAAATAGAATCATATACATCCTCCAGCCCTGTTCTTCTGCATCTGGCTTTTCTTGCTCAGCATGTTTCTGAGGTTCATCCGTGTTGTTGTGGGTATTAGCAGTTTGGTATTTGTTATTAGTGCATAGTATTCCATTGCATGAATATATCACTGTTTTAAAAACCTGTTGATCTTTTGATGAATATTTGGTTTGTTTCCAGTTTGGGGCTTTATAAATAAGTCCGCTACAAACATTCTTGTATAAATCTCTGTATGAACATATGTTTTCATTTCTCTTGGGTAAATAATTAGGAGTGGAATCACTGAGTCATAGAATAAATATATGTTTGTAAGAAGCTACTAAACTGTTTTTTAAAGTGGTTGCAACATTTTATGTTCCCACCAGTAATGTATGAGAGGTCTAGATGCTCCCTAGTTTCATTAGCATTTGGGGTTATCAGTCCTTTTTATTTTAGCCATTCTATTAGGTAGGAAAAAAGATCTCACTGTGGTTTTAATTTAAATTTCCCTAATGACTAATGATGTTGAGCATCTTTTCATGTGCTTATTGGCCATTCATATATTTTTGTGAGATCTCTGTTCTCATTTTTAAAATTGGCTTGTTTATCTTTTTATTTTTATCTATAGAAGTCCTTTTTATATTTTGGATATGATTCCTTTATCAGATATACATGTTTCAAATATTTTCCCATCCGTGGATTGCCCACTCATTTTCTTAACGGTGCGTTTTGATGATGAAAAGCAAAAAGTTATACTTTTGACAACCAATTCATGATTCATTCCTTTCACGGTTAGTGCTTTTCGTATCCTGTTTAAGAAATCTTTGCTCATCCCAAGCTGTGAAGATATTAGTCTACGTTTTTTTCTACAAGTTTTTTGATTCTAGATTTTACATTTATGATTCATCTCGTTATTATTTTTTGAAACTGAAGTAGTTGATCGGAGCCATAAACACCAAGTAAACACTCAGATTCTTTAGTAGATTAGATTTTACTTACGCCTCCGGCTGAAGAGATAATATTAGTTCTAAGAAAGGGCCTTTGTTAGAGTCATGGCTTTGACCCACCCACAGAGTCACCATTGACTGACCATAGGTCACAAACGGTTGACTTCAGAATCACCAGCCAGAGAGAAAGCTATGTTGACCTTCTCAAGTCCAGCCGCGAGGCACTGAATTTCCAATTACTAACTCAGACAACCACACTGTGACTTTACAGTGGCCCTGGGAACCACAGCAAGTCCCAGCTGAGGGCCTTAGCATGACCACCAAGAGACCACACACAAGATGCCAGGTGAGCCCCTCACCGCTTTGAGGCCCAGTTGTTTCTCAGAGGTCACCCTGCACTGACAACTTGGAAGGTGGCATGATTTAGGCAGCTCTGCATGGCTGGATGTAGACAGTCCTAAAGGTGGCAAGCTCTGCTTGCAGCAGACGTCAGAGCCCCCACATGGCCTGGTGACTGCCTGGACCACTGGGGTAGCAGGTCCAGAGGTACAATGATATGGGCACCTGGGTCAAGGGCAGTGGGAAGTAGAGAGAAGATGGGCTCCTCACACAGCAAAGAGAGGCCCTCAAAGGTTTTGATATTAGGAACAAATGCCTGCAGCCCAGCCTTTGAGAGCCTGCTCCTGGAAGCTTACCTGCTCCTCAGAGCTTACCTGGCAGCTAGGGCCTATAAGATATATTCTTATCACTCCAGGAACACACCAGGGAAGGCCATCTCTTGGGCCTTGGGAGAAGGCTAGTGGGTGTTTTTTCTTGGAGGCCGTTGCCACAACCTCAGTGCCCTGCTGGCTCTGCAGGCACACCTGCTATACATCTTGTCTACCCTCTGATTATGTCAGACCCGGCATTCTTATCATAACACTGGAACATGGGATGAAAGGGTGAAGCTAGGACTCACAGAAGAGCAGGGTCCAGCCTCTGGCAAAGGAGGCTTGCCAGATGCCGATACTCCACTGGTCCAACGTCTCCAGAGAGAGGAAAGGATGTGCCAAGATCACACAGTTAGTGGGTGAAGGCATAGGGATTTGAGTCTGGGCAGCCTGACTCCAGTCATGTCATCGCCCAGGGAACCCAAAAGACCCACTGTTTCTGACTGCCTCCTTGGTCTTTTGAGTGCCTAGGGCAGGGCAGGTACAACAGCAAAACATGCAGCTAGCAGGGGTCTTGGTGAACACAGTTTGTGGCGAGCCCCCGAAAATCACCCACCAAGCCCACCAACCTGGCCCACGGGGGCCAAGCTGAGCTGGCACTGAAGAGGGGGTAGCCTCTGTGCTTTCTTCCCAAGAAGGAAAACATTACCTGAGGTGACCTGTGACACTCTAGGTTAACCCAGAACTTAAAAGTTTTTAAAAAGCAAAGTTCTTTTCCTCTGGGCCTCTTAAAAGAGAATCATTCCAGCATCATCTCTAACTCAAATAATTTTAGATGTCAATTGTGTGTCTTTAATGAGCCCAGAAATTTTCATAATTATCTTTTTTTTTTCCGAAGCCATAATTATAGGTTCGAGTATATGCTACAGACAAGAAATTTAAATAGCACTTTTTACACGCTTAGGCATTCTGCTTCTTTCTTCTTAAAAAAAAATATTTAAAGAGGGCTTCTAATTATCCTTCTATTACCATTCCTTTTTCTTCAAGGTAAACACTGGGAGATAAAACTCGAATTGTCTGGTGCCAGGTCGCATGTCCCAGCCCCATCTCCCTGCTCCTCAGATACATCATGGCTTCTCCCACACCGGTTGAAAGGGGAGGCTGACTCCCTTGGGACGAGCTCCCCATCTCCTGTTATAGTGACTGGCAGGAGGTGGGAAGGGTTGGCTGGAGCTGTTCTCCAGTATGGAAGGCCCAGGCTAGTCCTGGGCAAACCTGAAGACCTCCCATGGGTGTGCAGGGAGCTGTAGCCCCAATAGGTATTGGAACAGTGTGGCAGAGACTCCCCAGCTCAGCCTCCTCCAGTGTTCAGACCTGCTTCGGGTGGTACTGTGAGGTCTGTTCTAGTTCCACGGCAGGGATCTGAATTGGCATCCAGGTGGAGGGGCTCAGTGGGGACAGGAGAGGGACCAGGGACAGCATGACTCTTGATTCAATCAACCGTTCATTCATTAATTCACTCAGCATTCATTGAGCAACCCTGTCCTGGAATTCACAGCCAAGCACATCTCTTTCTTCACACCTACTGTATGCCTGACACAGAATTTGGCACAGGGGACCCAAGAAAAGGGAGACTCCAATCCTTCTCACTCAAAGCTCCTGTACTTCCTGACAGTACCACCAAGTTTGGCCTGACTCATGGCCCCACCTTGACCTTGGCTGGGAGGGGAGAGGAGGGCTCTGCCCTACAGCTCTTTGATTCCAAGTCGACCTGGTCCCTACCTAGCGGCTTGCTGCTCTGCATTCCCCGATCACTCCCTGGCATTCCCGGGTATTTCTGCATTAAGCTCGGGCCAGGCATTGTCCATACATGTGTCATGTTCTTTACTCTTCAAAATTGCCCTTGGGCATAGATGTTACTGCTATATCCATCTTCTAGTAATGAAATTTAGGCTCAGAGAGACCATCCTTGCAGGCCACAGGGCTCTCATCGGTGCCTGTCTTCCCTGGATTTGCTTTATGTCACAGCGGGTCACAGAGCAAAGGCTTGTGTCCTTTTGGGCCAGGATAGGCTGTCTCAGCTGGGAAGGGGCAGAGGTCTTGTTCTTGGTGAGACTTCAGTATTTCCTCTCTTCCAAATGACTAAGGCCAGCCTTTCTTGCATCCCAGTGCTACTGGGAATTCATTTACTTTTGAATCCAAGAGCCTGTGTCTTGGGAGAAAGATTGGGGCAGGAGCAAAAACATGTGGCCAACATCAGAGAAGAGACTCCCAGGAGCATGTGTCCTGCGGCTGGGGTCCAAGAGGAAACACAGCAGCCTCTAGCACATGCGGCGGGGGGAAGGTGCCAGCACAGCTGCCCCAAGGTGGGGGGCCGGCCGGAGAGAGGCCCCTTTGGGTGGAAGGCAGCTCTTTGTCAGTGTCCAGCCCAGGCCTGTGCATGCATCACTTTAGCATACCAGCTTCAGAAGAGTCTGGCTGCTTCCATTCCAGCTCTCCACCCTGCAAAGCCAGCTGGAAAAACCTAAGGGAAAAACGAACAAACAAATGACCCTCTGGTCCTAGGAGGCTTCGCAAAGTTTCCTTCATTGTCAAACACTTGTTGAGAACATACTCCATACTGGGTGCCAGGTCTTGCTCTCCTAGATCTTATAGTCTCATAGGGGGAGACTGACAATAAGCAAGAAAAAAAGTAAAGTGTGACAATTTCAGAGAGTGATGAGTGCTGGGAATAAGACAGAGCGGGGTGATGTGCTAAAGAGTGACTCTGTGCAAAGGGAAGATTACTATTTTGGACTGGATGTTCAGGGAGGGCCTCTCTGTTCACCCACAAGTGATAAGAAGCAGCCAGCGAGTCTCCGGGAAGAGAGTCCAGGCACTGGGACCAGCTAGTGTACCCACCCTGAGGCTTGTGCTTATGAGGGGCAGGAAGGTGTCAGTGCAAAAGCTGAAGGGCTATGAGGAGGAGGGGGATGGGGCAGTCAACTCCTTCTGGCTGCCAGGTAGATAATGAATTTCCAGGGAGCAAGAGTGGAAGCTGGGAGATGGGAGCTGAAAGAGTTCTGATTTTAAGATCATTTGCATCCATTTCCTAGAGCCACTTTATGTCCTCCTCAGAGGAAAGCGGGTTGCATCTTCATATATCACAAGGTGAAGACTGTTCAGATTGTTTGACCCTCACCAGCCCTCCCTCCATGGAGCCCGTGGCTAGGACTGGGCCTCTGGAAGCCTGTGTGGGAGGGACACATCTGTGTAGCCGGTGGTTCAATAAAAATCGTGAACATAGCACACCAGGCGGCCCAGGGGACCTGCGCGTTTCATCCAGAGGCCAAGTGTCTTCTTCAAAGCCTCTCCCTGTCTCTTTGCAGGCCTGCTGTGGTCCTGCCCACTGTTGTGGCTGCCTAGCTTCCTGTGTGATGCTCTGTCCAGGGATAGATACCCTGGTAGCTGCAAAAGCAAGTGGTGGCCTGGAGATCACCAGCCACATCCTCTTCAAGTGTATCTCCTAAAGCATTGGTGAGGAATTGCTCTTTCTCCAGAATATTCCATCTCACTGGATTTGGAAGCCTGCGGGACAAAGGTTCCATGAGGTTGATCTGGGAGTTGGCGGGGGGCAGTGTCCCTACACCCACACATGGTGAGTGAGAGAGCACGGGATGAGGAAAGCGGAGGGGACACTGCCACCTCATTCAGGCCATCAATGGAGCTGATCCCCAACAGCCCTTCCTCTTTTCATTTGCTCTCAGACCCCTCTTGCTTCATAGGACAGGCACTCAGGATGGTGGCTTTGTTTCACTTGAGTCTCCATTCCATTCGATTGGCAGGGGCTGCTTTGAGAATGCTGTTAACATGGCTTCAGATCATGACTTCCCATAAGAGGAAAGAATGAAGTGATAGATTAGTGATGTCTGCACTGAGCATGGGAGAATCCTATGGAGGCGAACGTGCCTTCATCTGCCAATCACATCACGGCCTGGCAGATTTGGAGACGTCAGAAAAAGCAGCTTCCTCTTTGTGGCCGAGTGTCTCGAAGGCTGCCGAGACACTCGGCAGAACCAGTCCCAATATTCCAGTCAGCTCACGTCAGTGTGGGGCTCACAGGACAGGCCCCTGCCGAGGAGAGCTGACCGGCACCACCCAGACTGATCCACTCCTTTCCTTTCCTTGACTCAAAATCCTCTCATTATATGGCAACAAAAACGGGTTTCAAACCCAGAATCCTCTTGGGCAGGCATCCTCGCAGTAGATCACACAACTTCAGACCCCTGCTAACACACCAAGCTAAATGGTAGGAGTTTTTATTAAATATAAATCTGAAGAAATTTTAATACCAGAAAACTCTGAAGATTTCAAATGATGAAAATTCAACTTGCAAAACAAATGAGGAAATTTGTCCGTTGAATGAAGGAACCAATGAAAACACATCCCAAAGACGAACACTTTTGAAATTTAAGATGACTTATTTCCTTTGAACTTTTAATCCCATCTTGGCTGTTATGAGGGTCCATTTGCAAGAGAAGGAATCTTAAAGGTATTTAGAGGAACTTTCCTCTCTGGGCCTTACATTCTAATCCAAACCTTCAGTCTTCAGCTTCAGCTGAAGACAGGCTGTATCAAATCCAGCTCCGGTTGAAAACAAATACACATCTCTCAGTTGAGTGGCAGGTTTAATTAGCAGTCACGTTCCATTTTAATTGCTAGATTATTAGCAAAGACAGCATCTCTGAGGATGACTGCATTGCATGAAAATTTGGAGAGAGATACTCAACTACCTAACTTTTTCCAAAGAAATTAAAACGTGCAGACAGGGCTGGTTCCTCTCAGCTCTTAGAAGTGGCAAGCAGCAGTCCCTCTTTCCCCATAGCTTCTCCTCCGGGGCACCTTTTAATAGCAAACAACCCTCTAAAGGACAAAATGGGAGAGAATTCTTTAATGCTAAAAAAGCCTCCTTAACAAATCCATCAAGATTGTCTATTTCTCCACCAGTATGACAGATTATTCACAATAGGCTTAATCAGAAAATGAAGCCATTCTCAGGACAGCGAGTTTGACTCTCCCCAGAGCACCAGCCCTTGCTGCTGGCTGCTCTGAAATAGGGCCCACTTTCGGACAAAGAACGTGAGCTACTGTCCCCCTCCTTCCGAAGATAAGTCAGCTTGAATAACACGATTTGAGTTGATCTTGGGTGGGACTCGGGATTTCTCTGAGCCCTCAGGGCTACTGCCAGGTGGGATAGAAGAGCCCCCCAAAGCAGCTGCCCTGAGCAAGGGGCAGATAATAAAATGGGCACCATAGCTGGGCAGCAACCTTGTCCAGCCAGGCGCCTGCCCTCTGCTCAGCATTCCCCTGCCTACTCAGCTAATCCTCACACCACCCCAGACAGTGGAAATCTGGTGATCCCCACCTTACATCTCTGGAGGTGGAGGCACAAGGTTCAGTTTTAGACATTTTACAAAACTGTTGGGCAGGAAATGAGGACTCTGACAAAAATACCAGGGTCTTTACAGAGTTGGTCATCAAGTTTCCCTGGGATTGTTCCTGCATCCCAGGACACCCCTCAGCCCAGGATGGTTGGTCAACCTATTTCTCAGTGTCCAAAGAGCACACACAGGATGCCTCAAACCGTGCCTTCTGCCTGCAGGGAAGGGACTGGAGCAAATCCGGGCTTCTCTGCAGACCCTGACTCCCACCTGTCCTCCTCCTGCTGCAGCAAGCAGGGCACTGGATTGTGTCTGAGAAAGGCCTCCCAGCAGGCGGCGAGGGCCACCCATGCCTTTTATCACCCAGCCTGGAGTGGGGAGCCCTCTTCCTCACACACTGCTCTGTTTAAGAGCCACAGCCTCTGAGCCACGGGAATATCTGTGAGTAAAATTTATGATTCGTGTTTCCACTGGAGTCAACCTTTTAACCCTTGGAGCGCTTAATTGCCTTTCCCAGGTTTTGCTTTAATAACTAGCTTGACTCTTGCCAATTTTGGCTGAATCGAGAAGCACTTGAATGTGTGACTGGAAACGGAACCTCGTTACTTGATACTTGATACAGCCCGTGCCAAATCCTTAATTCATTAAATTCATTCATTGCGGCATCTTTTCCTAAATGATAGTCAGAAATTTCCTTCATATGTAAAACTTCTAAACTCAGGGGGCATCCTCAAAGCCGAATTTTTATAAAAACGCCTCCCCCTAAGACACACTTGTGGGGAACTCCCGACCATAAATCACAGGATGGCTGTGGAATTCCTAGTCTCCCGGTCCCTCCCAGAGGAGCTTAATCTTTCTCCTAGGGCCTCTTGGGCCCCACACTCCACCTTCCAAAGTAAGCACGGAGGAAGGTGCGGACATCTGGTTCCTGTTTCTGAATTCAAAATTGATCTGCTGGGTGATTCTTGGCAAGTCACTTAACCTCTCTGAGCTTAAGTTTCCCTAATCCTGGCTCACCAGACACCTCTCATGGGGAGGGGGCGGGTGGCCAGTTAATGAGCAGGTGTTTTATGGAACGGGGACTCAGCCTGTGGCACAGCAGTAGCAAACCCCAATTAAAAAAGAGTGGACAGGTTGGGGGTGGGGGAGAGAAGAGGTTGAGAAACATAGCAGAGCAGTAGCTAGATCCTGCAAAACACAAGTGGCTTGAAGCAGGGAAGAAGTTATTTCTAGAATCACTCATATTTTATTCCAAGACGGTCAGATCTCATGCACGATTTCAGGCCGAGTCTCACAGGTTCTTTAAGAGAGCTGGCACACACTTGCCTCCACAGAGTCTCCCTCAATTCACTTCCCCTCATGCTGCCTTTGCCCTTTCCTGAATGTTCCACAGCTCCATATGATCTCCTTCCTCGATGTCTTACGGCATTCATATACTGATGCATCTATATGCCACGTCCTCTACAAATCTTATCACATTCAATTCTTTCTTCCGTTAACTTGGAGAGTTTGGTGTTATCATCTCTGTTTTTCAGATAAGAAAAATGAGGTACAAAGAGGGTTAGCAACTTTTAAGGTGACCAATTTGTCCTGGTTCGTCCAGGTCATTCCTGGTTTTAGCAGTGAATGTCCCTTGTCCTGGGACACCTCTTAGTCCTGGGCAGACAGAGACAGGTGGCCGTGCGAGTATGAATGCAAATGCCTGGTTGACCCAGACAAGAGACCCTCGCTCCTCTCTCTCTCCCATCCTCGGCCCCACTCCCTGAGGACAGTGGCCAGGTCTTAAACCTCTGGTGTTTAGGAGAACCCAGAATAGAGTGGGGATGGGTTAATATTTGCCGATTTGAATAAAATCATGTCTTCACTGCCATAAGGGAAGCTCAGTTTTCCTGTAATGGCACAACTGGGCTGCTCTTAAAATCCATTTTAGGGAAATGCCTTTCACGATTCAGCATTACAGAGAGTAGGCACTTGGAGCCTCCCACCCCCACCCCATTCCGACCTACAGAGACACGAGTCAGCACAATGGAGTCTCAGGATTTTCAGAATTTTTTTAGGACCTTCAGATTTTTAAGAGACACTTGCCCTCTTTAGTCCTCGTAGATCCATATACGCTAACTCACAAGACAGAACCTTGAAAAGGCACCTCGATTACCATAAGACTCTGTGGGTTTAAACTTGCACTTGGTGCTAGTACTGAGAGGAGTGTTTCCTTTTGCATACAAAGCATTGGCAATTTAGCCTTCGTTTTCAGCATGTCTGTAATAAGCCTGAATCAATATTCCCTGGATAACATCTCCATGTTCCCTCAAGGAATTAGTTCTTGAGCAATTTCTTTCCATTGTTATTATTTTTTTAAGCTGCAACGGATTGTTCCATGACAGGCTTCCTTGGTGTTGCTGAACCTCTTAAAAGACATCCTGCAGCCCTAAGTAAACACAATAAACACTCTGGTTCCTAAATCACAATCTCTTCCAGGAACATTTGTGTTATCTAGAGACCAGACCCCCAGTAAGGTCGACTTTTCAACTATGTCCACAAAAACTATAAAAAAGGCCTCAAAGAAGTAAGTTATTTATCAAGAAGCCCAGGCACAATAAGGAACACACTCAGGTCAAAGGTACACAAAAGAAGGGACAGGTAGTAAAAAGGGAGGGGAGAAGAATCCTTAGTAAAATCAGAAGAGTTAGAGGCTACTTCCTGCAGGGCCAAACAGCACTGCATAGGACACTAGCCCCTGAAAACGTTACTGAATACAAAAACCCAGAAAAATAATGTCTGCTTATAATGATTATCCTGAGTCTTCATGAAATTGGTAACTTGTGTCTAAGGTGCTTTATTTACTAAGTAGGGAAGGGAATATATCTTTATAAGAACAGTGACAAAAAAATAAGACTTGTCTTAAATCGAAGGAAATTACAAAAGAGAGATTTCCAAGTGCTTTGAAAGAACAGTCATGTTGGAAAGATAAAATGAGTATTTAGATACCAAGCCTCAGTGATCTAGAAGTCTCACTCATCTGGGAGGAACACCATATTCTTCAACTTGGCAATAAATGAAGCGTTTTCCATGTATAAATAATGCGATTCAAAGTGTTACCATAAAATCTTTGAAGATTAATCTTTAGATAGCTTACGATTGGTTTTCATAGAAAAACATACTTAATGATTTTCAAAGTACATTGGTGGCAAAGTGCTCACTTTCTCACTGGATCTCTAGGTAACTTTTTTGAAGAATTCTATGTCAGTTATTCTTCCTAGTTCGTTGAGGGCTCTCTACTGAGAGAGAAAGGACACTGACACTCAGTTTTACATGCTTTGGGTAGGGACAGTCTGGGTGAGCCAAGCCAATCTTGCTTTCTTAATGGATTTTTAAAAAGGTATCATGGGCTGGATTCTGCTGAGAACAGGTTGCTTGTCAGGTTTCTACTGATCTGTGTAAAATCCTTTCTCTTTCTTTGAAAGTCAAAGCTTTCAGAAATAAATGAAGCCCTTCCCAGAGTATCAGATGACACCCCAGGCAGCTCATCTATCCATCCACCATCTGTCCGCCCATCCGTCCATCCATTCCACCATCCATCCATCCATCCATCCATCCATCCAGTCAGGTTTCTACTGATCTGTGTAAAATCCTTTCTCTTTCTTTGAAAGTCAGAGCTTTCAGAAATAAATGAAGCCCTTCCCAGAGTATCAGATGACACCCCAGGCAGCTCATCTATCCATTCACCATCTGTCTGCCCATCCATCCATCCATTCCACCATCCATCCATCCATCCATCCGTCCATCCTTCTATCCTTCCATCCAGCTGTCCATCTAATTATCCACTTGTCCTCCTGTAAACCTTTACTGAGTACCTGCTGGATATTATGTGAAGCCAAGAGAGAGATCCAGTGGCCCTGCCCTCATGGCGCTCTCAGTCTAATGGTGGAGACAGGTAGACAGAAAACGAGAAGCATGAGAAGTGCTGTAATACAGCATGCCCAAGTTGACCATAGAAGGGCTAATTAAAACATATCAGAAAGAGACTGCTGAGTCTTACAGGATAAGTGGGATTAGCCCAAGCATGGCTCTCCAAGGAAATGACTGGAGTGCAAGCAGCAACGGGGAGGGGCGGCGGGAGCGAGAAGAAGGGAGGCTGGAGTGGTAAAGAGGAGCAGCTGTGCCCAACATCGAGTTGTTTAGAGATTGTTTTGTTTAATCCAGTCAGCAAGCCACAGAGATACCTATTATTTTCCCTATTGTATAGATGAGGAATTGCACCTCAGAGAAGCTAATAACAAGATGACTTGTTGGTTGTTAAGTGACAAAAGAATGAATTGAACCCAGGTCTGTCCAACTCCAATGCCTATGAAAATAAAGAGTACACACCACAAGAAACTCCACCTAAGTTCAGCTCACTCTGTCCCCACATGAACGAAGTCACAGAACATGTTACAGTGCTGAGAGACACTCGGAGAGTGTCTGAGAGACAGACAGGAGATAGGTGGATCACACTAAACCAAGACCAGGTTGAAAATCCCCAGGGAAACTGCAGGACATCCTGTGTTGCTGAACTAGGGCAAGACGAGCAGGGGTTGGCTTCATCCCCAGCATATGAACTAAGTGGTGGATGGAAAAACAGAGATGCCATAGAACCTACTCCTTAAAAAATTCCTAAATATATAACAGCTTCTGTGTCTGCCTAAGTTCATTAGAGGGTGAACTTGTCAATTTGCACTACAAATGTCTAACTTTCGTGATATACAAAGAGTTTCTACAAATAAATAAGAAAATGGCCAACTAAAAGCAATTCAAGCGAGATAATCCAAAAGTTTGCAGAAAAGGTGGTGCAAATTGCTTTTAAACATAACAAAAAGATACTTAACCTCACTCATAAAAAGTAAAATGCAAACTGAAATTCCCACAAAATATCGTTTTTAACCTTTGAGATTGGGAAAAATTAAAAAGTTTAATCACACAGTATTGGCGAAAGTGGGAAAAACAGACACGCTCATACATTGCTGATAGGAGTGTAAACTGATATAGACTCGGTAGATGGCACTAGATAGGCTCTTCCAAAACTAAAACTGCACATTCTTGGACCCTGCAATTTGACTATAGAATATACCTGTACTTGAGTGAAGAGACAAATCTACACCACAGAATTAATGTAACTGCAAAGACTGCTAAAAAATTAAATTCCCATCAATAAAGAACCTAAAAATTATGCTACACCCACACAATGGAACACTCTGCAGCCATTACAAATGGAATAAGGACACTATTATTGTACTGATGTGAAACAATCTTCAAGATCTGCTCTTAAGTGTGCATCATACGCTGCTGTGTTGGGCCCACCCAGATGCCCCAGCTGCCGGGAGTGTTGGAGGGATCCCGAGTTGCTCTCCAAAGGTTGCCCAGGGATGAAGAGAGATGTGTCTCCAAAAATGATGCCCATATACAATGACTGATCAAAAGCCTGCTCCCCTTACCCTAAATCAGGGCCACTCTGAAGGGCCATCAGGCTCCAGAGCTCCCTGTGGGGCTGGCTGAGGCCTCTCTTGTGACTGCATGATAGTTAGAATTCCTCCCTCTGGTCAGTCCTGCTTCCCTCTCTCCCTCACAGATGTTGGCCCTGAGTGCACTCTCCAGCAAACTTCCTGCCAGCAAATCACCATCTCAGAGTCCGTTTCCATAGAATCCACCTGCTACTGCTACCATCTGTGGCAGGGAAGGGGGAAAGGCAGAAGAGAGGGGATCAAAAGGATTTCCATTTACATACTTGCTCAATTTTGCAAAAAGTACCTCTAGAAGAACATGCAAGAATCTGAAATATTGGTTAACTCTGGAGAGAAGAACTGGGTGGTGAGGGACCTGAAGAAAAAAAAAAAGACTTTCCATGATTTTCCCTTTTACTGTTTTTGAAATTTGTATCATGATCGTATGTTAACCATTGATAAAATAAACAAACTAAATAACAATGCCTTTAAAAGGTAGAGGCGGAGAACGTTTAAGAAAACCGAATAGGTCTCTTCCAGCCATTAGATAACTGCCAGCATTCGACATGGAGTCTCTGCCAGGCTGACATCCTAGGTCACAGGCACTGAAACCAGAGAGTTCAAGGTTACTCTCTGGCCCACCGACATTGAGGGGAGGATGTACCTTCTTTTCCATTTCGAAGCCCATTGAGACACCTTGGGTCCAAGCCCAGTGTGAAGGAGAAATGCTCCTCGCAGGACTTGCCTTCTTGCATGCTCCTTGGGTTTTCCAGAGCACAGGCAGCACTAAGGAACCCTGGCCCTTTGGCACAGGCCCACATTCTCATTACGGAGCACTGGCAAGTGCAGGGTAATACACGTCTTCTGCTCAGGATGATGATGACGGGACTGACCTTCCCACCAGGCCCGTTTCTGGGAAGACTGCTGAACGTCTGGCCTCACCCTGCCCTGGCGCTGCTGACCGCCCAGCTCTTCAACACAGCTGGGGGGTGGGGCGGGGGAAGGTGGGGGGGCGGGCGGTGTGTGTGCTCCCCCAGAAGCTCCCTCTGAACAGAACTTCTCCCTCCACAACCAGCCAAGCCCTTCCTCATCCCATTTACGAATAGAGAACGGAAACATTCCAAATTTAGATCAGAGGTGAATTTCTCAGAATTGTTAAGTCAGCAAGAATGCCATTTGGCAAAAAGGGAAACTGGGAGTGGTGCTTCTTCCCGGCTCTTGACGATCCTAGGGGAGCGGTAAACATGCGATGCCAACGATTCCGCTCCCAGCCACACCATAAAATGCCTTTATGAGGCTTGACTCTTCTCCATATCCTTGATCTCTCCTCATTCCCAGACCTTTCTGCACCCTTGCCCCGCCCCCACCTCATTCCTTGGCTAACACCGATTAAACACGGTGTTTTCTCCATTTTCATTTTGTTGACGGCAATGTGTGTTATCTGGAGGCATGGTCTGGGCTGAGATGGATGCCACCAGTGGAAGTGGTGTTAATAGTGCAAAGCCGTTCTGGTCAACCCTTCAGAGGCTTCTCCGCTCCGACTTCAGATCTTAGAAATAACTACAGCCCTCCAGTGACATGAGTCTCTTCTACCCTCTACCATTTGGGCATAGAATGATTTCTGAGAAGCTGAATTGGTAAACGATGATTAGTAATAATCATAATAACAATCCAGATTTGTGCCATGCCAATGAAATCCTGGTACTATTACATTTTTTAAACTATCGAAAACTGCAGCCGCGTAAGGTATTGTTTTGACTCCTTAGAATGGATTATTAGCTGCCGTTCGTTTTTAGAAAGAGATATTTATCTGGCCATTTGGGGAGCCTGGGTTATACTTGCAATTGGTCCCATCTCCTGTCTCTCAAGGATTGACAGCTGGAAGCTCATCTCAGCAACCTTTCCTCCTCTTGTTTTGGTACACCAAAAGAATGTACATCCCACAAGAATGCCTTGCATACAGCCAAAACATTGTATGAATTAGCTGGTTCTCTTCAGTCCTTCAAATAAAGGCATATACATATACATACGTGCCTATACACATATACATGTATATAGAAAGTGTGCGAGTTGCACACTTTATGTATAATTTATTGTATATCAATTCTATCTCAATAAAGCTGTAAATAATAACAACCTCTGCAAGAACTATGAAAAAAAGGGTGAGGTGAAGTGTCCACTGCCAGAACACCTCGCCAGGCTCTGACCGCCCTGCTTCACTGTCCTGTGCACCTCCACTCTGACCTGGCCGTAGATGGGCTTACCGGTTAGCAGCTGGAGTCAGCCCTGACACCCGAGAACTTGACACCTGAGATGAGACCGTGGGTTTGAGCAGCAGCAGTCATAGTCCCACACTCTGGTGGGGAGGGTTTCTTCCTGCCACTTAACCTGCTTGGTGACGGACTAATGGTAAAGAAACAAATACAAGGAAAGGCTCGTGGGGTGTCTCAGGCGCCGATGACAGCTGCACAAAAACCTGCCGTGGTTATGAGGAGTTCAAGACGGTCAGCTCCTTACTTGTTCATTTCAGGCCCAAAGCCCACACCGCCTCCTTTTATAAGCTTTAATATCCCTCGGAAATGCTCTCCCTTTCCATCCTCCATCTCTTCCCTGGAACATCTCCAGAGTATCTGTGATTGGGCTGCGTACAGTTTCCAAGCTTGCTACTTCCTTTTGGTCATAAATCACCTCTTACACACTCACTTTTTCCTTCTCATTGTTCTTCAGCATTAATAGCTCCAAATCCCAGGAGCATTGGAGAACTGTTCCAATTTTGGTTTGAAAATCAATTTGGAAGCTAGTGGTTGGCTTTGCTCAGACTTCCAATCCTTCTGAGGAGGTGAGCTCCTACAAACTGACCAAACCAGGGGTTGTTTGGCCTGGCCTGGTAAACTCTCCCATTTTCAAAGTTTCATCATTTTCTCTTGAAATGCTAGATACCTTGGTCTCAGTGTTTTTCTTTTAACTCTGTCTCTAAAATTAAAATGTTAATCCTGGAGAAGAAAAAAAAAGCCTAATGCCTTCTGTTGTGTGATCTGGTAGATAATTTAAAAGAATAGTTCATTTGAGGATAGGTCATATTCTATTATGAAAGCAAAAGAATAAATATAAAATCTGGTTGTGTTTGTTAAAAGGCTCTGATATTATTCTCAATTCTTTTGGAAACATCTTTCTTCTAAATAAGTTCTGCATCCTGCACAGTCTGTTGACCTTCTGTAGCGAAAGTGAGAAAGCGTCAGATCTCATCAAATGTTGACGAGGAAAGGCTCCCAGCCAGATGGGAACAGGGATGCTCTGCCAGCTAACAGGTCTGCCCCCACATCAGACAGCTGGAATATGCATTCAGGGATGAAGGAAACAGACTACAGGTTGAGTTTCCTTAGGAAGACAAAAGAAGAGCCCTTCACACACAGCAAACTGACTTGAGTGGTCTGCGCCCCAAATCAGAGCAGGAAATGAAACTGAGATAAGCCTAGAGGCTGACAGCATGCCAGGAGAGACTCAGCCAAGGGCACCGCGATTGGCAAGCAGGCCTTCTAGAGTGGAGTGGGAAGGCTAGGGCACAGTGTCCACCAGCTCCTCAGTGACCACCAGCCTCCCAATTCCAGCGCTGGGTTTGCCTGGCATTCTCCAGCCTGACCCAAGGCCAGCCTGAGAACACCTATGAGTTGCAAGCTCGAGCCCCTTGCTTTCCTTCATCTAGCTCCTTTGGCCTTTATCCTGCCCTCTGGTTGATATTAGAGTCAGGTTTTACATACTCCCCCGCTCCCGCCTGTCACACAGCTGGTTAGGGGCCTCCCCATGGGCACTCACCACATGTGCCCCCTCTGACTGACCCCCCAGTCAGTCCACTATGACATGGCTGCAGGCTCCCACCTCTCAACCAAGGAGGGGCTCAGGTGTGGCAGGGAAGGATGATTTATTTAGGAGTGGCTCCCTAAAGCTACCTCTCTCAGACATCATCAACATTTCAAGAGGCTGATAATGTCTCCTGCATCTGGCCAGGGTGGCTATTAATCTTATTCATTAGTATCAGACAATGTCTCTTTTGAACCCGATATGTCTAATTGTGTAAGAGAACAAAGCCCGACAATTACAGATGGAGACAGGCAAAGAGCATCTGCTCCCATGACGTGGGGACTTCTTCCAGGCAGCTCACAAAGAACAGGAGCACTCCCTCCTCCCCCATAGTGGGGGCCTTGTCGGGGTACTGTTGACAAGAAGCAGCTAATATTTCCTGAGTCCTTGCTATGTACTGCACACCATGTAAAGCACTGTGCAAGCACTATCTGACTTAATTCTCACAACAACATTAAGAAGAATTGAGTATTTTTATCCTCATTCTACCATTGAAGGAATTGAGGCTCAAAATGACCGAGTGATTTGATGAGCGATACAGCCAGTAAACAGCAGAGCAGGACTCTCCCAGGCCCTGGCTCCTAAGCCCATGCTCCTTTCCTGTGCTCTGGCTCTGTGTCCATCCCTGGAAAAGACTGCAGGGGGGCACCTGGGACCCAGCTCTGGGAGGCCTCCTGGCAGCAGCTCTATTCATGAACTGTGGAAGAGTGCACACAATGGGTCATTTGCCCTTTGTTCACCGAGAGCACCCCAGATCTGCACTGGGTGAGATGAGGTGCTGCTGGCTAGCCAAGTCAACAGGAACCCAGAAAGGCTTGTCTGGTTGATAATATCAAAGCTGACACTCAAATCCAGGCCTGCTGGCCTGAAATCCAGCATGGCTTGTAAAACTTGTCTGCAAAGGCCTCTACATCAGTTCACTGACAAACTCCCAGATCGCTGATGTCTGAAGTGCTGGGACATCATTCCAGTCATAGAGGGAAGACTTGCAAAGTAGCCATGGCCACTTATGGGTAAGAAGTTCCTCTCCGCTGAGTTCGAACTCTCCTCTGTGGGGCCCAGAGTCGTCTAATTCTGAAGAGGAGTTAGTAGTGTGGGTCTCACAGTCTTGGAACTCAACACAGCATGGTTCCGCCCCAGCATGTGGGGGTGGGGGGATTGACATGGCCAACCTTCATCCTTGGACCTCCAGGGACAACAGCCGGAGCCGGGCTTAGGGTACTGCACCCACCTAGAATCTTCTCCAGGCTTTTCTGCCGGCAGCCAGAGTGCCTGAATGTTAATGTCCCTAGAAGCAAGCCTCGACTAACAACAGGGGATAGCATGGTGACAAATACCTCCAGCTTTTTCACCACTCAGGTAGGACAACTCTGTGGCATGGTCTGCGTTCTCACCGAGTGTCTGGTGGGAATGACATCCAGTTGCAATGGGGGAACCTCTTGATTCTGTGCCCTTACTCAGTGTCCTTCCCCTCCCTGTCTCCCATCACCACTCCCCACCAGTGCTTCCTGGGATCACCTCCCAATAAAATACTTGTCTCTGGGTCTGCTTCTGGGAGAGCCCAAGCCAGCCCCATCCAGAAGTGTCTTCTCCCCTAGCTGACCTCTCACCACCTCGGTTTTCTCAAAGGTAAAATGATGATGACAAGTGCACTGTCATCACAGAATGAGCGTGACATACGTGCTTGACAAGAGTTTAGCACTGTGCCTAGCACATGCTGAGCACTCACCAAAGGGTAGCTGCATTATTGTTATTTTATTTTACATTAGAATAACGCAAGCACTTGTCTTCCCTGTCACAGAGCTGTGACTTCCTTGAGTATTTCATCTCTGCCCCCCTCCTTCCTCATAGAACTGATGCTCATGACATACCTGTTACATTAAATTGCTTTGTTTAATCTTTGCATTACCTATTCCTGGGTGAAAGCAAGGAAGGTGTGCTCATTAACCGTGTTTCAGGCTCAGGGGACAGAGCCCTAAAGCACTTCCTGTCTCCCTGATGTCCTTGGTCCTTGCCTGCCGCTCAGTCTGGGCCTATGGGTGGGAGGAGGCAGTTGTAAGTTACATCCTGGGTTATGATTTCATTCTTCGTGTGTTAGAAAAGTCAGTCATTCACAAGACAGCAATTGCCTCAAGGACAACATCTGTGTTTATCCCTGTGTCCCTCTATGCCGGGCCTATAGTAGGTGCTCAATAAACGGTTGCCGATTAACTGAAATAATCTGATATGAGTATGCCAAACAGCATCAGGTGGCTGCTAGGTGGACTCATATCACTCACATCTGGAGGAAGCCAGAGACTGACGAGGCTGATTTTTGAGAGAAGACCTCTCAGAAATTAGAAAGTGACAGAACATTGCTACTTTGGTAACTCTGCTCTCCTAGACATATTTTACAGATGTTAGTTTTAATTTAACTTTTCCAGGTGTATAAATAGCTAATACTCAGTTTCCAAACCTAGGTCTTGGAACTTCTCAGTTTATAAACTTCTGAGTTTTAGTGCGTTAATATCAATGTCTATTAGCTGAGAATTTAAACACTTGATTAGGAACAACCTCAACCACCAACATGACTGCCTGTGAAGTGTTCAGACCTTGCAAAGTGAAGAAGGGGCCATTTCTTGGTGCTAGGCTGTTGGACTCTTGGCTGTTATAACTTGCAGAGAGACCAGGACTGTATCTTCACACTCCAGAGATTTAAAAATAGATTATGTGCTTAGGAAAAAGCCATCACAAAGTTCATGCACTTATTTCCACAGGTGAGATGAGGGCCATCCCCAAGCCTTGGCAGAATCTATAGATTTGGAATTGCCCATAAAACAGGTCTAAACTCCAGCTGCATATCAGCAGCAGGCAGTCTTGGACCCACTCTGTCTAATTAGATCAGAATCTCTGAGCATGAACACAATATAGGGATGAAATTGAGTCCCAGATGCCTATAATATGCAGCCAGTCTGAGTTGAAACCCACTGCTGTAAAGAAGCTGGTGTGCCAGTTATATCAAGAAGTGACAGTGAGAAAAAAGAGAAGAATGATGGAAATCAGAGAGAATTTTTAAATTTTTTTGTCTTAGACCATTAAGTACAGGGGAACAGAGCATTCGCCATACTGAATTGCATCCACTTTCTTCATATTAATCTTAGATCACGAGGTCCTTAAGGGAAGGAACCAGGTCTGATTCACCTTTGTGCCTCTGATGCCTGGCATTGTGTTGGAACAAAGGACGAGGCAGGGAAATGTTTGCAGAGTGAGTGATAGGTGAATAGGACTTCCTGCTCATGGATGCCCTCAAGGACATTAGCGTTTCAAAAAAGACAATGAAAGTGCTTTGTCAACTGGACAGAACTTTATAGTGGCAGGGGTTTGTACAGCCCTAAGTCATTCATTCAAAGATGTTTATTTGGCACTCGCTGTATGTGCCAGATGCCAAGCAGAGTGCTTTCAGAAGAATACAGAGTTGATGTTACACAGGATGCAGACATGTGACGACAAGGGCACCGAGGCTCACAGATGGAAAATCGTGGGCCATGCTGCAGAACTGATGAGACCAGCTAAAGCTCAGGGTGCAAGTGATAGGCCATAAAGCTGAAACACAGAAGAAGCAAAATGCTGTTCCACTTACTCCTTTTACAAAGCCAGAAAAAAGTGCAATGCCCATTAGAAATATTTCCTTCCCAGATGATTATACTTTTTCAAAATCTGCTCATAGGGCTGATATTCTATTTTCTGGGAAACCCACTCGTGGTCTACTTCTTCCTGTCCTTTTGGATGAGCAGGGCACTGTCAGAGCTCTACTTTCCATCCAAACACCCACCTCCTTTCAGTGTGTTCACCGCCCTCTGTGCCCTTGGTCTTCCAAAATCAGCCAGGTGGGGATAGAGAAACAGCTTTCCTTTTCCTAATAAACAGCACCTACAATCCCCAGACCCCTCACAACTCAGCAAGGCTCCTAAGTGATGAAGTTTTCTGCCCTTAAATTATCCTTCCCTGGTTCCCTGAACAACAGACTTCTATTAGAAATCAGAGCTTTTCCTAAATCTTCCCAGAGCCCTCACGTCCCAGAGTGATGGCCCCGGTTTCGGCCATGGCTATAGGTTGGGCCCTGCTTCCCGAAGTTCCCTCAGGACTACAGAAAAACATCTGAGGAGCAGAGGGATCTAGGACAGGAGTGACTGGAATTGAATTTCAATCCTCACTTCCAACCTGCTGAGTCCTTCCTGAACATAAGCTCTTTATGTGAGAGCTATCTGAAGACAGGAGATCACTGAGGTATTTTACTGAAAACCCATACCACTATTTCCTGGTCTAAAATGCACAGATTACTGAAAATAGCCCTTGAATAAATGGAGAACTTTTCCTCTCAGTGGTTCGGCACACTTAACTATGGAGTCCTGCCAGATCCCTGGGGCCGGGGCTGTTTCTCCCACTTTATGAATGAGACCCTGAGATGGAGGGGTTATGAGAGCTGGCCAGGGTCCCGGTGAGATGGTGGCAGAACAGGTCAAAGATCTCCATGTTCTGGATGTTCCATGATAGGACCTGTGTCATGTACAGTTCACCTCAGTCCCTATTCATGTCATATCTACCCAGGGAGTCTAGTCACACAGCTGGAGTTTCACCACATGGTGATGGCACCCACAATGAGTTTAAGGTGCTCTGTGTCTTCAAGGAGTATACACATTAGAGAGGGAGAGAAAAGTACCCAAACCACCACTGAGCAGAACACATTCAAGGTCCCATGGAGGGTCAAGGGGTAGGACCTTGAAGGAGAGTGAGAGGCCACAGTCCATCAAATTGGGAATAGAAAGGTGTAATGGAAGGAAGCTCAGAAGACTTAGAGGCAGGACTTGAAGTTGGATCCGATTTTTAAAAAAAAAATAACAAGAGTTATTGTTATTATTGATATAAAAAGAATCATTCATAATCCAATTCCTGTTGCAGTGGAATATCTGCTGCAGATTGGTCCATGCTCACCGCTGGGACTGAGACATGTCGGGCAGGCCACAAGGACCCTTTGGGGAGAGCATCGGGTATGGCCAAGGTGTCAGAATAATAAGTCAGTCATAGTATCTGTCCCTTGGATTAAGTCCCAGACCTGCCTTCCATGGATACCTGTCTAAGCAGCAAAGAGCAATTTCATTAAAGTCACATGGCCATAGTTCTGCAGGGAACACAAAGAGACAGTGACACTGTGACAGCTCCCACAGATGCAAGGCCACTTTGAGACCTCAAGGATCAGTGTGCCTGGCGGAGATCCTCAGTGCTTGGCAGGTGCCTCATGAGTGGGCATCACCCAGCCTGACAGGTGTCTGAGGTTGGGGGCGGATTACGTGGGAGAGGCAACTTCTCTGTCATGGGATTCTTTTGTGAAGCCACCGGAGATTAAGTGCTCCCAGGAGTTTCTGGGGTTAGACTCTTACAATAGCAGCTGGAGGTGAGAGACAGCCAAGTGCAGTTTGGTTCTATAAAAAGTGACCACATTTTTAATCCCCCCACAGGAGTAAGCTCTTCCCAAGGAGACAGAGCTTACATAACCATGTTCATCTTTGCATATTCTATTCCAGTCCTCATTTACTTGCATACATAACAGTCATACTGTATACTTTTCCATAATTTGCTTTTTTGAACAGCTAAATTACAAATTAGGGGTGGGGAGATGGGACAGGGCTTTCCATGCAGATAAAACAACGTGAATCTCAAATGGTGGTTCTCAACGGGAGGTGATTTTCTCTCCCAAGGGAACGTTAAGCAATGTCTGGAGACATTTTTAAGCGTCACGACTGAGGAGGTGATGCCACCGAGTAGAGGCCAGGGAGGCCTGCTAAACATCCTCCGATATGCAGGCGAGCCCCTCACCACAAAGAACTGTCTCGAAATGCAAATAGTGCCCAGGCTGAAAACCTGTTTTCTAGATGCAGACACTGGAAAGTAGATAATTATTTGAGTAATGGTAAGCAGCCCAATTTGACTTGAATATAGGATATATGCAGGGAAATCAGTGGAGGAAAATAAGAAATTAATTTAGGGGGAAAAAAAATCCAAAGAGTCCAGATTTCATTCAGTGGGCAATGGAGAATCATGAAAAAATTTCTAGCAACAGAGATGGAGAACCCAACGGCTGACTCTTAAGGTCTTTGGCTCGATTGACTAGTCAACACCATTTACTAAGACATGGCACACAGGAGGAGGGGCGTTAGGGAGAAAGGTGTTCAGGTGTGAACACTGTGAGCGCTCTTGGGAACAGAGCACCAAGGGGCACTGCTGCAATGGCAGGGGGATGTGTGCTGGGACCCAGGAGAGAGATCCCGCTTGAGGACCAGCTAGGTGGAGACACACTGAAGCTGCCACAGTGGGTGCTATGGGAGGTACTGAATGTGTAGAGAGGGGCATGGAGGACACCCGGACGAGGACCCTTCAAGGGCAGAAGACTGGTCACAGAGCCTGGCAAGAACAGTGCCACAGAAGCCAAGGTTATAGTGAGTCCTCAGGATGGGGTGAGGCAAGTCAAAAGTTGCAAGGTGGCAAAGAGGAGGAGAGCTGGGAGGATGTCATCTGTGCCTTCCACAGGGCAGAGCTGGGATTTGAACTTGGGTCTGCTGGCCGCAGTCCCAGAGCTCTTCCCACTGGCCACATCACACTGCCTTGGGCCATGCGAATCCATGAATGGCCCTCTTGTTGTAGCTGCACCATTGCAGACACAGAATGATGAGCCACAGTTACTAAAATAGAAGATTTCTTTCTCCTTCCAACATGAGCTGCAGGCCCGAGCTGCACCATTGCAGACACAGAATGATGATCCACAGTTACTAAAATAGATTTCTTTCTCCTTCCAACATGAGCTGCAGGCCCTCTGGGGGTTGCAGTGACTGCTTCTGCAGCAGAGTTTTTATGTTAAACAAATAAATACTGCTTACCTCCTCCAGTGAAGTCGTCGGTGGTGCCACCTCAGTGGTGAGCTCAGCTGGTGGCCGAGGGCTGCTAGAAACCTGATTTCATGAGCTGCAGATGGCAAATAAACATTGGAAAGGATGCTCAGCCTCTCTCGTGATTAGGGTATTGCAAGTTGAAACATGCACAAAACATCATCCTTTCTCTAACAGATCGATAAAAATGAAAAAGCTTGATAACACCCCACAATAGCAGGGATGTGTCGAGGGGACACGTATCCGCTATAAGCAGAAGGTAAATAGTGCAGGGTACAATCTTCTGAGTGGTCATCACCTGTCAAAAATATAAATGCACTCACCCTTTGCTCTAGCAATTCCACTTTCAGGCTAGAGACTATTCACTGCAACCTATAAAGTTAAAAATTTAGAGATAAATTAAATGTTCATCAATAGAGTACGATTTAACTGCACTGTGGTATATCCACACTGTTGTATGTAGCCATTGAGGAGGAGGAGGCAGGTCTCCATGTTGATATGGTGGGGAAAAAGATGGGGGCAGGATTCATTTTGAAGTGCAAAGAACAAAGTGAAGTTGTGAGACAATGTGTACAGTATGACTCATTATCGTTTCTATATTAATGTATGTTTGTGTGCCCGAAGAAACGCATGTGAGAAGATACACACCAACTGGTCGATCGTGGTTACTCCTCAACAGGACCGTGGGGGACAGAAAGGAAAGATGGGTAACACTCTTAACTTCACATACTTATGTGCTATTTGCATTTTTATGACCAGGCTGTGTCACTTTTAGGATTTAATGCCTGGAAGATGGCATTCCAACTTGTCTAGGGGAGAAACATCCCAGCTTGCTCACCTTCCCCAAGGCCGCCAGCTCAGGACTGGTAACCATGGCACAGAGACTCCATGAGGACACACTGTAGGGCTGCTCCCAGGACCCAGCTATCATTCCCATTATTGTCCCTGATAAATTAAGGGCAAGTCAACCTTTGGCAGTCTAGAGCTGCTCACAGCCACCTAGGAACAGGTGGTCTTGCTTCTCTCACTCCCATCTGCCTGCCCAGGTGAGGAAGGGAACAGTCTCAGGAGCTGCATTTCTGGAGGCAAGAGAGGCTAATAAGAGGGAAGTGACTTCTGGGGCATGTCTTTTCCTATAGGAAACAGCACGGGGATGGGAATTTGGCCTGAGGGCACACCCACGCTTAACAGAACCCACTTCTGTTAAGGCTGACCTTCAGCCTCATTCTTGGGGCTCGGTCTGGCCCTGGGACTGGCAAAGCTAGGGGCATTCCAGGCTCTGAACCCTGAAGCTCAGGTTCACTGCTCCCAGTTCTATCCCACATGGCTTAAGATTCATACTGAAAAAACATAACCAAAGATTTTTGAGCACTTACTCTGTACCAGGCACTCTTCTGAGTCCTTGCTACCAAGTGTGGTCTGAGGACCAGCAGTGTCAGCATCACCTGGGAGATCGTTAGACATGCAGACTCTCAGGACACATAACATGACCCAGGTGATTTATGTGACATTAAAACTTGAGAAGCACTGTCCTTAGTACTTGGATCTGTTAACTCGGTTAATTCCTCAACAACCCTCTGAGGCCTATTATCACTCCCATTGTGCATATTAAGGTTAAGTAACTTGTCTTACTTAGGTCACTCAGCTAGTAATTCCTATAGGTAGGATTCTGCCAGCAGAGCCCACACTACCAGCCAGCACAGCACAATGCTGACTGTGTAAAGAGCAAGGAGAAGAGCTTTTGATTTCATTTCTAGCCAAATGGCAGAGAGTTTAGGACACTAGTGAGGAATCAAGTCAACTTCACCAAGATCGTCCTGATAAAAAACCATGTCTTTCCAAATTACAGAACTGGAGAACAGAGTAGTGGTCCCCAAGGAGGGCTAGGGATAGAGTTGGGGGGAGTGGAGGGTGGGGGTCACTGTGATGACGGAGCTGCTCCATTCCCTGATCACGGCATTGACTATATCCTGGCTGTGATATTTTACTATGGTTTTTCAAGATGTTATCACTAGGAGAAGCGAGGTTCAGCTCTCAGGGGATCTCTCTAGATTGTTTCTCGCAACTGCATGTGGATCTCAAAAGGTTTTTAATAAAAAAAAAGCCTTCTTCATAGCTAAAAATTTCCAAACTTAGGACCCGACTGAAGAAGCCAAAGTTAAATTTCATGCATATGAACCAAAAGTGTGTTCCAATTAAAGGCTGGGGAGTGAGGGGAGGTGACCAGTACCAAATGCAGCTATATACCAAAACCACTTGTGCTTCAACACTTAATTCTCCTTAGTTCCAGAATCCTGGCTTCACACACACACACACACACACACACACTTTAGTTCCAGAATCCTGGCTTCACACACACACACGCATGCATGCCTCCCACAAACACAGTCTGTGAGTCATTTAGAAGGAAATAGCCTAATAAAGCAGAGTTGATGGAAAAGAACAAAACACGAGGGCTCCAAAGTGGGGAAACCATTCCTGGTTTGCAGCAAGAGAAGAGCATCCTTCTGGCCGGAGTTGCCTTCAAAGAGCAAATAGCCAAACCAGCATCCTGCGCTTCACAGAATGCCTCAGGAAGGGGTTACCTGGTTGTGACAGCCCAGATACAGTAACATCAGTTAACAGCCTACAAAAACACACAGCCAATGGTGAACCCCAAAGTTCGTGCGTGTGTGCGTGTGTGTGTATGTGTGTGTGTGTGCGCGCGTGCACATGATGTGTGTTGCGTATCTCATACTTCTGACTGAAGCCAGTGGTTGGTTCGAGTCACCTGAATTAAGTGTTTTGTAAGACTGGAAGGTTCTGAAGTGAAGACAGGGCTTCCCTGGAGGTTGGTTCATCAGGCTAACGCATTCCTCCAGCCAGCTGTCTCCCACGGTGGCCTGCTTGTGGCACAAGCCACAGGTAGGTAGGTGTTGCTGACATTCCTCCCTAGGACATACAGCTCTTCATTCAGAGCATAGTAGGGCCTGCTGGCCCATAGGGAACTCTAAAATGAGGATCGAGGGAGCCCACATGGGGACTCCCCACCTCCCGTCCTTGCACACCTGTTTGTGATGGATGTTTTTTAGGATGACCTAAAAGCCAGCACCTGGATTGTCACAGACATCTCAATATAGAAACCCAAGTGTGAGACCCCAGGAAGCCACCACTTGGCTCTCACGCTGTGTGGCAACCGAAACAACAGGTCTTTGTGTGGGCGGTCATTCCCTAGGCAGCCGGGAGGCTAGTATCAGCCTATCTTCTCTCCACACTTTCTCTATTTACATGTCTCCTTTTTCTTCAGATCTCCTTGGAAGATGTTGTTTAACTAAAGATTTTATTAATTCCATCCTCATCACTGGAAACATCCAAAAGACCTAGTGCTAAGAGTGGTGGGGAGTGCCTGAGTGAGAAATTTAAGGCTTAAACTTTCTGGAAAGGGCACCAACCTAGAGAAAGACCAAAACTCAGAGCTACACGCCCAGTATCCACAGAGCCCAAGGCTAGGTGAAATCATATTCCAACACTATTCTTTGTATACAAAGGACAAGGAAGCTGACTGGTGGTTTTCTTTATCCCACAGCTCATGCCTTAATTATGGCTGCCATGTGCCATAAAAACATGAAAGAGTTTGCATTTCACAAACATTTGACTTTCACAAGTCTTACTTTCCCACAGAGAGCCCTGCTCTGTCAGCAATCTGAGAAATATCTTTGATCAAACCTGGGTCTCGGCTTGGTCTCTAGAGTGGAAGAGTAAACCGAAAGGAAAATTTTGGATGTTGGCTCCAAACTTTAACTAGTGCTGATCACCTGCTCACACAATGTCTCTTTGCTTAGAACTGAATAGTGATAGAAATAAATAACAGAAGTGGCCAATAGAAGAAAAGTAGCTGGTCTCGGTATCACTCTTGCAATACTCACCCTCTGGAAAGGGCATCCGCCACCACAGTGAGTCTACATGCCCACAGAGGAGGGGTTATGCTGGCTCTCTGCAAGGATGGAGTATGGACGGGAACGTTGCTGACCCTTTCCTAGGGCTACTGTTACAAAGTCCCACAAACTGTGGGTCTTGAACAACAGAAATTTACTGTCTTACTATTGTGGAGGCCGGAAGTCTGAAATCAAGGTGTCAACAAGACCATGTTGCCTCTTAAATCCATAGGAAAATCCTCCCCTGCCTCGTGCTAATTTCTGGTGGTTCGCTGGTCAGGGCAATCTTTGGCACTCCTTGGCTTGCAGCTACCTAACTCCAATCTCTGTCTTTGTCATCACGTGGCTTTCTCCCCGGGTGTCTCCATGTCTCTTCTCTTCTAGGGGCCCACTCTACTCCAGTATAACCCCATCTTAATTTAACAAATGATGTCTGTAATGACCCCATTTCCAAATAAGGTCGCATTCTGAGGTGCTGGATTTCAACATATCTCTTTGGGAGGGGACACAATACAACCCATAACAGAAAGGGGGTAGTCCTCAGAACTAGAAGAAGATGGTGGCCCAGGGGTTCCAGAACTGGCAAGGCTCAGTGTGCTGGGAACATGGCAGGAAGACAGCAGACCTCTAAGAGAAACAGCTACGTGGGGAGGCACGACCCAGGACCCAGCACTCTGGGCCTTAGCAGCAATCTGACGCCCAAGCTGGACGCCTAAGCACAACACTAACCAATCCAGAGCTTGTAGGCCTATACAAGGCGGCCAGTGTAGGCTGTGGAGCAGCACACCTTCCCTGTGAATACTGGCCAGTGCAGTCCTAAAAGCTTTCACAGCCCAGGCTAAGGCACAGACAGGGCAGGAGCCCCAATGTGAGCAAATTCCCCAATGCCAGGCTCCAGCTTTAAAGTCAAGATTATTTTGATTCCGAAAAACTCCTGTATACACAGTTCTTAAACCCAGCTAGCACAGTGGTTGCCAATTTAGAGTAAATTTGCAAATTTATAGGCTATATGCATATTCCTTCACCTGTACTCACACTCATTTCCATGCGCTGCATAAAGACCAGCCCTCAGGAGACAGAAGACATGTGTTGACGTGGCAAACAGGGTCAAAAATGACAGAAAGAGGCCAAACGTGGATGTTGGTAGGGAATAACGAGGAACCTGGAGAAAACGGTGTTGGTCCATATCCCCTCTCCTCTGAATCCTTGCAAAAATAAAAAAGAATATTAATAAAATAAAACTCCAAATCCGATTCCGGAGCAATAATAGAATACGCGAGCCAAACTTCACAGCCGTGGGAAGGGGGTATGAGACTGAGCAATCTGTGGACAGCATTTCTCTGCTGAAATTCTTGAAAGCTTGTAGTGCTCAGGCCAAAATGCTCTGGAAACCAGTCCTGAGGAAAATGCAAACTTTATGAATTGCACATGTAGCCCCAAAGCCAGCTCTGCAGCTCTGAATGAAAAGGTTTGCACAGAAATCTGTCCCCACACTGAAGACCACCAGGTCTGATGCAGAGCATACCACAGGTCCCAGAGAGGACAGGGAACTCACTCAGCCTGGTGGGATTTTCTTGGCAAACTCCGGAAAACACGGAGACCTAGGCTAGAATTAGACATGAGAAAGGGCCCCCTTCCCTTTGCTTGAGGGGACATGCCAGGAGGAGGAGCACCCATGGGTCAAAATGAATCCTTCTCCAGATACTTAACCTCTTTGTTCCTTCCTTTCCCATTTGTAGATGGGGATCATAACAGAACTTATCTGGCAGGGTAGTGAGGCTGATATGAGTTAATATATGTGAAGCTCTTATAAAGTGCCTGGCCCATCTGAACAGCCAAGGGAAGTGCTCACCTGCAACGAGCACTCCAGCAAAGCTTCAGAATCTCTCCCCTAAGCTGCATCTCTTCCAGCACTTCGCCTAAATTTTCGTTTTTTTACTTTATAGATCTCAGATTCCCTTTCCCACTCTGTCTCCCAACAACCTATTCTCAACCTGGAGAGCTTCCCACTCACTGTCATAGGATCTAAGGACAGGAAGGGCCCTCCTCGGTCCCTCAGCTTCCGCCTCTGCCCCAAGGCAGAGCTCTGTTCACACCGACTCCGACAGATGGTTGTCGTTTCCAGACAGGAAATATTTATCGAGCATCCACTCTGGGCCAAGCCCTGTGCTCAGCGCTGCTAGGAACACACGCAGGAGCAGGGCAGCCTGAGCTCCTGCAGTCTGTGCAGGACAACTGGAAACGCAGACAGGATCGGATGCTGCAGTCTTAAGGCAGAATGTCTTCTCTGGGTAATCTCAGCTTTTACCATTATGGCCTTCAACTGATTGAACGAGGCCCACCCATATCATCAAGAATAACCACCCTTTACTCAAAGTCAACCTATTATAGATGTTAACATCTAGATTAGTGTCTGATTAAATAATGGCTGCTGTAGCACAGCCAAGTTGACCCTCACACACGGGTTCATTTGTCTTTGCTCTCCCCACTTCACGCCTGGCTTTTCCTCCTGACCGCCAATTCTGTGACCCACAGCATCTTCAATTCCACCATGAGATGCAGAGAAAATACCTTTCCATTAACTTCTTCACCAGCTCCCACAACTGCATCCTTATAATAAATCTTTCATTCCATTTTACTTCGAATGTTGGGACTTTGTACTTTGTCTTCTCATCCAATTTATTCAATTTATGTGCTCTTGGATGCCATCCACGGGGAGGTGCCACACCTCAGAACTTGACTCAGAAGACATCTGGGAGGATGTCAGGAAGAGTGTCATGTAATGGTGCCTTGCTGGCAGCATTCCACTATGACACTGCCTGAAAAGATGCCAGGAGAAGATGCTGGCTACTAGGCACTTCTGGCTGCGGGATGCTGACAGGAACCAAGAGCTCAAAAAGCCAACCTCTGCAGGGGCTGAGTCCTGGAGAAAGTGCACTCTTCAAGAGCCTGGCAAGTGAGACACACTGGAACCAGGAAGAGGAAATCTCTTCTTCCTCCTGGTCCCTTCAAGGTTCTCTAGTGATCGGACTTAACATCATATCAGCTGGCAAAGAAAAAACCTTTGCAAAGCCCATGCCCACTTCCATTCTGACAGAGCCAGCAAAAAAAGGTGAATTTGCAGCTGAGCAGCAATACATGTGATAAGTAGCATGGTCCACTCCTATGGCCATTCAATTTCCATATGCACATTTTACACAAATTCGAACTTCTGTGTAATAATGAAACAATGCTGTTTCCACCTAGTAAGATACAGCTATCCTTCTAAGTAAAGAATTTCTCACACTATACCAAATGAAGAGACACACAGTCCTAAGTCACTGTATCTACCACCGTAGCTGTTAATTACTCCTCAAATCCATCACAGGCCCACTGAATAATCTATTACCTAAAGATGAAATTGTAAAGTTAACTTTCAGCAATGTAGAGAAAAGAAAAATGAAATGAAGGGAGATGAAATCAGCATTAACAAATAGGCACGTACATAAAATAAATGAGATAAATATGCAAAGCTAGTACAGTCTTCTCTATGTGATTGGTCTTGAGGAAGTAATTGAGATCTATAGCTTCTTTGCTCCACTAACGACTCCATGCTCCCCCATGCTCAGTCAGGACGCAGCTGGCTGGGTTCTTTACCTGGTGAAGTGACTGAAACCTTAATTCCTAAAGAGTCTGAATCCTTGGTTGCCTGCCAGTATTTTGGTTGCCATAGTTTTGGATAGGCCTCTACTACTGAGCATAGAAGTACTAAGAGGCACCTCAGAGAATCCCCTGGAGTCCAGAAATTGCCTTTTTTTCTCTCTCTCTACTGTGTAGCTGCAAATCAGTTATCCCATAATAATCAGGATTGATCCTGTTCCTTCCAAGCCCCTGACCTTCCAGAAAACCATTAGTAACTGCCCAGATTTATGGTCACCTTTCATCTCACATTAGTAGACAACCAAGTGTACTACTCAAAGTTCTGCCCACGGGGTCCAGTCAGGGCATTAAAAGGATACAGTAATTCAAACAGAAAAAAATAATATAAAGAATTATGAATAGGAGATCGGAGTAATGGGGACTTGATTAGTAAGAGTTAAAGAGAACTGTAAAGAATGCAGCAGTAGCAGATATGGAGCAGCCACCACCCCTAGAGCGGAGATAGTGCCCTACTGCCCAGGGGAGAGCCTCTACCCCATGGACTGGGATTCAGACCTTGGAGAGGGCACGGCCATGGCTCACTGGCTGGCAGAAAAGCCACTAGATGCCTCACTGGTGTGACTTGCCAGGAAGCTATCCTTTGAGATGTCAGGAGAAGGTGTCTATAGGGAGGTCTCATAGCTCAGAACTCACTGCAAAGTCACCTGAGGGAATGCTGGGGGAAGCTACTGGCCACTGGGCATTACAGGAGCTCAAGAAGCCACTTCTGTAGGAGTTAGGGTACTACAGAATGGCGTCCTACAGGAGCCTGGCACAGCAGAAGCTATGTAGTCTCCAGACCTGGGCACTGCAGAAGCCTGGTAAAGGAGGCTCAGAAGAACCAGGAAGAGAAAATCCCTTCTTTTTCTAGTGTCCTTCCAATGTCCTCTGTCAACAAGGCTTAGCATCAAGCCAGCTGGTAGAAAAATACTTACACAGCCCACTTCCATTATCATGGAGCAGGCAAACAAGGGTGGGTTTGGAGCTGAATGGCAATAAACTGATAACTGGCATGGGTAGGGGTGCTGGTGCTAGGAGATGGGGTCAGACAGGAAGGCAGGGAGCAGACCACCACACGACAGTATATTATTCTATGTACAAATGGAACAGATACGGGTCTTCATCAGGAGACAGGACTAGAGTAATCTGGAAAAGCTGCCTGTGGGAGGTAAAATATGAGCTTCCCCATCTCAATAAGATGATGAATTTAATCCAAGGGTAGGGGCTGGCTGTGTGCTCTCTGTTCAACTGTCAGAAAACCATCCTAACAAAGCAACTCCTGTGGGTCTGACACTGAACTGAGCACTTTCTCTCACCTGGGCGGAGCCAGGAGAACAGTAGGTGTTTAATAACAATCAGTTTTCCTGAAAGAAAGAGTTTTCCAGCTCCACTCCATCGGCCTGTCATCCTTTGCCCTGGAGTCTTCCTTCTCCGAGGCAGCAGCTTCCTGGTGACTCAAGCTTTTTCTGAGAACTCACTGCCATGTCTGGAGGCTCCTTCCACCCCAAGTGAAGGAAGCATCATCTCAATTGTTCTCACTTCAGCTCTGACCTCTTGGATGTTGGCAAAGTCCCTCCAGACTCATGACTAAGTGAGCTCAGAGTACTGGTGATGGAGAGAGGAGCAGAGAGGAGAGGAGTCCTTGACATAACCTGGTGCTGGTTCAAAATTTTGGTCTCTCTGACATTTACCCTTTGTAAGCCAGGCTTTTAGAAAGAGAAATGGAGAAGCGAACAGCCCTCTGGGATCTCTGGGCCTTTGAGTTCAGGAGAGGAAAGCTCCCTGCACTCTCTGGTCACAGCACTCTCAGTCCTGCAATTTCTCCAAGTTATAGCCCTGATTTCGTAAACTCTTCAGTTTAGGGCTGGCTAAGTGCAAAACGTCTCAGACAAAGAACGTTCCAAGAGACCCACAGGCTTCTCCGAGGTTGAACTGCTCATAAACGCTCTCTCCTTTTCCTCTCCACTTGCTTCTGTTTTGTTTGCACCTCGCCTCCTCCGAATAAGTCACATCACACATGGACTGGCTCCCTGGCTAGGTGGCCAGTAATCGTCGCAGCTTGGCTTCCAGACGGGGTGCTGGGGCTCCGCCCTAGGAGCTCACCGTCCTACCCAGGAGTGCAGCATGCCTCCGGGAGTATAGAGTAACTGGGGCTAGCAGCTGATGAAGGTCTATGGCCCTTCTCTAACTCTAAGGAGCATAGGCGTCACCTTGGGATCTTCTTAAAGTGCATCTGATTCAGAAGGTTTAGGGAAGGCCCAGAGAATCTGCATTTCTAACACCTCCAAGTGATGCCAAAGCTGCTAAACCACAGACCATACTTTGAGTAGCAAGGGCCTGCAGTGTGTGGCTTAGACAATCAAGTGGACACAGGAACTCACAGGAAGGCCTAAGAAGTTAGACAAAGCTTCACCGAGGTGCTGGAACTGGAGCTGGGTCTCAATATCCAGGAGGTTTGGAGGGTGGTACAGGGCTGCACCCAACAGTCTACAGAAGAGGCAGCACCCTCACTTCCTCCTGCCACAAAC
>NW_006443124.1:8723545-8725620 GCF_000325575.1 Pteropus alecto
TCAGCCAATCTTCGTTCCACACTTTCTCTATTTACATGTCTCCTTTTTCTTCAGATCTCCTTGGAAGATGTTGTTTAACTAAAGATTTTATTAATTCCATCCTCATCACTGGAAACATCCAAAAGACCGATCAATACACTCCCGATAAGACCCGCCACAGCCACCATGTAGTCTTAATGGCTCAATGGCCTGACGCCAGCCCTCCATGAACACATGCCACCAGCACGAGGCGCTGTGCAGCTTCTGTCCTGCATCACTTGTCTTGATCCAGAGCGCTCCACTCCCCAGTCTGTTTCTAATCCTTCCAGCATAGGACCTCCTGCCTTGTCTTCTTGCTTACTCTCTTGTTGCAATCCACTTGCATGTAAATGCAGAGGACAGGGATTTCAATCTGGTCTGTTCATCACTCTTCTCAGCACGTGACCCCTGGGAAATAGTATCTATTCAATCAACAAGTCTTAGAAGACTAATAGTCTAAGACTGAGTCTCAGAACTGAGGCCCCGTCCTGCGTTTCTCGCTTGTAGCTTCACTCTTGGACCGTAACTCATATGACCCATTGGCCATTCTGGAGAAATTCCTCTTTCTTCAGAGCCCTAGGCCCTCATCTCTTCTCAGGGTATCCCCTCTCAATGTTCACCCTAGTTTACACAGCAGGAACAGATATTCAGCCCGGGGCTAGGTTCAAAGAAGCTGACGCAGGTCTGAAAGTCGTCCCTCTTGAAGGCCTGGGTGAAAAACAAGTTGCTAAAGTCTAGGAGGGATGGCCAGGCATGAAGCCCTAGTGCTAAGAGTGGTGGGGAGTGCCTGAGTGAGAAATTTAAGGCTTAAACTTTCTGGAAAGGGCACCAACCTAGAGAAAGACCAAAACTCAGAGCTACACGCCCAGTATCCACAGAGCCCAAGGCTAGGTGAAATCATATTCCAACACTATTCTTTGTATACAAAGGACAAGGAAGCTGACTGGTGGTTTTCTTTATCCCACAGCTCATGCCTTAATTATGGCTGCCATGTGCCATAAAAACATGAAAGAGTTTGCATTTCACAAACATTTGACTTTCACAAGTCTTACTTTCCCACAGAGAGCCCTGCTCTGTCAGCAATCTGAGAAATATCTTTGATCAAACCTGGGTCTCGGCTTGGTCTCTAGAGTGGAAGAGTAAACCGAAAGGAAAATTTTGGATGTTGGCTCCAAACTTTAACTAGTGCTGATCACCTGCTCACACAATGTCTCTTTGCTTAGAACTGAATAGTGATAGAAATAAATAACAGAAGTGGCCAATAGAAGAAAAGTAGCTGGTCTCGGTATCACTCTTGCAATACTCACCCTCTGGAAAGGGCATCCGCCACCACAGTGAGTCTACATGCCCACAGAGGAGGGGTTACGCTGGCCCTCTGCAAGGATGGAGTATGGACGGGAACGTTGCTGACCCTTTCCTAGGGCTACTGTTACAAAGTCCCACAAACTGTGGGTCTTGAACAACAGAAATTTACTGTCTTACTATTGTGGAGGCCGGAAGTCTGAAATCAAGGTGTCAACAAGACCATGTTGCCTCTTAAATCCATAGGAAAATCCTCCCCTGCCTCGTGCTAATTTCTGGTGGTTCGCTGGTCAGGGCAATCTTTGGCACTCCTTGGCTTGCAGCTACCTAACTCCAATCTCTGTCTTTGTCATCACGTGGCTTTCTCCCCGGGTGTCTCCATGTCTCTTCTCTTCTAGGGGCCCACTCTACTCCAGTATAACCCCATCTTAATTTAACAAATGATGTCTGTAATGACCCCATTTCCAAATAAGGTCGCATTCTGAGGTGCTGGATTTCAACATATCTCTTTGGGAGGGGACACAATACAACCCATAACAGAAAGGGGGTAGTCCTCAGAACTAGAAGAAGATGGTGGCCCAGGGGTTCCAGAACTGGCAAGGCTCAGTGTGCTGGGAACATGGCAGGAAGACAGCAGACCTCTAAGAGAAACAGCTACGTGGGGAGGCACGACCCAGGACCCAGCACTCTGAGCCTTAGCAGCAATCTGACGCCCAAGCTGGACGCCTAAGCACAACACTAACCAATCCAGAGCT
>NW_006443124.1:8729103-8766405 GCF_000325575.1 Pteropus alecto
TGGCAAAGTCCCTCCAGACTCATGACTAAGTGAGCTCAGAGTACTGGTGATGGAGAGAGGAGCAGAGAGGAGAGGAGTCCTTGACATAACCTGGTGCTGGTTCAAAATTTTGGTCTCTCTGACATTTACCCTTTGTAAGCCAGGCTTTTAGAAAGAGAAATGGAGAAGCGAACAGCCCTCTGGGATCTCTGGGCCTTTGAGTTCAGGAGAGGAATGCTCCCTGCACTCTCTGGTCACAGCACTCTCAGTCCTGCAATTTCTCCAAGTTATAGCCCTGATTTCGTAAACTCTTCAGTTTAGGGCTGGCTAAGTGCAAAACGTCTCAGACAAAGAACGTTCCAAGAGACCCACAGGCTTCTCCGAGGTTCCCGAGACCCTGGATGAACTGCTCATAAACGCTCTCTCCTTTTCCTCTCCACTTGCTTCTGTTTTGTTTGCACCTCGCCTCCTCCGAATAAGTCACATCACACATGGACTGGCTCCCTGGCTAGGTGGCCAGTAATCGTCGCAGCTTGGCTTCCAGACGGGGTGCTGGGGCTCCGCCCTAGGAGCTCACCGTCCTACCCAGGAGTGCAGCATGCCTCCGGGAGTATAGAGTAACTGGGGCTAGCAGCTGATGAAGGTCTATGGCCCTTCTCTAACTCTAAGGAGCATAGGCGTCACCTTGGGATCTTCTTAAAGTGCATCTGATTCAGAAGGTTTAGGGAAGGCCCAGAGAATCTGCATTTCTAACACCTCCAAGTGATGCCAAAGCTGCTAAACCACAGACCATACTTTGAGTAGCAAGGGCCTGCAGTGTGTGGCTTAGACAATCAAGTGGACACAGGAACTCACAGGAAGGCCTAAGAAGTTAGACAAAGCTTCACCGAGGTGCTGGAACTGGAGCTGGGTCTCAATATCCAGGAGGTTTGGAGGGTGGTACAGGGCTGCACCCAACAGTCTACAGAAGAGGCAGCACCCTCACTTCCTCCTGCCACAACCTCTGCTCTCTCAGACCATCCTGCCTTCTGACCCATCCACATCCTGCTCCTGCTCTGCAAGCCCTTCTTCCAGGAGTTGGATCAAGTACATGCCATGTGTCACACTCAAGTTCCTCTTCCCACTCTGTTCCTTCTCTGACCCCTGAGAGCAAGAGAAGGACACTTCAGGAGGAACTCCTGCCTACTCTCCCCTCAAGCAATTATGGGCCAAGTGGAACAATGGGACTACAGGAAATATAAACACACATTTGGGGGAAAACATGAGTAATCGCAAGAAAAGGACAAAAGATGAGAATGGCCTCTGACAATGACTGGCAGGGGAAGTGGGTGGAGGTGGGAAAGGCTCCATGAATTCACTCTGTGTTTGAATGGGTTCCTGGGCAGCTGTGACTTTTAGCTTCTTAGTCAAGAGTCCGGAATTTAGCAGCATGGATGTCGTGCTTGGCCCAAAGTTTGTCCACTCCCAGGACTCTGACGGGTACATGCAAACAGTCTTCTTTTCATCCTGCCCACACAACCATCCTACCCCCAAACCACTCCAACTCAGGACGCACAGCCAAGCAATCCCCACATGTGCATCTTTGATACCGGCGTCCCCCGCTCATTCAAACCCCACTCTCAGTCCAGCTCTTCCTGGCTTTCGAGCCTTAGCTATGTGCTGTTGCATCCGCTGGGGTTCCCTGCCCCCACTGGCTCCTGCTAACCTTTCAAGTCTCAGAGTAAATTCACTTCTGCAGAGAGGTCTTTGCTGACCACCATGCCTGAGTCAGGCCTCCATCATCACCAGGGCCCCCTGTCTGCCACCTGTCACACACACTTCCTCATCTGTGGTTCACCTATTTATGCTTCTTCTCTCCTATCAGGCTCTAGCCACCATCAAGTCAGGCACCAGCGCTGTACCTACTGGATACTCAACAAACACTCAACGCAGGGAAGAAGCCCTGTAGACTCATGTCCTCCCTGGCCAGTTGACACCAGATTGATCACTTAGAGCAATTTTTTTTTCTAATTTGTTTATCATAGAACTCTTTCTCTGTCCTAAAGCAATCTAACCTCAGAAACCTGAAAGCCCCCACCCAGTGGATCCCGTGGATGCCAGACACCTCACAGATCCTGTGAGGGCCAGTCACAAGCCAGAATGTGGCCCCCATGGCCTCTGCTCCATTTTCCCAAAAGTCGGTTAGCTAGGGACCTTACTGCCCAGTTGTTTGGCTCTGAGCAGAATTCAAAGCTGGCCACAGAGAGTCTGTGGGACTCTCCCTGAGGGGAGTTGGGAGGTCAGGGCTGCAGGTTTCAAGCCTTCTTTCCGGGAGAGAGCTAAGAACTGTTGCCACAGCTGACAGAGAAGGAGGTGTCCAGGCTGCTGGTTTGTGCCGGCTCTGGGCAGTTGTGAAGAAGTCCTCCAGGCCCCCAGTGCAATGGTCCCTGGAAGACTGGCTCCTGCTTTTGCACTTTCCTGCCTCCCTGTGTTCTTACTGCAGTTCTCATCCACAGGCACCAGCAGAAAGAGTCTTTCTAAAGACTGTTTATATTCTTGCCATTTTTGCCAGTATTTAGACTTACTAAAAAACGCATCTTAAACATTTACAAGCAATCATAGGCCCTCGTGGATTTCAAATAAACTTTTCTATAAACCAGTCAACTTCAGAGTCTCCATCCTCCCAAGAATCATAAACCTTAAAGATCTAGTAGGTCCTTAAAAATTTCAATGTCCTTGTTTTATGGCTAGAGAAACCGAGGCCCCAGGAGGGTCAGGGACATGCCCGAGCTTGCAAGGGGCTTAGTGGCTTATCTGGGGCTGGAGCAGAGGACTTTTGCCTCCACAGCCCTGCGTTCTCATTTCATGTGTGAAAAATCTGAGCCCACCACCACACTGCCTCCCAGGCATGTGGTTCTAGTTTTTAAGAGAATAAACTGATTTGAGGTTTCAAAATATTAATGCGCTTAGGGTTTGGAGAAGGAATGTGTGTTAAGTGCACATTCTTGGTCATCAGCCATGCCCCAGCGCCAGGCAGGCTGGCTGCCTGATGTGAGCGCTCTGGGACTAAGTGTGTCACAGCATCTGCTGCATAACTCCAAGGCACGGGCCCTGAAAATTCTCAAGATTGCAGCATGGTTCCACATAAAAGTGCCAACAGGAGAAGTCTAAGAAGAATAAATCTAAATGCAACATGGTGCCCTAGATTAAGTCATGAAACAGAAAAAGACACCAACAGAAAAACTAGTAAAATCCAAATAAAATCTCGAGTTTAGTTAATAGTAAGATATCAAAGTTGGATTCTTAGCCTTGACAATTGTACCATAATAATACAAGGTGTTAGCATTAGGAGAAACTGAGTGAGGGATATATAGGAACTCTGGACTATCTTTGTGACTTCTCTGTAAATCTAAAAGTATTCCAAGATAAAACATTTATATAAAAAAGTAACCACTGACTATGCAATCACTATGTGTCAGTCACGGGGACAAAGTACTTTCCATGCATTATCTCATTTTAATCCTCCCCAAAACTTTATGGAGGCTGTAATTGTAATCTCCAGTTTACAACCAAGGAAACTGAGGCCAGAGCTGCAGAAATTCTGAGTCCAGGCAAGCAGCAGGTGGAGGCTCAGAGGTCACTAGCCCTTGGAGAAGCAGAGACCAGGCGGCCACCTGTATAACTGTGTGTGTAGAAGGACTGTTGGATTAACTTGCTAAATGGAAATCCAAATCCAAGAAACAGTGAGTGATTTGCCATAAGGCCCCTAAAACACTTGCCAGGTCTCCTGAACTCCCTCCAGAACGCGCCTGAGAGGGCTCTTCCTCCCCGGACTGTGTCAGCGGGTGAGAGCCACCCCACCACCCCTCCCTGCAGCATGCAAATCCTTCCATGGGGAAATTAAATTCCTTCCTATTCCCTCCTCAAGGGCCTTGGAACATAGTCCTTAGAAGCTTACCAAGGGAAATTTTTTTCTTCCTTCTATTTATACAACTTTTTTCAAGACTCAAAACACTTCCTAGGGCTCCCTTTCACACAAACAGAAAAGTTGCAGCTGTTCCCAAGTCTCTGGTTAAGCCTGAGGCCCTCCGTCCAGCTCGCGGCCTGACCGTGCCCACTGGTGCGCTTGACAGCCTTTGTCCTCCTAGCCCCTCCCTTAGCCCTGAACTTTACTGCTAGGAATTGCTGTTCAAGTCACAAGATGAAGGGGAAGGAGAAGTTCTAGCTCTCTCCTCAACCAGCATATTAGCCAATATGGACAAAGAATAGGTTATAATCTCAAGGTTTTCTCTTTTTTAGTATCTGTGCTCTACTAGGTGCTGGAAATATGAATTCTCAGCAGCTACTGGAGCAGCTGAAGAGCAGAAAATCCCATGGCGGGAAGAAGGTTTCCTTGTGGGGCTCCATGGTCTCTGTTCTGCCCTCAATTTCAATCATGAGCAAGGAGACTAGGCTGGCCTATCTTTCCTGAAAATGCTCCTCTGAGAAGAGTTATGATCACAGACAGACCTCAAAGAACGCAGGGGACTTGGGGCAAGTGTGTCATAGCAACTCAGAGTGAACTGGAACACAACATATGTGTCAGGCTTTGCTCTTAGTGGCTGAATCAACCTCATTAGGAAAAGTTCCCCATTTCATCCTCAAGGTTTTAACCACTTCCTAGTAGTGACTCCAGTGAGCAAGGCTGCAGCTGAGATGTTGACGGTCACTTGGGGGTATTTCAGGCTCAGTGAATAATTATGTGAACAAAATAACACAAAGTGGTTGCCAACAACTATTAGACCTGTGAAAAATAACAGTGGAAAACTCAGTTGACTGGCTATCAAAGGGCCTTTACGGAAAGGAGGAAACCAGCTGTGGCTTAACATCTGTAAACCCAAAACCCAATGCAAAAAAAAGTGAACCACCAAAGGGAAAACTATCTACAAGTCCTTACCCACAGAATTATATCAAGGCTCCCGTATGCCATTAATTGGCCAAGAGCTGGTTTCATTCCAAACTGGTGTGCACCTGAACAGTTCAGAGGAGGTTTGCAGAGACCTTGGCTATTTTAGAGTCACGATAGACAGAGCAAGAGACAGAAAAGCTTATCCCAACTGCTTTTGAATACATTATTCCTCCTTAGAAACTGCACTCAGGTGAGTGAGTGTTTGCCCTGTGCATATTCCCAGCATTTTCTGCCAACAGTGATGGCAATGGAAGGCCTTGGAGAAAGGTACCACCCTGCCAGGTGACAGCCTCAAGGTCAAGGTGGCCTCCCAGAAGTGAGGACGAGCTCAAAAATGATCTTCGTTTGATCCTCTATTCCCCTGGGAAATGTCCCAGGTGATCACGTGCAAAGAGTCTGGCTTTGGAATCAGATCCATGGCTTTGGGTCTGACTCGTAGCTCCACTATTCATTTGCTGGGTGGCTTTGAGGAAGTGATTTAACCTCTCTAAGCATTAGTTTCCTCATGTGCTTCGCAGGGCCATGGTAAAGACTAGAGATAATGAATTCAAAGCCTCCGGCACAGTGACAACTATGCAGACATGCAGACCAAATCCTGGCTTTTCCATGAAAATCAGCAGGTGGCACTGCCCCATGTAGGCTAGCCACCTGTGCACCTGAAGTTTACCAAATGTCTCCATCAAATCCTCACAGCTCTCACTGTCTGCCTCACAAAGTCAGAATCTCAGCTGTCGGAGTCATCTTCCACCACCTTCTCTCACAAATGCCAGGTTCCCACCACACCAGACTTCTTCTCCTAGACACACTCTACCTTTCCCTGACACTGTGACACCTTTGCTAAGGCTGATCCTCTGCTGGGGATCTTTTTCTCTCCATTTACACTTGTTGAAATTCCATTTATCTTCCAAAATCTATCTCATGAGTGGTCTCTGAAGAGTCTCCCTTAATTTCTTGATCCAAACAACTATCGTAAAACTTCCATAGCAGTTTTATGTGTACTATCAATTGCTTATCATAAAATCTAGATTAGAATATCTTTTTTCTCTAAGATCAATCCTCTGACTCTAGTAAAGAGTGTGGGCTCTTCCATTTACTGGTGGATGGTCTTAGCCAAGTTACCTGACTCTCTAAGCCTCAGTCTCCTCATCTGAAAACGAGATGATATTCATAGTGTCAAATACATAGAGCTGTTGGGAGCATTAAATACAATTATGCAGGTGAAGGTGCCTGGCATAAATTAGTCCATAAATGCTGGTTGCTGCTCTGAGAACTTCTGTGAGTAAATGAGGTTGCTGGCTCACTAGCCTTGCAGCTCTAGAAGGCCAAGAACTAGATCGCCCCCACAGAAAGAACATGGCTCCTAGCATGAGCAGATGATCCACAAATGTTGGCTGAACAGGATGAACTTCTCTCTTGGGAGAGTTAACCCATTGAAGGCTGAGATCATGTCCGTCCTGACCTCTCTGAACAATGCTGAGTGGGGACAGAGGGTAAGTCAGCTCTTTGTCAGCACCGCCGAAGAGTGAGGCCCAGGGAAGACAGGTTAAAATGGGAGGGTCCCTTCTCCGCCGTAATGAGGCCACCTCGGCTCTGCCACAGCCCTAAAGGGTTTCTCCAGTCTCACCCTCTGCCTTCCAAGATAGGAAGAATCCATTCTTGTTCCACACTCACTCCCAGCTTGAAGGTTCCCCATTTAGGAGCAACTGAGTGATATTCTAAGGTGGTCACCATAGAAGCAACTCGAAACTTAGCTTAGTCACCTCTTCAAGGGCCTCTGTGTCTAGCCCCATGTTGGGCAGGGCCACAAATACGCAAGGAACTGGGCTTCGTTCTCATGGAGGCTGCAGCTGTTCTTGGCTTTTCCCCACCGCCCACTGGGAAACAATGCATAAAGATAATTGAGCAGCTGTGGCTGTAAAAAGGAACCTGCTTCAGAACAATACGTCGTGTCCAGCAAGTACGTGCTGCAAGCTGGGTGGTGGGACAGCTAATATACGTGATGGGAGACTAGTCTGCTCAGTGCACGCCAGCCTGTTTTCTGCCTGTGTGTGTGGGTTCAGGATGAGCTGTGCAGCCCCCTAACTCCCACTGGCCTGCATCCCCTCCCTCGGAGCTTGTCTCTCAATACCACTGCAGAGGTCATAAGTGAGGTGCTCAGTTCTGTGGATGCCATCAGGGCCCCCTGCTCTTTTCTCTCAGCTCTTAAGCAGGCACCCATCAGATGCCACATTGGGATCGCCAGGACCTAACAATGGTTTTCATCCCATCCTCAGTGCCCCTCATGTCCTGAACCACTCACTATGGGTTTCTATGAGACTATAGCCCAGTTTAGCCAAACCAGTCCTGTACATGTTTTGTTTTGAAAGATCTGCACAGAATCCAACACAGTATTTCTCCTGGGCTCCTCCTCTAAGCCAACAGAGAAGAGCTGTTTCTCAAAAAATAACGCATTATTAAACCAATGAATAAGAGCCAAGAAAACAATGTGGCCGGCATATTTGTTCCAAATAGCTTGTTTAGAATGCAAGTTGCAAATAGATCTTATTCCACCAGGCTCTTTGAAGAACCATGCTGAAGACCTCTTACAGCCAGCAGAGCCAAGAAAACCACTTTAAATGGTCTGAGCCCTGCTCGTTGGTCATTGGGCTGCCTAACTCCTGGGTTCTCCCAAATCAGGAAAATGTGCTCCATGCCAAAGGGCCCTGGCTACCTCTCACACCTCCCACTGAGAGCACATGCCTTCATCCCACGCCTTTGCCTTGAGAGTGGCCATCTGGCCACAGTCAGCAGCACCATTCAAGAAGCTTCCCTCTAAACAAAGGCAACAACCTCATGAGAAGAAAAAAACAAACACCATTGTGACAACCTCCATTAACAGATGTCAGAACTGGGCCCCAAGTGTGCAAAGGTCCAAACCAATTTTATTTATGAAAACTAAGCAAACTTTCCAGTAGGTCTGGCACGTCCACAGCACAGGAGAAAGGCCTTAATTATACTGCCTCTGCTCATTAAATCGATAAGATCTTAGCAGAGACAAGCTACATTTTGTCTTCAGAAAGAAAACATAAATCCATCTGGCTCCATATTTTATAGCCATCAATAGCCTAAGGCCATGTGAAATGCCCTAAGTTCTTATCTTCCCAGATCTGAGGGCGGAACAGAAGCAAGACATCAACACGAGAGCTCCGGGCTGGCAGCTAGGTGATGACGGTGATGTATTACAGCGCTCTGTCTCTACAGAGCCCCGGAGCCAAACACCGCACATGGAATAGATGAGAAACCAAAGCGTAAAAAGCCAAAAAAAGGAACAGCCTTGTAATTTATAGCAGAAATGCCTCCTTTTGGGCAATCAATGGAAAGAAGACTCATACTCTTAATGGTTCAACTGACCCCTCTCCCAGACCAGAAAGGATCAATGCTCACTGGGCACAAGCTTGTGAGTGGCCTAGGGCTTCTCAATGAGCTCACTACAAATACTGAGTTATTAAAATACAGTTATTATGAATGAAAACTTACTGTGCAGGCAATAGAGTTCCAATACCCGTGGGAAGCCAATCATTGTTCAAATGATAGTTCCTTGGAGGAAATACTACTGTCCATCAAATCTCCACCCAGCAGAAGTCCCATAAGCCCCTCACCACAATCAACACTCAGAGGAAGAACTATGTGAAACTTAGAAGGGTTTCTTTGCAAAGCTATCCTCAGTCCTTGGACCTCTTTTCTTCCTTCTCTGCCCTTATTCCTTAGATTACATTCATCCAAAAGTTTTAAATATCTTATAAAATCTATTTCTACATTTATATCTCCATGACAGACCTCTTCTTTAAACCCTAGATTTTAAATGTCTCCAACTTAACATGTCCCAAACCAAGCTTGTTCTGATCAACTGATTTTGGGTATTGAATTTGTATCCTACGATGTTGCTAGATTTATTCATTAATTCTAGTATTTTTTTTTTCTGTAGGTTCTTTGGGATTTTCTATGTACAGGATCCTATTGCCTGCAACAACAACAACAACAACAAAACCCATATAGTTCTATATTTCTTTCTTTCTCACTTATATACACTTAATTTCTTTATCTTGCTTTATTTCACTAGCTATAACCTCCAGCAACAACAACAAAACCCATATAGTTCTATATTTCTTTCTTTCTCACTTATATACACTTAATTTCTTTATCTTGCTTTATTTCACTAGCTATAACCTCCAGCACGATGTTGAATAGAAGCAGTGAGAATGGACATTCTTGTGTCATTCTTATCTTAGGGGAAAACTATTCAGCGTTTAATAATCAAATATGATGCTAGCTGTAGGTTTTTCACACATGCCTTTTAGCAGGTTGAGAAAGTTACATACTATTCTAGTTTTCTGAAAATTTTGATTAAAAATGGTTTTAATAGAAATCATTGAATTTTTGAATTATTGTCAAATGCTTTTGCTACATTTATTGAAATGATCATAGGGATTTTTTCCTTTACTCTTTTAATAAGTGAGTTACAACAATTAATTTTTAAACCTTAAACCAAACTTGTACTCCTAAAATAAATCTCAGTTTGATCATAATGTATAATACTTTTTAATGTATTTCTGGATTCAAGTTCCTTATATTTTCTTAAGGACTTTTTCTGTTTGTCTATGGTCAGAAAGGTTTTGGTCTTTAGTTTCCTCTTTCATGATATTTTTGTCAGATTTTATTATCAAAGTTATGTCGGCCTCATAAAACAAGTTGGGAATGTTTCCTCCTCCATTTTCTGAAAGAGTTAATATTAAATTAGTATCATTTCTTTGTTCAATTTTTGATTGAACTCACCTGTGAAGATATCCAGGCCTGGAGTCTTCTTAGTAGAAAGGTATTTTATTATAAATATAATTCCTTTAATGAATATAAAACCATTCAGATTTTCTATTTCATCTTTAGTCTATTTTGGTAAGTTGTGTTGGCTGAGGAATTAGTACTTTATATCTAAGTTGTCAAATTTCACTAGCATGAAGTTGTTCATTATGTTCCCTTGTTATCTTTTTAATAGATGTAGGACACATACTGGGATCTCCTTTATCATTCCTGATAGTAGTTATTAGCGTCTTCTCTTTTCTTTCCTATTCAGTCTTGCTAGGAGTTTATCAAATTTAAAAATCTTTTTATAGTGCCAACTTTTAGCTTTGTTAGTTTTCATTGTTATATTAACATTTTCTATTTTATTGATTTCTACTCTTTATTATTTCTTTCCTTTTATTTACTCTGCGTTTAAATTGCTCATCTTTTCCCAGCTTCTTGCAGTAGCAATTTAAATAACTGATTTTAAACTTTTCTTTATATTTCTTTAAATATAAACATTTAAAGTTATAATTTCCACTCTGTTGGATTAACTGCATCCCAACAAATTTTAAAATGTTAGCTTTTCATTATCATTTACTTTTAAAATATTTCTAATTTCCCATTAGATTTTATTTTTGAACCACAGGTTCAAAATGTTTTAGAATACATTTCTAAAAGTGTGTTCTTTGGTGTTTCCTAGATATTTTATTCCTATTGATTTCTACTTTCATGTTTCTATGGTCAGAGAACAATCTCTATAAATTTCAGTCCTTTTTCAATATTTTTCATATTCGATATTTCAAAATTCTTCAATATTTTAAATTATATGGTTCTACAAATGCTCTAACTTTATAAATGTTTCATGTGCATGTTTTCCTTTAAAATGTGTATTCTACAACTACTGAGTGCAATTCTCCATAAGTGTCAACTAGGTTCGGTCGATTGATAGTGTTGTTCCAAGCCTCTGTATCCCTATTGATTGTGAATTTGCCTATTTTTCCATTGAATTCTATCAGTTTTGCCTTAAATATTTTGAAATTTGCTTATAAGAGGCATATACATTTAGGATTGTTATGTTTCCCTTGTGAATTAATACTTCTATTCTTTTTAAATGCCCCTTTCATCCCTGTAATACTCCTTATCATGAAGTCTATTTTGCCTGAAGTTGGTTGAGATATACTAGCCTTTTTCTGCTTCTGGTTTGCATGGTATCTTTTTCTATCTTTTTACTTTCAATTTATCTGTACTTTTATATTTACAATGCACCTCTTCTACGCAGCATATAGTTTGGTCTTGCTTTTATATCCAATTTGATAATCTTTGCCTTTTAGTCCACTTTTATTTAGTGCAATTATTTATATAATTGGGTTTAAGTCTACAATTTTGCTATTTGTTTTCAATTTGTCCTGTTGTCATCATTGTTTTATTGTGCTCTGTCCCTTATTTTCTGCCTTCTTTTAGGTTAATCAAATTTTTTTAGCTTTCAATTTTAGTTCCTTTATTAGATTTTTAGTAATTTTTTGTTTTATCATTTTAATGATTGTTCTAGAGATTACAACATGCATCTTATCTCTGTGAGATGATGGATGTTAACTAAACCTATTGTGGCAATTGTTTTGCCACATGAGTTAATGAAACCATCATGCTGTATATTTTAAACTTATACAGTGATGTATGTCAGTAATTTCTCAATGAAACTGGAAAAAATATGCATCTTTCCTCATCACAGTCTACTGAGAATATTTTACCACTTTACAAAACATGTGAGAACCCCACAAAAACATTTCGTTTTACTCCCCATCCTTTGTGCTTTGTCATATATTTTACTTAAATATACTTTACATAAAACCCCAAAATAAATATTATTTTCCTTTAAATAGTCAAGTATCACTTAAAGATTTTAAGAGAAAAAAGAAAAAAATGCTTTTTATACTTACCTACATATCAACCTTTTCTGCTGCTCTTTATTTCTTCCTATGAAACCCATTTCCATTTGACATCATACCCTTTCAGCCTAAAGAACTTCTCTTAGCATTGCAGATTTTCTGGCAACAAATTCTCTAGTTAAATAATAGTTAAATTATTATCCATCTTCTGTTTACCTGGAAGTTTCTTTTTTTCACCCTCATTTTTTAAAAGATATCTTTGCTGGAATACCAGATATAGTTCCGTTATCTTCTAGATTCTATTCTTTCTGGTAATAAGTCAGCTATTATTTATATTATTATTCCTCTGTTATATATTATGGCTTTTCCTCTAAACTGAAGGGGTTTTTTTTTTTTCATTTGTTTTGAGCAGCTTGACTAAGATGTGTTTTGTTATGATGTTGTTTTTAGTTATTTATTTATTATTATTTTTGCCTACAGCACCTGGTCTTCCTAGGTGGTCTCCCATCCAAGTACTAACCAGGCCGACCCTGCCTAGCTTCCGAGGTGAGACATTGGGCTTGTTCAGAGTGGCATGGCCGTAGACCACAGACCGTGGCTCCACTGGGGTGTAAACCCAGGACCTTCTGTGTGTAAAGCAGACGTGCTAACCACTGCTTTACACTATGGAACCACGTCCTGTTGTTGTTTTTAATGAGTCCTGCTTGGGGTTTGCTGAGTTTCTTAGATCTGAGGTTGGTGTTTTCTAACAAATTTGGGAATGATATGGCCAGTATTTCCTAGAGTATCTTTCTGTCTCATTCTCTCTCTTATACTTCTCTCTCTTATTCTTCTAGGCCTCCAATTACCCATAAACTAAACTGCTTGCTATTATTCCATAGATCAGTAAATCTCTGTTCAATTTTTATAAGCTTTCTTCTCTCTATTCTTCATATTGAATCATTTCTACTGATCACTCTTCCAGTCGCTGACCCCTACTTTCTTCTGAAGTCTCTAATCTGATATTAATCCACTTCAGAAAATTTTTCATTAGATATTGCCTATTACCAGTTTAAAATTTCCATTTGGTTTTTATAGTTTCCATTTGTTTCCTCATTATGTCCATCTTTTCCTTGAAGTTCTTGAACATATTTGTTGTGACAATTTTAAAAATCCTTACCTTGTCTGCTAATTGGGTCACCTTGTGGTCTTCATTTTTTTCCTTGACTAGCAGTCACATTTTACTGCTTCTTAGTATGTCTAGTAATTTTATATTGTATTCCTGACACTATCAATGGTAGCTTACGGGAGTCTGAATAATGTCATCTTCTTTTAAAGAGTATTACTATTTGTTCTAGAAGATAGTTAAATTATTGATCTTGATCCTGTTGCATTCAGTTTCATTCTTTACTAGACTAGGCTAGTCTAGTTTTGTTCTGTTTTTCCCTAATCCCAGAGTATGGTCCTTACTCTAGGACACTATCCTTATTTCTAAGACATGATCTTTCCAAGATATTAACCAAATGAAATTCTCATTGTGTTCTCTCCGTTCTGACTTGACCATAACTTTGACATTTCTCAGTGCTTGAGAACTCATGTATTTCCATTCAGTTCTTGGATCCAGGGAAGCCATTCTCTGCTAGGCTTTGTAGAGTATAACCCTATACATAAACGCCGCAGACCTCAGCCAAGGATCCACTAAGACTCCCATTTAAATTTCTGCAGTTTGCTCCTCTCTAATACCCTTCCCCCAAAGCATCTCCAAACTGTGATTTTTGCCTCATTTATCAATTTTGTTTTACTATGGTTTATTCAGGGTTAAAAAAATAAAAAGCTGGTGATGGGTGTTTGTGTAATATAAAGCTTTCTGAACAACACATGGGAGCTATAAAGCTGGAAATTCTCATTATCTGGCATCTCCCTGACTGTGCTATAGCACTTGCTACACCAAAGTAACTTTCTTCTGATGCTCTTAGGACCATTATAAAAACAAAGTTGGTACTTAACAGCCCTGGCCTTGCCAAATAACTTTTGCTAGAAGGAGTATATTAAATGGGCTTTTCACAATTGTTGGTACTAAACATCATTATTTGGCCCCATATTTTCCCTAATCTAGCTCCTTGTTTGATCACACAGCTTGACTATGAGACTGGATGCTACTTAAGATCCTTGATTCTTGGCCTCTCCAGTTTAAAAGTCATAGTATCTTATCCTTTTTATTAGAAGAGGGTAGATTGAAAAGAGAGTAAGAACAGAAACTTGAAAGAAGTCAGAGTTACTTACGTTTAAGATTGTGTTTTGTTTTGTATTTTGAGAACATGATACCATGTCACTGGCTCTCTTGACAAGCTGCGGAGGAAGGGTACATACAGTACTTATAGTTCTAACAAGGTGCTTCATAATTTACATAAGGATAATGATATGTGCCGCTCCCTGTATTTCATTAAACCTAAGACCATTTGATTGTGAGACATATTATTTTGGGTACCTTGATTTATGACATGATACTTCATCAACAGCCTTTTGAGATACATAAAATCAGTCACATCATTATGGCTCTAAAATGTCTTTCATCCTATTCCTGGGGATTTAGTATTTGTCCTGACTTTAGTAGCATGACTTAGCAAGCAATACAAAGTCTGTTGCACACGACTCAGTAACAAAATGAGCCTAGCTTCACCTACTTGTGGCTAACTTCTTTTATTAGGTCTGTAAAACCTTGTTATTACTGAAAGTGTGGTCTGAACCTGCAGCAATGACATCGCCTAGGTGCCAATTACAAATGACGAACCTCAGGCCCCACCCCAGACCTACCAAATAATTTAAACAAGATTCTCAAGTGATTCATTTGCATGTTAAAATTGCAGAAGCATTTCCATAAAGCACCTGGTTGTTGTTTTGTGATGAAAAATAAGATTTTGGCCATTTCTCCAATGACAAATATTTGCTTCCTCAATATCAGTTTTACATACCTCTGCTCCTTTTTTTGTTTCAATACTAAAGCACAGTGTAATCTTTAAAACATTCTAAACATTAATGAAATCTAACATGTGTAGTAACAAAGCACATATAAGTTCATAACTCACTGAAGTGAAATACAAACAGCTAAGACCAAATGTTCACAGGCACAGATGATGACAACACGTCACGGCTGATTCTTGGCTAATAGTAACCGCATAATGTCATCTGTATCAGAGATGTTAAAATATGAAAATAAGGAAAATGTGCATCTTAAAATTGATGAAATAGAGCAAGTGATGAAAACTATACTCATTCTTGATCTAAATTTAGGCTTTTCTGGCACTAGGAATCCAGGTACTGAATTATGACAATGAATACAATCCAACCATCCATGGCAGTCCCTGACACTGTAGCCTGCTTGTACAGTACAGTCTCCAACTGGTTTCTCTAAAATTGACTGGAGACTGAGGATGCTACCTTAACCAAGAACAAAGGATCGAGACCTCTAACCCACTTTATAACTAGTCAAAGTTTTTGTTGCTTGCAAGAGGAATTTTCGTCGCTTTGCTGCATACCAGAGTTTTCAGCACTCTCACATTTCTCTCCTGACGGAGAAACATGTAATAGAGAAAAATGTGATGGAAAAACACATTGGCTAAAAAGTACTCCTCCTGGATTAAATAAAAATGCTATTCTCTTTACCCTGATCTTTAGCATGAAAAAACTAATGAGTTAGGGACCTTGAATAAACAAACCCCTCAACAATTTTTCATCCTATTTTCCCTAACTGGTTTCAGATACTGGAGCTCCTTGAAGTTGGTAACGTCTTGCTCTTCTTTGTATCCCCATGTGCTTGATAAATGTTAGTTGAATATTCCTTTCCAAGGAATGACTGAAAAAGAGAATTAATGAATCTGGGAATCCTGCAGCATCCACCTCCTTCCATAGCTTTCCTTCCCTGGCTTGACTCCAGCAGGAGAATACGGTTTCACATGGGCAAAATTAAGCAAACATTTGGCATGTTGTATTGGTTGTTTCACCATTTTCAGAATTAGCATGTGATAGAAAGTTTATTTGTTGGTCATTTGTGTTGACCACATTGATGCTAAATTATAAATTCTAATGGTTAGAGTTGGGATCAGTTTAACTCACCCTACATCAGCTCCAAATCCAATAACTATTAAATGAACACCAGTCAACATGGACGCCACGAGTAACTGTGTTGCTTAATAGGAGCTGGCTTTTAAAGGTCATCTTTTGTACTTTCTACTTGACTCCTAAAGGATGTTCACTCTTCCTCTTTCTCTCTCTGCACTCAGGTGGTATAGAACTTGGAAAATTCTTCCTAAGTTCCATGGGAAGCAGACCATGCCTCAACAGAGATGTACAACATGGTCTGGCTTGGCCAGCCGCAGTCCACATGTTTCCTGGTTTGTGAACAGGGTATTGCTCAAGCTCAGAGGTAATGGAAATTGGCACCAAAGTCTAACATCTACAGACTGGCTACTGTGCATGCAGTTACTACAGAGTATGTTTCTAATACAAGAACTATGCGCCTGTTCCATTCCATATGATGAGCTATTGATCAGATTAACAACGATGCCGTTAAATCTATCTGTCACTGAAACACGGGCACGTTCCTGCAGACGTGTGTGTGACAGAAGCTTCCCAGAGCTTCATGGGGAAAGTGCTCTCTGTTCTAAGGAGTCATTCATGCTACTTGGTTCCTTTCCAGAGCACAAACACCAGATGCACCAAACCACAAACATCGCAGCAATTTCCAGATGACAGCCACTGAGCCTTAAAATTTCATATTATCTTCTTTGACCATCCAGTCAGAAGTGACCTTGCCACAACTGGAAATTCCTGCCCCTCTCTCCTAGAATAAAGCATCTGAGGGTACTGACTGACTGGTCTCTCTCCCTCACTAAACAGTGAGCCCCTTAAGAACCGAGACTGTGCCCCATTTGTTTCCCCACAGGGCCTGGCACCAAATAGATTTTCTACTGTATTTTATGAATGAAATTAATTAGAAACATAATGTGCTAGGTAAGAGGTGACCTGTAAATAGACAATCAGGAGGTCAGTCAAAGGCCATTACTCAAGACCAGTAAATACTAATTATTCTTTTTTGCTGGAATCATTCACTTCTAATTCTGAAGTCCTTCCTGTTTCTTAGATGTCTATAGAGATAGAAACCAGAAATGAGAGTTGGGATAAGAGTACCGGTAAATGTGGAAGAATGACAGATTCTGGTTCAATACAAATTTTCTAACAGTTGCGTAGGGATAGACTTGTTTGCCCTCAAAAGAGGGCAAAACCCAAGAGTTCCAAGACAGAAGGAAGGCTGAGTGGAATGGGCCACTTCAGGAGGTCGTGAGTTTCCTGTCACCAGAAGTACTTCATTAAAGGCCCCAGTATGCAAGATCTGGCTCGAACTTTCTTGTGAGAGCTGGCTGTATCTTCCAATTGTGTTCACAGATGTTGTGTGGACAGCTTGAAGTTTGCCATGGTGGTAGTATTTACACCAGGGAAACTGGCAAACCGTAAATCAAGACTTTTTCATTTTCCCCAGAGAGCCAGTTGTTAAACATTTACCAGCGCACCCCCGATAAAGGGTTAAATGACCAGTGCTGAGGAAATGCGTACACAAGATCCTGCACTGAAACACTGGTTGGCAAGATAACCTTTCAGGCCTCCTCCAGTGCCAAGTTACCAGAAGCATCTCTCGTCCCATCTGGAGAGAGAGGCCCCACACCTATGGTGGTTCTTACTGGCTCTGTTAGCAGCTTCTCAGGCCTGGTTATCCTGCCCGTTTAAACTCTTTTATGGACTGAACTATCGGTCTGGCTCTCCAACACCAGCACCACTATTACCACCAGATGCCGGCTCAGTAGCAGCTTTAGGCCTGGCAGGCAGTCCTGCTCAGTCTCCAGTTGCCAGACTTCTCCAGACTATTTCCTGCTCTGAGGCATGAGAGCTTTCTCCACACTCCACTGCAGATGTGAAGCAGCCCTGGACTTGACATGCTTGCACACTGGCAGAGGCCGGAGGGCAGGATCACAGCCACTAGAACTTTCCTGCAGACAGCAGGGTGCCTTCTGAGGTCCACCCCAGGGATCCCATTCTCATGAGGAGCAGAGGCACATGGGGCTACTGGCAGGAAAGAATGGGTACTAGAGTCAGATGAGACCCAGAAAGAGGCAATTAGCAGTTGTCAGAAAACAAAGCTGCAACGACAGTGGAACTCACTGCCTGGAGGACACTGGGTTTCCTCCCATGAATAAGGAACTCATCTGGCTCCAATTCCTCTGGTTTTCAGAGTCCCGACAGGCCTGGAGAAATGAATCCCCCTATGCAGCCATGGCTACTTGCTTTCTCCTTTCCATGGTGCACAGCCCAGGCCTAGCAGGCAGTAGGTACTCAAAAAACTATTTGCTGAGGGAGCAAACAAACTAGACAATCACTGGGGCTCTGCCTTGCGCCCGTCAGATTTCATCCCCCTTTGGGGACCAAAACAAGCCCATCTCCTCCAGGAAGGCTTTCCAAACCCAGACATTAACCATGCCATCAACCCAGGGCATCCTTAAACCCCAAATCGCTCCGTTCTCTTTTCAAAAATCTTCCAATAGAAGTCAGCCCACAATGATCCTCTACTTGGGCTTGTCTTGGCTTCCTACATGTAGATCTTATTTCTTCAGAGAGATCATGAGCTGCCTGAGGGAAGGACCCAGGCATCCTCTTTCTCTAGTGTCCTTCTATGGTGTCTAGCTCAAGGTCAGGGGTCTCATCATCCCATGATGATTGGTTATTAGCCAAGTCCTCTCCATTCACTGGATCACAGCTCAGCTCTAGATATTTTGCCCTCCCTCTGAATTGCTTCTCCTAGTGATTTTGGAAGAGGAGCCTGTTTCTTGTCTTTGGTAGGGTACACTGGGTTACAGAATGGACTCCATGCCAGCATTGTCTCCCTAGATATGGCAGCCACATGTCTAATAAGGAAGCAGCATAGCCCATAGACCAAGCACACATAGCACCCCCTCATCACCCAAATGACAAAGGATTGGCCCTGCCTTCCTATCTTGTTCTTAGAGAGAAAACTGGACTGTATGAAAGACAGAAACAAGGTCAATATACTCCCACAGAATGGCAATCAAAATAGTGTAAAGATTTTGATTCCCCAATTCTAATTTAGTCTCAGAAAATAGCTCAAACTGGAAGGAATGGGTGTATCTCACTGTCACTCAGAAAATTCATAAGTCACATAAGGAATATGTCAGCCATTTGCCAACTTCAAATTTAAATTAAGTTTTAAATTCCTTTTAGAGCTCATAATGTTTATGCAGATTCTAAAACTGAGCAAACAAGATATTTGCTACTTCATTGTATAAAAATCTAAATCCAGGAGAATTAGTTTTTATTGCTGATGCCATTCTTAGTACCATGAGAATGATTTGTTTTGTTCAAATGAATACTATGATTAGATCATCCTCACATCTACATGTCCTAGCTCGGGCTGCCATAACAAAGCACCATAGCCTTGGTAGCTTAACAGACATTTATTTTCTCATAGTTCTGGAGGCTGGCAGTTCAAAATTAGGGTGCTAGCATGGTCAGGTTCTAGGGAAAGCTCTCGTCCTGGCTTGTTGATGCCCACTTTTTTGGTGCATATTCACGTGATCTTTCCTTGGTGTGTGTATGTTGGGAGCAGGTGCAGGGTCGGGAGAGAGAGAGATCTCTCTCTCTCTTCCTCTTCTTATAAGGTCACCAATCCTATCAGATTAGGACCCCACCCTTATGACCTCATTTAACTTTAATTACTTCTTAAAAACCCTACCTCCAAGTAGAGTCACAGTGGGGGTCAGGGCTTCAAAACATAAATTTGAAGGGCACACAATTCAGTCCATAGCGATGTCTATGATGAGTTTCACTATGCCTCAAGTACAAAGTTCTTCCAGACCAGGTCTCTTTCTCATGGGAGGCATGTCTGTGATTAATGAAGCCCACTTTCTTACAAGAAACTCATAAAAATAATCCTCGTCCACAATATACTATCTTGCCATTACCCCAATTGGCTCCCCTTTCCCCTTGCAATTACCATTAAACTGCGTAGATAGTTATAAGCCTCGGGGCTGCAGTTCTCCCACATAACCAGAAGCCACTTCCATTTGTCACATCAGATCATCTCTAGAACTCTGACAGCCAGCGCTAGAAGCAGGAAGAATGCTCATTTTCCTCGCCCTGCCAGAGCTTCAGAAAGAACTCAGCTCAAAATAGATGCTAATGAAGCAGGAGACACATGGGGAGGTACACAACCTATCAATACCTCAGCACGGGCCCCTCCTCACCCTCCGTCCTATTGACAACGTGAGAGTCACTGCTGGAAGCTTTGTAATCCAAAACCATTTACTATTCATGGGGCTGGCAATCACAAATAGAAAATGAACTGGATCGCTCTCTTTCAAATTAGTATAATGACACTGTCCGGGAAAGGATGATAAAAAATAGTTCAAAACATTGGTTTGCATTCTCTTCCCACAATTCTGCCCAGTTTTTCACAATGTTTCCCTCCTGGTGGTTTGGAGACCTTTGTGTCCAGTAACAAGAATGAGAGGCCAAAGTCAACCTTGCCTTTGTACACCTACTCCATTTCCAAGCCACAAATTAGACTTTTCCTTCTTCTGCACCTCATAATCAATCTCTAATTTTACCTCCTAGATATATCATTTTTTCTACTCCAGTTTTATTGAGATATAATTGACATATAACATTATATAAGTTTAAGATGTACAAAATAATGATTTGATATATGTCTATATTGCAAAATCATATTTCCTGAATGTGCCTCTCTTCTACACTCCATTCACCCCCTCTCTAGTCCAACCCATCATGTCTTCTCTCATCTAGGGGCATGTACCCACCTCCTAATAGGTTGTGGTATCTCCGGGCTCTCTTCTGTAATCCATTCTCCACACAGAAGCTTGAGTCATCCTTCTAAGGATGACTAAGGATGACACCAAGCTTCCTTGCCACACTCCTACATACGCTGGAAAAGATGATCCAGCCACATGAGATGTCACCTTCAGGTTAATCTTATACACCTCTTTAATCCTAACCCTCAAGAGGTCAGGAATCCTACAGGTTGCGGGGATCTTAGGGAACACAACATGTAGCCCCTTGTTTCTAGGCAGAAGGCATCTAAATCATTGGAGAGAGAGGGCTGACATCATCTCAAAGACCTCTTCCTTCCCTGGGTCTGACTTCAAAGGAGTTCCTCTGCCAAATAGTGTTTTAGCTAAAGAACAAAATTACCCTGAAGGAAGTTACACCCATCTAAAATTGACACTAATGACCGGACTGAGAAACCCTTTAAATCATGTGACTGTTCTTCATATGGGGATAAAATACAAAGCAACTTCATGGAACAACATTTAAAATGAAACATTCTCCAGGTTCTCCTCTCCAGAGTAGCCCCATCCCATTCATCTGCGATTATAGTTGTCATTTGCATGAGAATGACTATGACAGCTATGCTGCTCCCAGGAGAGAAGAGGGGACAAGTCAAGCAGGACAGGTTAGTTCTGAAAAATGAGGCATTTGCTGGGTCACCCTGGAGTTTCCAGCTTTGAATCTGGCCTCCTAGAGCATTAGGTAGGCCTGAAATCTTCCTAAAATGAGAACCACGAAAGTGCCACTTGCACTGAGAAATTCTCAAGCTGCTGAACAGATGGGAGCCATGTGGAGATGAAAGGCTGCAAGCATCGCAAAGACACAAAGCCTTGGCTCCATCCCCCCATCTTAGATATGAAAGTCGCAGCATAACCTAAGCGCACTTCCCAGGAAAGCCATCAGTCCATTAAAGGAAACACCACCATGAAAGACTCAAAATGCAGAAACAATAATGTTTTAAATGAGGAGGCCCTACTTTCAGTCTATTCCCTACCTCATTTTCCATTCTCCATTCTAACTAAACCATGCCCAAAAATCTATCTAGAGAACACCACACTCAGTATGGTGGGCCTCTGATCATCCAGCCACAAGACTGTCCATTTCTCCAAATAGAAAAATGTTCGTGCTTCTAATTGGAGGCTTCGTGCTGAAGTTCAGGGTCAGTACAGGAAGGGAAGGGCTCAGGCTCTCCCATCTGCCATATCTTCAGTCCTGGCTTGTCTTTTGTGGATAGACTACAACCCTATGGTGCTGCCACCTTCAGGCCAGGCCCAGCTCCTACTATTGTCTCATGAGAATGATACTCACCTACCAGCAGTCGTCCCCTCCCCAACCACCCTCAGCCCTAGAAGACAGAGAAGTGTTTAATTTCTAAAATTCTATCAGCTGTCTCCATCCTGAGCCCCTTGGTCTTGGGTGCTCAAGTCAAGGCCTGGTCCAGTTTTCCCTGGAGTCTTGGTTCCATTACCTCCAATAAGCATGGCTAAGGTGGTATTCTCCAAGCTTCCCTCAGGGGGCTGAGTGCCCAGTTCTCAAGGCTGAGAAAGAGTTTGTTCATTAGAAAGAGCCAGAGAAGAAACTCTTCAAGGAGGCCTCCTGGGACTACAGCAGAGATGAAAGCCAGCAAGGCTGTGTCTGAGCGAGTTGGCTGAACACAGAGAGCTGTCAGTCCAGACAGGTCCCACACTGGTAGGAAAGTCACATCTGCAGAAAGGCAACTGTGGTCTGCCTGCCCACAACTCTCAGCAACCTGCCACACTCTACTTGAGTCTTTCATTCTTTGGCATAAGCACGATCCTTTCCTGAGTCCCAGGAAGGAACAAATCCCTGATGGAGAGGATCACCCACTGGGTTCCCAGCAGTTCATGTGGATAAATTCATCAGATCAATAATTTCTGGGGTCTTGGTACCTGTGGCACCTCTGGCACCTCACCCATTCCCCATTGACACCATTCTCAGGTCAACCCCATGGCTTCTGACCACAGGCTCTTGAAAGCCTTTGTCCAGGGCTTTCACTGGCCAGTGGAGCACACTCAGCCCATGCACAGAGCAGGCTCAAGAGCCAGGGAGTTAACGACCCCTGCCACCAGTAGCAGCCCTCTACTCCTGACAGATGGGAGTTTGAGGATCAATATCTCAGGTCCCTCACCATTAGGCTGTGATTACTCTGAGCACATCTTACACTGTCTCCCAGAGCTCTCAAGTCTACTGCACCCTCAGCTACCCACAGAGTGAACCCACTAGACAGCACACCCTCTACCGGCTTCTTTGCCTTCCCTCTCTTACTTCCTCACCCCCCCGTCCCACCTCACCCCGACTCAGTGTCTCTTGGGATTGGAAGCCAGATCTATGTGACTCCAAAGCCCCAAATCTTTCCACAACACCAGGCTGACAATCTCCCCCTCTGAGCAGACAGCGAAGCCAGGCATGGTGGAGTCCTGTCTTCAGAGTCCATACTGGCCTCTGAGTCAATAGCTTATCCACAGGTGCTGCATTCTTGGCATTCCATGCCTGTTTTCTGAACTCAGATTCCAACCCAGGTGTTTGGCTGTATATCCAAAGTCCAGAATTTTTTTCTTTAAGCTAGGCTGTATAAAAAAGGCTATAATGCTAGAGATTCTGGCACTGGATGCCCCTTCGAGTTCATTCCAGCCCCAAATTTCTGTGAAATGGTCCATAGCAGCGCAAGGCAAAATTGGAAATGTAATGAAATTTTTCTTCCTTAAAAAGTCATAGCTTAATGGTTATTCTAATTATTGGAGACTTTATGAAAAGAGACCACAGCTTAATTTTGGAAATTAACCTAGCACCAGCTGCAGCTTCCTGGCCCCAGAGCTGTGGACATATATCCTTGACTTCACACATATGCTCATCTGGACATAGGGTGGTCTCAGGGGGCTGAGACATGCAAGATGAAATCCCACAAATCTCCATTATTAAATCCATGATATATTTCAAATCCCACCCTCTATCTGGATAATGACGCCTCTGACATCCCTCCAAAGAAGGAGAGTCGGAGGGCAGGTGGGAGCAAAAGAGGGAGAGAGATTTCCTTTTTGTCTGTCCATATCCACCAGCCTTTTCTCTGCCATATTCCTGGGGACAATGAAGGAGTGTCCATCCTCTAAGACAGGTCTCCAAATGCAACCCACCCAGCCCAGAGAAGAGGCTGTCAATCATTAACTGATGTAAATCTGCCCAACATTGCCTCCCTGTGGTCTCATATCCTCAGGCTGCCTTAAGCTAGTCCAGACCCTCTGGGATGCTCTTCCCAGGCCACCCCTCACCCCAGGCCAGAGACCCAAATCTGGTCTTCTCTTCTGCTCTCCTTCCCTGCAACAACTTACTTTTGTCTCTCTCCCTAAGCAGATGGATGGAAAGCAAACTCAATCTCAGGTGGGGCTCTCCATCAGAGGATAACTCAGCCACAAACAAGGACCTTCAGGAATTCTTCACTTGCCTAAAACCTCTCAGGGATTATCCCAGGCTCCTCAGGGTGTGGATTGACTTCTTCTGTGGTTGCAGTTCCTCCGTAGAAAGGCACTGGGAGTCTTCGCTAAGGCATAGATGGGCAACTAGGGATTTGCAGTTATTCGGAGGAATCAGAAGTCTTAGACTTTACCTCTAACCTCTGAATGTCTTTCATGAGTATCCTGCAATCATCTCCCCACATCCTACCCATTCTTCTAAACACAGCCAGATGCCACCTTCTCGAAAAGTCCTCCCTGATTTCCTGTGCCAAAGGAGGCCTCTCATCCTCTACACTTCTCTGTGCCTGCCTCCTTGGGTGGTACCTCATGTCACCCTCACTTGTGTGCATGCCCCAGCATTCTCAGTGTGCAGTGGGCTCAGGGAGGGCAGGGCCTGGTTCGTGTCTCAGGCTCTAGTTCCTACTTTCAACATCAATATAGAATTGTCTTGCTGCCAAGAGCTGCTCAATATATGTTAAAGGAGAAACATGGGTAAAGAAATAAATTTTCAGGTCCCACTATAATATGAGTGGCAACAGGAAGGCATTTCATGACATTCCCCTCCCCCAACAAAATACCAAAAGATACTGTTTACACACAATACAGCAATACTAGAGCTGGGCAGGCCACTGCGCTTTCTGCCTATACCACAACCAGCTCACTTCTCCAGATACTGACTCCTCAACAAAATGGAGATAGAAGAGTGATGAAGAGGAGGAAGAAAGAGTCGCTGATCAGGCAGAAACTGGTCAAAAAACATGAACTACTTTAATAGAAGAATTTTAATACAAGGAACAAGTTACAGAGGTATTGGAAGAGCTGAAAGGCCAAGATAGAGAAAGACAAGGCAACCTAGAGATTAGCAATAGCAGGAATCTGCTACCACCCCTCAGCTGGAAGATCAAAGGAAAGAGGTGGCATTATGAGAGCCCTGGAGCCAAGGCCACCAGTCAGGAACTGAGGCCACAAAGGCCTGGCTACTTACGAAACAATGGGGAGATGCAACTGGTGCCCTAAACAGAGAGGGGTGACACACCCTGGCTTCTTCCTGCCTCTTGCCCTCTAGTCTACCGCTGGTGCCTCCCATTGGCCAAACAGAGCCGGAAGCCAGAAGGCAAAAGAGCCTGAGTGTCAGCCACCCCTGTGACGCCGATCAGAGCAGGGAGTGAAATGAGTCTGACAGCAAGTCCAAGGACCAGCACTCTGCTTTCATTTTGTCCTCATCAAGCATCGGCCCTACTTTGCCATGGTCCCAGGTTCTCCTTTCTCTCTGCGTTTCTCCAACCCCCAGGCCAAGCCAGGCCAAGAGTGTGGGCTACTTCTGTGAGTCTGTTCCAGGAGGACAACTAGCCAAGCCAGGCTGGCTGGCTGAACCTTGGATCTCAGTCTCTGGTCAAGAAGCCCTGGCAGGGCAGATGTGGCCTGGCCCGTCTGGGAATGGGGGAAGTGCAGGCCCAGGGAATCACCCAAGCTTAGAGACTGGCCTAGGAGAACTCAGAACTGCCTAGCTCCCTCAGCCCCGACCCCCACCCCACACTCCAATGGGTCCATAAGGTCATCTCCTTCAGGGTCATATGGTCAACCTGGTCTCTCAGGTCTTATTAGGATGGCCCCGTGCATAGATCTGGGCACCATCCTCCAATTCATTATGATGAGAGCCATTGGAGTGATTTAGTCCATGAGAGGGTCTAATTAGGGAGCCTGCTCTGCAGAAACACACACACACCAGCATGTGTGCACACACGTGCGCACACACGTGCACACCCACGCTGGAATTCTCTGGAATTTCCCCAAAGTCGTCCTTAAAACTTCCTCCCACCCCTTCATAAGCCAAGGCTTTGGCTCGAGAGCCCAAAAAGCCACTGTTCAACAGAAACACACATCAAAACCTGGAAACCTGTGACCAGCAATACTGGCAACAACCAATTCCAACCTGTTAGCAGAGCTCATGCGCCCATGAACATTTATAGAAAGACATGGAAGAAATCTCACTCTGCCGAGAAACAGATGGGTGTTTAAAAGTTTTGTTTATCCTGGAGCATCTGCCTCTGGAATTTGACATGTTACACTCATTGCTACTCACCTTGTCCAAACTTTCATCAGAGAAAAGGAAAAGGACTGATGGGGGCAGGCAGAGGATCTTGAAGTCACAGCCTCACCACCCTGAGTAGTCTTGTCCCCACTCCACCCTAACTTTTTTGAGATTTTCTGCATCACAGTTCAGCCTTGGTTTTGGGGTTTGCCATTGACCTTTGGAGAGCTATGCCCAAAACCACAGGAACTGGGGCAGTTAGAAACTCGCAGGCCAGCAGAGGCAGCTTGGCTCACATAGAGGGTGCCATTCTTGGGGCCTCGGGTGCTCCATCCTCTCAGTAACCAGGAGAGTGATTTACTGAATGGGACACATGCTCAGTGTGCCAGCGCCTGCCTCTCACTAGGATGTGAAAGCTGACCCTGTGAGACCATGAGGTCCCTTACCACGCAGTTGTCACAGCCATCACAAGCAGGACAGAGAGTCTTGTTTGTTCCTACCTCCCCATCTACCTGGGGGGTACCCCAAAAGGCCTTAAAATGCCCTAAACCATCAAATCCCACCAAGCCTGCCACCAGGCATCTTGCATCAGATACACACCAACAGAGAACTAAACCCTAAGCCCCAGAGCAGAACTCCTCAGCTGAGAGATTGCAGGGTTAGAGGTGGTACATGTTAGGGTCCCCATTCTCCCTGGAGAGCCTCATCATGAGTCTGGACAAGAAGGACCCTGACCAGCCAGAGCCTGGGTAACGACTGTAGAAACAAGTTCACCTCTCGCTGGGGGAATTGTGGCCTTCTCAGTCCAGTCCCAATAGCCCTGCCAGCCTCATCTCCTGCTGTCCCCACCACAATTCCCTCATGTGGCTCTCAGAGCCCCTCAATTTTCATGACATACAGCTTGGGTATTCTTATGCTGGCAGCCTCTGTGCCTTTGCCCAAGTCTTTCCTCCCCCTATAAAACTCTTCCCCAAATGGAAAACACTTACCTTCAAGGACCAAGCCAACCGTCACTTCTGGTCTCTCCCTCACCCAAAGTGAGGCACCCCCTCCTTCCTCTGATGCCCCATGGCTGCTACAGCCCTAGTCTTAAGTAAAAGACAGCAAAGATCTTTGAGCACATGGTGCTTCTCCCACAATGGACAGAGAGCTTCACAGGGACAGAGACGAAAAACATGTCATAAGCTCGGGGCCAGGCACACTTAGACTCTACAACTCAGTTCACATAAAGATAAGCCACAGGCACTTAAACCTATCAGCTATGCTATGACACCTGATTTGGATGGACAGTTCTCTGCCACTTATCTGACCTGTTGGCCACAGACATAAACAATCTCCTCTATCATGTGATCCAGCCAAGAAAATGCCAAGTCAGCCACACCAGCCCCAAAATGCATTGTCTTTTCCATGTATCTACAGATTCCAATAAGCACCAGGTTAGAAGCTCTTCATAAAGCCTCCTCTAGGTTTGAGCAAATTTAAAGGATTCCCTACCTTGCCCCTACTCATTTAAGAAAACCCATAGAAATGGACAAATCAGAAGGACATATTCACTTTACGAAATATGACATCAAATTCCAGTTCCCCTTGAACAGCCATCCTCGCACCATTGTCACAATTATCGTCATCAATCATTTAGTACGCACTCCATTATTAATTTTATATTCTTCTTCATATTAACATTAAAGTGACTCGATTTAAACTTAGTTTTACTCTTTCAATGCATTGTATTTTTCCTAATACCCATTAAACGAAACAAAAATGACTGACATTTATAAAAGTCTGGTACAATCTAAAATCTTTTTGTCTCCCACTTAGCTCATGCGTGGCTGGCTCAGGGTGGCCCCAGTTTGTTCTGCCTGCTGGGACAAAAGTGTGAACACTGCTGCTCAGCGTTGTCAGGGACCAAGCACAGTGGTTACAGTGCCCAGCTCCTGGGCTCTCAGGATGACTCATGTACCCGGCCCAGCAGACCTTGAGGGCCCAGCTAAGGTGGTTACTGTGAGCAGAGTTTGCATACGCTGGAAGGCGGCAGGCTCAAGGGCAGGTGGAAAGCTGAAGGGCAAAGCCAGGCTTTGTGCTCACTTCAGTGAATAACCAGACCCGCCCCAGGCTTTCACCCACTTGCTTTCCATCCTCTGAGCCGCTCACACAAACAAGAGAACTGGGCAGGAAGCCTTTCCTCACAAAGATGCAGGTGGGGCTGGAGAGCCTTGCCACTTCCTTGTGAGGTGCCTGGGGCAGAGACCATGGCAACAGCAGCAGCAGCAACGGAATAATAATGACAACCTGCAGCCCCTATAGTCTTGCTGCACAGGTGCCAGGGACATTTTATCAGCACCTGGCACCACATACTACACACCACAAGGCTGGGGGAGAGCAAAAGGCCATAATAATTATAACTGTGAGTTACTGAGCACCTCCTCTGTGTCTGGCTGGGATAAATGCCTTGCAAACATTTGCTTATTTAAGTCTCACATGGCCTCTCAAGGTACTTATTACCAATGGGGAACTTGTTTTCAGAATAGGGACTTGAAGGTGATTGCTGAAGTGAAGGGACAAGCCCAAGGTCATACGGCTCCTTAGTGTTCCAACAGCAGGAAGAGCCCGCATCCAGTCTACAGGGCTCCAACACCCATGAGCCTTACGCTGCTCCTCCAAAGCTATCTGAGACCAACCTTCCCTAGCTGTGCTGGTGTCCTCAGGTAGACGCTATCTATCTGAGGCGGGCCAACAGGCTGCACTCTCCCAGGCCGTGAGCACCATGCAGATGGGGAAACACCATGCAGATGGGGAATGATAAATAATCTATATCTCCCACCTTGTTCTATGCAAGCAACCAGGATTCTAGGGTTAGGCTGGCTGAAATGGGAGTGAGAGGAGGGAACACTCGGCCAGGGAATTGTATCTACAACCTCAGGGCTTCCCAAAAGCAAACTCTTTATACAGAAGGTCTCTGCCTTTCAAAGTGGCAGTTAGGGACTTGGCCACACACGTGCCTTTGTCAGAGTGGCATGTTTATAGGCAGGTAATATGCTGCAGTGCGTGCCCTGCCGGCTCAGGTCTCGCTTATGTCTGGTCAGGGGAGTCTGCAGTGGAGGGGTTATTCAGAAGGGGATTCGGCTTCTCTGAGAAGCCCTGGTGCCAGGCAAGGCCCCACCCTCTACCCTCCCCCCGCATCTGCCTGACCATCCTCATGCCCCACTGCTCCTCTACACAATCAGATTCCGATGTATCTATTCTGCTTAATCATTCTATTAAATGCAGGATTGCAGTCTTTTTATTACTACTGCTTTTGAATACAACTTATTTTCAAAACCTCTTGGTCAGTTTCATCTGTTTTATCTCTCAACTGACATTTTTCTCATTATAAATATGTATAATTACACAAAACTGGAAAATCTGAAAAGTATAAAAGAACATAAAAATATCCGACCACCCAGTCATAAGCACCATTAATTAACATTGTAAAGAAAAGAAAAGAAAAGAAAAGAAAAGAAAAGAAAAGGAAAGAAAAGAAAAGAAAAGAAAAGAAAAGAAAAGAAAAGAAAAGAAAAGAAAAAAGGGCCAAAATGGAGTCACTTTTGCTAAGCCCTGTCTTCAAAGCAAAACTAAATGCAGTTTTGGCCTCTCCCAGGAAGTGGAATTTTAAACAAATCAGTCTGGAATTTCCTGATCAATACTAGTGAAATAATCTGTCTGATAAGACCCCCTGCTTTCCCCTAAGGGAAGGTGTCCCTGCCTGAAATAATCCACTTTTTAAACTTTTTAGTTCACCCTTTTCCTGCCTGTAAAACCTTCCATTTTGTACAACTAATTCATCAGAGTGTCCTAGTATTTGCTAGGTGGAATGCTGCCTGATTCACCAACCACTCAACAAAGCTCATTAGCTCTTCAGATTCACTCGGTTGAATTTTGCTAACAACATGTTGATATATTTTCTTCCCTTCTTTCTATTATTTTCTATGTCTGATTATTTTTAATAAAAAAAAGGAATCATGCTATATGTATAACTTCCATCCCGGTGTTTTCACTTAATACATAGCGAGCATTTTCTCATGCCATTTAATGACAGGATTCTTCAAAAACATGATTTCTAATGACCATAGGGTATTCATCATTTGGATGAGCCATAATTTAGTTAACTGTTACCATATTGTGGGACATTTCAGCTGTTTCCAATTTTTTTCTATTAAAATAATGTGACATCAAATACCTGTATACATAATTCTGTATATGAATCTCGGACTCTTCCCCAAGATAAATTCACAGAAGATGAATAGTTTGGCCTCTGGGTATGGATAATTTTCTGGCTTTTGATACAAAGCATCTCAGAAAGCTGGTTTTGTGTACCCATCCCTCACCTGAATATCAAAGTGTCCATTTCACTGTATCTTCAGCATCACTGGATCTTATTATCTTAAAATACTTCTTCTCTTGAAATATGAAAAATGATATGTTGTTTTAATGTGCACTTTTTGAGTATTAGTAACGTTTGGCATTTTTCCATGTGCTTATTGGCTTTTTCCTTTCTTCTCTGGTGGTTTGATTATTCATGTCTTTGCCCTTTTTACTATTGTACATTCACATTTTTCTTATTAAACCGTAAAAGATCTTATATTGAAAATACAGAGGATCAAGTAAATAGTCCCTCATATTGTTTCTGGCTTTAAGATGGCAATTTTGATATCCATCCCTCTCTCTTAATCTTCATGCGGTACTTTCTCACATATCTTCACAATATGCAGTCTTCCAGTTTACAAGCGTGGTACACTTCTCCACTGATTCAAATCACGTTTCATGACTTTCAGTAATGTTTTATAGTTTGTATAATGTGTTCAGCACATTTTTTATTCAGTTTATTCCTAGGTATTTTACATATTTAGACAATTAAAATGAGATCTTTTGTATTAAATACTTTGCAACCTGGCTATTGTTAATATATAGGAAAGCTATAGCATATAAACCATTTATGGAACCTGTCGACCTCACTGAACTCTTATTAATGTTAGTAATATTTTCTATCAATGCTCTCAAGTTTTCTTGGAAGGTAATTATACAAGTTTAAAATAATAATAATTTCGTTTCTTCCTTTCAATAGCTACACCTTTGTTTACTGGTTCCATGCCTTATTGCAGGGAGTGATATTAAATAGTAGAGGTAGGAGGGAACATTCTTATCATACTGCTCTCTTAATGAGTTTTAATGAGAATGCCTCTATTGTTTCCCTGTTTTCTACAATGTTGGCTGTTGGTTTAGAAAAAAGTCTTTATCATGTAAAGAAATGTTCCTTGTACCACAGCATTTAAAATTTTTAACTACTTCTGATAAAAAAGTCTTTCTAAAATTTATTGACTCCTGTCTTCTTTTAACAAATTTAGAACATAATTTTCCTTGACAATTCAGAATCACTGATTGCACATTCATTACTATAACATTTTGAGACATGTGGAACTCTCTTGCTGCCATATTAATACATCCTCCAACATTATGTTTCCTGAAATCAGGTGTCTGCTTTTTACGTTTCTTTTCTGTGTTATTAGGTTGTCATTTCTTGCTGATGTCAAAGTATCTAACTATCCCTTCTCTATATATAACTTCTTAAAGTTATATATAAAGTGAGAATAACCTCTAAGAAAGCAATTTCTTTATGAGTAAGAGTGAAAGTGTTATTAGATAATGAACCCTGGGCCATTTCGGCTGTTCATTAGACTTCTCTCTGTACTCAGTGGTTGTCAGCTCTGCTCTGGAGAGGATTCCAGGTAGCTGAAGCATTATTATCTCTGCAGGCAGGAAAGTAAACATAAACATGCTTTAAGAACCTCAATAACAAAACAGGAGTAAAGCAGACAGTAAAACAGAAAGTTAAATTAACTTAAACACCTCATTCTACAACCATTCACTAATCTTTCCATAAATTTCACTGGAAGTTTTCATCTTAATATATGGTAGAAGTTATTGTCATCAGTGGCCTCACTACTCTGGAACGGGCATGGAAGGGAATGATAAATAATCTATTGGGGCAAGTAAATCATCTTTGTTATACATATCCTACACTTATTAAGATATCAATGCAACATGAGGTTCTATGCTAGGAACTCTGGAGTATATCAGCCTAAGAGAATTGAACATGCACACAAATAATTATAATAAAAGTCAGCACATGAGCAAGGGTTAAGGCTTAGATTTTTCAGGCCCAAACCAACACTTAATCAGTTTAGGTAGGAATGTCAGAGAAAGGAAAGGGGCACCCCTGTCATCTGCAGTGAGAAGAAAGGCCACAGAAATGTCTGGGCCTGTGTGAATGGATGCCTGGGGTCATTACATTCCCCTTTCCCGGGCTCTCCGGGCTGGAGCTGGCTTCAGGCCCATCCTCAGTTCCAGACCTGGCTTGTTTTCCTGGCACCTGAAGATTCCACATTTCCCTCCTCCTACACTGGTCTTACTTTTGTTTCTAAATGGCCTACAGACATTTACTTTAAATAAGTACCCATACTTTAAAATAACTGAATTTTTCATTTAAAAGTAATACATGTACATGACAAAAAAAAAAAAAAATCAAACAGTACAAATAGATATGCAATTAAAAGTGAGTCTCTCGTTTACCCCAATCCCCAGACTCCCTTCTCAGGTACAACTGCCAGTTTCTGATATATTCTTCTAGAGAAGTCTACAAATATACAAGGATATATGAACATATACACATCCCTTTTATATAGTTAACAGTAGGATACCTTGTTCCGCACCTAATAATCTACCTTGGAGATGGGGTTAATCCTTAACCCAATGGGATCAGACTATCTCCCATGATCCTTGTAAAGAAAGGTGATCTATAAACCACATGGCAAGCATGGCGCGGGGACTCACCACGTGTCCCTTCGCCTGGAACGAGTTTCTGTGACTCTGTACAGCTGTCTCTTTATGCTCAAGTCTCAGTGTAAAGGCCACCTTCAAGATGAGTCTTCTTGGAACACCTTATCTAAGAAACACCTGCTTCCCTCACCCAGATATATTCTCTCTACCAGAACTTGTATGTGTTCTTCATACCACTTAACAGAGTATGCAACTTCTTAGTTTGTCCATTTATTTGTTGGCTCCTTATCAGTATCTTCCCATGAAACAGCAATTCTAGGAAGGCCAAGGCTATGATGGTCTCAGTCACTGTACAGTCTTGGTGCCCGGAAAAAACGGTTTGGGCAGAAAGCACAATTTGTCCAAGGCCACTCAGTGATGGAACCCAAAATACAACTCAGATATTATGATTCAAGACCCATGCCCCTTCCACCTCCAGGAAATGCCAAGTCGTATTCATTGAATCTAAGCTTCTAAGATACCAGTCTTCGTCTTTAGGTAGGATCCCAACTCTACAGATATCCACAGATATGGGGCCAAGACTCTTTCATACTCCTTCCTTCAATTAGGATCTAAGAACATATCCTAGGCAGCAGCAAGTCCCTCAAGGGACATAAACTGCCTTCTTCACATTTGACAGACACCAGAGGCCTTGGGCACCAGGGAGGATCCAGCAATTTCCTCTCACACTTGCTTAGCCAGCCTGAGGAGAAGAGGGCAACTTCCACTTTTCACCCAGCCCACCTACCTCCATCAATTAGTCTGTTGGCTGCCATGGAGCAAACTCATCATGTTACTTGCACCTCTAGCCATATAGTCCTGCCTGCTTCAGCATGTGCCCTTTAACTGCATAGCTTAGGCTGGGGTGGTGAAGGGAGGTGTGTTCCCCAAGTGGAAATCTGCTGTTCCTCAAATGAGCTGGGCTTTCTGGGAACCGCCTCATTAGCAAGCCTATTTGGAGACATACCAGGCTAACTTCAGAGTCCTCCCTCACGGTGAGAAAAGGGCCATGGCCCTAGACAGCAGCTGCTCACCTCTGACTTAAATCAAGTACTGATCTTCATGGCTGGTCCTAGTCAGGCTCTGACCACCACCATTTGATGAACCTAAAACATAATGGAAGAACTCATTGCCACTGAGGCAGAGGTCAGTGTTCTGCTTGGCTCACATCCTCTATAGATCAGGGGACCATACAGTTTAGCTTCCAAACCAAAACAGTCTTGAGAACAAAAAAAGGCACCCTTAATATTTATCCCAGGATTTTAGGCATGAACCATAACTGTCTAGGGCAAACTAGGTGTACATTACCCTAACTAAGACAACAAATCTGGTCCTAATGGCCCTGAGCACATCTCTAAGCCTGACCCATTGCCAAAAGACTCATCCAACCACACGTGCTCCATGGCCTTGCATTTATAAAGGATGTTCCCAAGCATTTTCACATTGTATAATAACCTAGTGAACTATGAAAACAAGTATAATCTCCACTTTAAAAATGAAAACACAGAGGCAGAGTAAGATAAAGAGATTGCCCAAGACTTCACAGAAGTTAGTGGCAGATATGGAACTAGAACTCAAGTCTCCTGACTGCAGTCCAACAAATAAACCAATTCTATCTCCTTCCTCCACTGTTAGCCAGTGCTGATTTACTATGTAAATCAAGCCAAATACAAAAATGAGCCCCTTTTGAAGTCACAAGATGAGCTTCTGCTAGGAAATAACAAATTACTATTCAGTTAGAACCTAAGCTAAAGAAATTGTTCTCTCTTACCTAATCCAATTTCCAGTGGGTTTATTTCATATAGAAGCAGGAAAACATATACACTCAGAGATTCATGCACACTCCTCTTCCGAAGGTAATCACCAACAGAATGTGTACTCTACACTTCTCTGATCAGAGCATGTCTCATTCTGCATTATAGTTTTCGAAGGTCTTTCTTCCTAGAGGTGAGAATCAGGGCTGTCTTTATCACTGTATACTCCATCTCTTAACACAGTACCTGGCACAAGGAGGTGCTCGAATTCCATGCATGAGTGGATGATGGACATATGGGTGCATGGACGTTTGAATGTACCGATGGAAGAGTGCATACATGCACAGGTACATGCAAGGACATATGAAATGAGTTGGTCTCCTTTGATGGGGAATCAGCTATATTTACAGATCTATTTAGAACTTGATAAGTAGGTCACAGTTAAGTTTGACCTTGGATGTTTTCTCTACTGATAATTTAAGTGCTGCAGTGCAAGAAAACAGAGGAAGGAAAGGGGCTGGAGAACATCCTAACCCAAACCAGCAAACACGGTAAATGCAGGAAAATGAGCTTCTGAGAAGAAGCACCTTTGAAGGCAGCCACAGGGCATGAGAAGGGGCAGGAGACAAGCCAAGTCTGTGGAGACTTGTAGGTCCTGGGGTCTAAGCCAAGGCCAGGAGTAGTCATGGCAGGACACATGATTAAGGGGGTGGGGGAAAACACAGAAGAACAGAAGAGAATTATGGGCTTTCACCAGTAAGGAATTCTACTTTATTCTCCCGTGAGCCATGGTGGTAATTTCATCCGTTTTATTATTCCTCTGAACTATGAAAGCAAACCAAATACCCATTAAAAGCAGCTTCTCCAGGCCTGGAAAACCTCTTCTTTATGAAGGGGGAGGTTTGTTCAGAGGCCACAAAAACAAAGGCACCTCTGGTAGTGATGCTATTTTCCCAAGGAACTCACTTGCTGAACTTTTGCCGAGCGCACACCCCAGCAAACCTCGCTTACCCTGGGAGGGAGCATGACCTGGGTCCCAGGGAAGACAGTGGAATCCTAGATATTTCGGAGTCAAAAGAGCTGGGTTCCAGTTCAGGGTCTGCCACGCATCAGACAGGGACCCTCAGCCAAGCCACTTAACTTTTCCATGACTTGGTTTTCTTATCTGTTAAATAAACCTAACAATGCTGCTGGCTCACGGGCTATGATGAGGATGAAAAGAACCTGCCACGGGGCACAGATGGCCACTTGGTGACCTCGAAATGCTCTGCAGTTGTATGGTGGTGTCATTTGTCTATTTAGAGGATTGAAAATTAGATATGGTTTGTCTGCAGATAAATGCCTCTCAAATACTTTAAATGAGAAATTGAAAAAGTCAGATCCTAGCAAATTATTATCACTTCTGGTTCTCACATTAACTTTGAGTTTAACCCACGTTAACATATTCCCCTGCTTTGTCAAGACAGGCCTGTAACTCAGACCACCACCCTCAGTCCTGAAAACATGGACATTTTATGTGGAAGAAAAATGTAAGGCTGGTAGAGTATGAGCCAGTGCTAACAACTGGGTCTCTGTCCAAATGCAGGCCAGGGCCAACTTAATCTCATGCTAATACAATTCCAGTCTAAAGACTTTTGAGCCAGTCTAGCCTTGGTAAAAGGACAGATTTTTTTTCTTTCCCCAAGGGCTGAAATTGTTCTCACAGCCCTCTGCAGTGGCATCGCTTGCGAGAGAACCAATCCATTTTCGTTATTCAATATACATTTCTCGAACTGAATCTTAAATCTGAAAATAATATGGTAACCTGTGAGATGCTGGCTTCAATTGGCAAACTTCTCTTTGATAACATCCTCCCAAGCCAGGTGTCCATCTCCCAAAACTTGCATTCTCTGTGGCAACACAGCTTCTGGTGCTGTGGTAAAGTCAGCATTTTCCCAAGGAGTGGTCAAAACAACATAGAATAGTCTTGTGACAACATGGACCTTGAGATGATCTTGCTAAGCAAAATAAGCCAGAAAGAAAAAGTTGAAAACCACATGGTATCACTTATATGTGAGATATAAACCTAAAAGCAACTAACGAACAGGACAAACAGAGACTCATGGACAATAGACTAGTGGTTACCAGAGGGTAGGAGGGAGTGGGGAGGAGGAAGGTATAGATGGGGTAAAAGGGGTCAAATATGTGGCGACAGAAAGAAATCTAACTACAGGTGGTGAACATACAATGCAATTTATATATATGCTTTACTGCTAAATTGTACACCTGTACAATTTACTGGATTTACTGGATTTTGTTAACCAATGTCGCCATAAAAAAATAAAAAAATAATAACAAACAATTCTTAGAACAGTAGCTAGCATATGATAAGCTTTAAAAAGAAAAAAAAGAAAAAGAAAAAAGAAATTCTGGTTGGAGAAGAAAAAAAATGGTGTAGATGATAGAGGCTCTGTTCATTCCTCTGGCGACCAAATCAAAGTTATGACGGAAACAAGGAGCAGCAGCAAGGAAAAATTGCCTGGGATCTAGATGAACAAGCCATACAACTAGGGAGACGTCCAGGAAATCACCCTGCAATGGCAGAAGGTAGGACCAGGCGAGGACATGGGGCTGCCCGGTCTCCAGCAGCTGAGGGAGACAAAGGCTGCGGCAGCAGCAGACGGCTCTTAAAGGGGCTGCATCCCAGGGCGTGGAT
>NW_006443124.1:8768019-8789401 GCF_000325575.1 Pteropus alecto
GGCGGGGAGTTTGGGGACTTGGATAATAGGGTGAAGGGTTAAAAAAGTACAAATTAGTAGCTGATGGATGGTCACAGGGATGAGGAGCATGGCATAGGGAATGAAATTAGCATTAATACGTTGGCTAGGTGGAGGATCAGGGGAGGGAGGGAGCAAATTGGGGGGATCATTTTATGAACTGTATAGATGTCTAACCAATGTACTGTATACTTGAAACTAATTAAAATAAATAAATATTTTTTAAAAAGAAATTCTGGTTCCACCATTAAAAAAAAGAAAAAAGAATGAATAGTCTCACACAGCCCTAGACTTTCCATTGGTCCCAAACTAAGGATAATTTTCAAGTTCAAGTTTACTACCACTTTCAAAGATGTGGTTTTTGAGATGGTCAAACTCCAAGCAAGAAAGTCAAGCAATGGCAGTGAGGAAGATGTTAAATGCTCATGTTTCTGGAAAGCAGGTACCCAGGGTAAGCGCAACCAAGAATATCCACTGTTTACATGGACATCTGTGCCATTTCTGCAGGAAACAAGGCATCCAAGAACATAAGATCCTAGTAAAGGCTGGCTCTGCCTAGTATTTCTCCCTAGGCATGCTAGCCATGGACAAGGCTGTCGAAGAGGCAAGTCCCAAACCCTCTCTTCATACTCAGAATATACGAAGCCTTTGGATGTTTCCAAACAAGAACTCCCAACCTTTCAGGAGCACATACTACTCATCGTTTAGAACCAATCTTGTAATGGGAGTGGGAGCCATGGGGGCTGGAACCTCTCATGGAACAGCAGTCTTTGTTTTGTATTTTTTAACAAGATTTTTTAAAATTACAAAGTAATCCATGCTTATTGCACAAAATAGAAGAAATATAGACTGTTATGAAGAAAAAAATAAAAACCATCCGGATTTCCATAACGTAGAGGAAATCATGATTAACATTTATATATATGCATATACATAAATAAAATGAGAGCATAATGTACATAATTTTGCACCCCACAGTTCTCACCTAAAATTACTTAAAAGCATTTTCCAATGGTATGCAATGTTTATATTTCATAAACACCCACACAGCACTTACTCTGTACCAGAAACTGTTCTGAGTGCTTCATGAGAACTACTCCCCACAGCAGGCCTAAGGTGAGCATCATTATTATCCCCATCTGCAGATGGAATACTGAGGGATCATAACCAGGCATGTGACAGAGCTGGAGTTCAGACCGGCTGTCTGGCTCCAAAGACCATGCCCTTGACCACCCCACTGGGCTGCCTCTGCGGTCTTTGGAAACCTGACTTTCTATGACTCCATAAATTTCCAGTTTGGTCTCCTGTGATTGGGGCAAGGCCACATTAAAGACCTCAAAGTCCCTTTCAGCCAAGGTCCCTCAGCTGTCTGAGTTACTCTTTTACTGAGTGTAGGAAAAGGCAAGGGTCCTGAATATCAGTTGCCTCAATTGTTAACTTCAAGGTTGGGTTGGGACTCACTGGAACAGGCTATTCTTAGCAAACTGGGGGAAACGCTGCCAAAAAAACACCCACTGTGAGAGCATTAGCTGTCTGACCCCTGGCCTCTCAATCTCTGTGCCCCAGCGAATGGCCACTTCTCCACTTAATCGCTAGAGCAGTCACTCGACTTACCTGAGCCTCATTTCTCCTGTTAAAATATGGGCACTTATATCTATGAGGCTTAAGGAGACAGATGAACATAAAGTACCTGGCACAAGCTGGCCCGGAGCTGGGTAAAGCATAAGGTTCCTTTTTTGTTGTTTTTAATTCACCTGCTGGTTCAAGTGAACATTGAATTCAGGCCTTATCCACTGAATTTGGAAGGACAGACTCTGGAGTCAGACAGGCTGGGACTGACTCTCAGCCCTGCCACTTCCTAGCTGTGGGACTTTGGTCAAGTTTCTTACCCTCTCTGAACCTCTGTTTCCTCATCCGTGTTAACGGAATCACAATGGGATCCACCACACAGGATTACTGTGAGGATGAAATGACATAATGCATGTCAAGGAATTTAGCATCTAGCAAGGATTCAATAAGTCATGGACATTCATATCATTTCTTTGTTCATTTTTCACATTCTCTGCTTTCCTTTATTCATTTCCTTTGTACCCATTTCCTTTGCCTTTTTGAAGCGGAGCCCGGGAAGGAGGTAGGAGACCACCAACCAGACCCGAGTCTATAACAACATAGGGACCCTCAAGGAACCAGAGTCCCAGTAGAGGTTAGAGACCTGGTCACCCTCCACCTCGCTAAGGTGACTGGATCGGAGTGTCTGCCATCATCACAGAGCTATTACGGCTGTGAGGGCCTCTTCCAGCACCCCACAGAACGATTAGCATCTTATTTCTGAAGGAACCACCTTATCCTTTCAGCAAGCACTTCTGGGGAGCTCTGTCCTGCCCCTGAGGCTGGACCACCTATTTCTGAAGCCCCCTTCCTTGTCATAAGTGAAGTTTGCAGGAAACTGACTGCCACCTTCAAGTGATAAGGCCCCCCAGGGCTCTGAGCAAGTGTGCCCCCCCAGAGACACCCCACCATCACCACCAGCTCCAGGGAGGGGCAAGCTGAAGTGCCGTGCCAGGAGGCAGGGCCAGGCCTGCTAGAAGGCGGGCCTGCTCCATCAGTATTTCCACTCAGCCCTTCGGCTGAAAGGGAGGAATGGGATGCTCCTCAAAGCCAGCATGGTAATTGCAGAAGGTATTAAGCTTAATTAGGCTAATCATCTGCCTGAAGTCATTCACCTTCAACCTCTAAAAAAACATCTTCAGAAAAAAATCGCAGAGCAGCTGTGGCAGGGGAGGGTACAGGGAAGGATTAGGGAGCTGGTGTCTGGAATTCCTAAGAAGACTCCAGGGTGGTTTCAGGATCTTGGAGTACAGAACCGACCGATTAAAGCTATGCCCAAGATGGACAAAAGAGGCTGTTAGTCCCAAGCAAGGATATGAGCCTGGGCTGCAGGCCTGAGGCCTTTACTGGCTTTCCTCCGAGCCTACTTGACTTGGTCAGTGGAGACCTGACCAAGGGAACAGACATGCCCATGCTCACTCTCACGGGTTTACTTTCTCCCGCTGTCTCGCTCCCCATAGCAGTGTCCTCTTGTCTGCCAGGACTGACTGGGCAGCAGTGATGTTTGATTTTGTATAACCGATCAACTGGCAGACCAAAAGACTTTTCCATCTGGTTGGAACAGCTCTTTACTCAGAAAACTGCATGCAACAGTGCCCAGCTGAGCATGAGCAATCCTTTGCAACGAGGAAATAAACGAACAAATAATCTATTTAGCAGCTAAATAGAATCCCAAACCCCACATGTCAAAAGCTCCAGGGAATGGAGGTGTGAGAGGCCAAACCCGGTGCATACACCCTTTCCTGTCACTGGGGTGCAGGGAAAGAACCTGGAAGCTGGTTCCGCCCCCAGGTCCACAGAAGCCCACCCACCACCTATGGTAAAAATCTCATTGAATCAAAACCTACTCACCCAGAATGCAAGACAGTTTGGCTATGCAATGCCTAGATACCTCCTTTGTAATGGCTTAGGAAAGGCACATTGGTGAATACAATATGGGGAAGTGTTTAGCCTCACTCAATCTTCCCAGTCCCCTTAGTAGCACATATTAGCATAGAAGGAGCCAGAAATAAATAATCCTACTTTGTCCATCAGAGCTGATTCCTGCCATTAAAGGCTCACTCTACTGGCTATGGGCCCCGGATTTGTATACACTCTTTACAAAAAGTAAGAGAAAGGAAGTTTATGGATTGATGTCTGCCATGTGTCAGAGAAGAGCGCTAATCCTCTGCTCTCCTACTAAGTGGCAGGCATGGGGCAAGGTGACTGACACTGATGTCATTTCTTACAATAAACCTGTGGGTTAGACGTTGTTAATCCTACAAAAAGAAGAAACCAAAGCCCAGAAACATTATGGAACTGCCCGGGGTCACTGAGCAAGTGAGCACCCCAGGAATTCAATAACAAAGCTGCCTTCAGTGCAGCTGGGCCTTCACTCTGGCAGCTGTGTGGGGATGGGGGTCAGGGGGGACAGAGGCCGGGGCAAGTGCAGTCCCTGTGGTCCAGCAGGAGCCGGCCAGCACCCCGCAGAGGCAGCAACAGGGTGGGGGCTTGCCAGAGAGAGCGGTGAGGAAGCTAGAAGCTTCAGGAGGAAGGACAGTTTCTCCAGAGATTGCAGCTTGTGGGTTCCAGTCAAGCAGGAAAGAGAAAAGAACCACACCTTCTCCTAGGAGTGTAGACTAGATAAAGACAAACATTTCAAGCACACGTGACCAGCTCAAGAGGAGAAGAACATCTCTCTGGAAGGTTCCTGGGCAAGTCCAGGAAGACGGAGAATTGAGGAAAAGTCCGATTTCTCAAGCATGGCAGCAGGAGGTGCCTGTGGGAGAAGCCGACCCTCAGCAGCAACCACCTCTGGCATGAGCCTAAAACGCTATGCGGAGTTTTTACAGGGCCCCCACCAACGCTAGAAGAAGAAAAGGACAGTAGGCAACCAGAGATCACGATGACATAGGAAGACCTTGTTGCAAAATGCCACCCCATTGTTGTGTGACCATAGCTGGCGGTCAGAACTTCCCCAGGTCACTCCCTCCCCCAGGGGTCAGCCCTTTGCTCCCCAGTGTCTTCTTCTATCACTGGAGTTTTTGACTTCCCACCTATGTGACCAACTCTGTGAAGCCAGGGAAGGGGTAATTTGTTCATCTAGTCATTCAGTCAGTCAACAAACACCTGAGTGCCTACTATGTGCCAGGAACTATGCTTGGTTCTGAGAATATGATAGTGAAAAAACAGACACAGTCCCTACGGGAAAAGGCATTCCAGGCAGGAAAACAAGGGGTACAGAAATAGGGGCTACGAAGGGGTAGGAGCCAGTGGGAGGTTAGTTGGGGAGATAGATAGCATGGGGGCACAACTCTGTGCAGGCACCAGTCTGTGCAGGAGAAGAGAAAGGTGTTCCCTCCCAACCCAGCCACTCCATCTGGGGGAGTCTAGCAGGCTCCCAGGGTACACCAGCTCAGAGGAGCCCAGAACCACTGTCCCTGAGCTGAAGATCCTCAATACAACAAACCAACAACATCCTCAGGGCTTGGGTGGTAGGCAGCAGAGAAGACACAGGGAGAAGGAGGGCCACATTACTCATGTATTCCCCAGGCTGTTCCATTTGGAATGTCTCAGCCATCACCAACTTGGCACCAGAGCGTAAAGGTCCTGGAAGCGCCTCATCTACCTTATTACTTTAACCTACTTTTAATCAATCAAAAGCCACACCCAAAGACACAGTTCCCAGCATGAGAAGCTGTAATGAGGCCAGCAGAAGTATCCTTGACAACTCCAACACAGCACAAGTGCTGAGTGATATATTGAGCCCCGCGGGGGTTGGCCAAGGGAGAAAGGAGTGTGTAGAAATACAAACGGGATTTTTTTCGTAGATATGTGACGACAGGGACAGGCAGGAACAGACTCCTCCTCCCAAGGTCATTGCCATGTACTGACTTCCACAAAGTTTCTTAAGTTCCACAAGTTTCCTGAGCAGCAGCCTCATCCTGGACAAGCCTGTGAGTGCTGGAGGCCAGGATGGAAGCAGCACCCTCTGACTTCCCGGCCCTTGCACAGTCAGTCCAAAGGTGGCATCAAGGAATATTTGCTGTATAAAATTAACAGAGGAATGAATGCCGGAAGGCAGGAGTGACAAGCGACTGATTGGGCCCGTCTGTGGTCAGAAATGTGGGTTGGGCAGAGGAAACACGCAGCTGGAGTGTCGAGGACACCATTATTACCTCAGTGCTGGCCGTGTCCTCTCAGCCTCAGTCACCCCAGCAACCCAACTGCCTTTAGTGTTCCAAACCCTAATGAGTGATAAAGGACAAGGGTAACTGCAGACCTCAGCATGCACGACAGCACCCTGCCTGTGCACGGTAAGGAAGAAGAAGAATGGGGAGCTGCAAACCCTCAAAGTTTCCCCAGCAGAATCTGGTGGGAAGAGGGACACTCCTAAGAGCTATCAGGTAGGTCTAGGAATCCAACTTCGTCAGACAGCCCAGGAGGCATGTACACAGCCATATAATCAGACAATGGTCCCGCGCACGAGAAGTAAGCGTGATCGCCTAGGTGTGAGCCCTTCTGGCCATCCCTATGGAAGGTCCCTCTGGAACCATGGTTCTAGGAGCTAAACGAATAATAATGATTATAAGTACTCCGCTGCATCTTCTCCCTCCCTCTGTCCTTACTTGGAGCCAGCTTTCCTCTGAGGGAATCATTTACCCCTGGCCCTCTTGCTTAGAGGCTGCTCCTTTTTTTTCGCATTGGCAGGTGGCTCCAAGCTCAGACTCCTCTGTCAGCACCCAAAGCTCCTGTCCATCTGAGGCTTCTGTAGTCTAGCCCTCCCCTCCTTGCAGAAGTCCTCTACCCACTTCCTTCACACCCTTCATCACCAGAGACTTGGGCGTGGGCCCACTGTCCTCCCCCTAGGCCATCTGGGGTGACCTCAGCCTCCTTAGATGCTATCAGGTCCTTGAATTCCTTGTCATTGGTGGCCTTCGCTCACACCCCACTCCACAGCCCGTATCCTGTCAACCCTCAGACTCACTCCGTCTCTCATCACCAACTCAGAGACCCCCCACCTATTGACCGCATGCCCCCAGCCCTTGAGCCATCAGTGTCCTTCACTTCCCTGGGAAAGTCCTGACCCTGGGGCCACTCCTGACCCAGACCCGCCACCAAGCCGCGCTGCTGCACACGATCTTGGTGTGGGTCCTGAGGTCCTGTGATCCCGAGTCGACACTCCCACTCTCCACAGCAGCTCTGCCAATCCTCTGCTCTCAAACCCACTCCCTTCTTGCCAGCTGCAGGCCTACCCCAACTTCCCTGAGAAAGTATCCAATTTCTCATTCAACAATTACTGACTCAATATTCAAAATCTGTGCAAGTCACTGTCCTAGGCACTGGGGATACACCAGTGATCACAACAGATGAAACCTCCTATCCTCTTAGAGCTTACCCAGACAAGTGGGGTGAATCCAACAATTAAAAGGTAAATAAAATAAATAGTATGTGACAAGTGCTGAAGGAAAGTGCTAGGCCTGAGAACAGAAACTTATATGCAGGTGCTCCCTTCATGCCTGTCACCTGAGAAGACACCTGCCCGGGCCCATGGCCTCCTGTCCCCCAAATTCTGCGGCCTTCTTCAGCCTGAGGCCAGATCCACCACTGGGCTGTGGGGCCCCTCTCTCCCCACCTCTGGGAGGGGGTATCTTCCATCACCCCATCGCTCTTATAACTCCCCAACTCTCCATCCTTCTTCTGTCTCCTGCCCTTAAACACGCTCAGGTCCTGCTCACTCATCAAGGAATGAAAGAAAACACTACTCTCCTTCCACCCTGATTCTCCACCTTCCCCCAACCCAGTGCCCTCTTTCCTCCCATAAAAGCTGGGCGACTTCGAAGAGTTGCCTACAATCTCTGGCTGCCCTCTCCACTTTAACCACTGCAGTCTGGCTCTGTCCCCACCACTGCCCTATACCTGCCCTTGCCAAGGTCACTGACAGTTCCTTGTGGCCACATCTGACCTCATCCTTCTGACCCCTCATCACCATTCACCCTGGAACACCCAGCTCCACCACAGGTGCCATCATGAGAAAGCTGTGGGTGCCGTAATGAGTCCGCAGTCCTGAGCTAGCGGGCCTGCCTCTGCCACTCACCAGCTGTTGCTTTAGCAGCCCCCAGTGCAGAATGGGGCTAACAGTGCTGGCCTCCCAGGGGTAACACTAGGTTGAAAGCTTGTATGGGGCACCCAGTGCTTCCTGGCTGTCACTATAATTACAAGACCACCAAATACTGGGCATCGCAAGGAGAAAGCTGAGAAACAAATGAAAAGGAAGGCTGCTTGGGAGGTCTGCATGCCAAAGGAGCAGCTCTCCCATCAATAACTCAGGGAAACACACATTGTTTATGAGACGGCCACTGGGAAAATGCCAAACCAGGAGGTAGAGTTGTTTGGGAGATAGTGGAGGAGTGGGGCCTATGGGAAGAGTAGAGAGTGGGAGCATCGCCCACCAAGATGGACCAGTTCTGCAGGGGCCCCTCAAAGTCACCTCCTCCATGTGCCTTCTCTGCTTGCTCGCCTATGGTACTTTCCAGTCCTTGCTTGTAGCGCTGAACTCACCCCTTTGGCCCTTACTGTTACTTGGACTTGTCTTCCCTCCCTCCTGGGCTATATATCCCAGCGTACAGGCCTGGATTTTACCTAAAGGTATGCCATCTGCAGCCCCAGCAGAGCCTAGTGCTCAGGGGAGTAGGTGCCCAAAGCCATTGCTAAACATGTCAAAGGACAGTTGGAGAAGAAGCCCAGTTGGGATAACGGTCAGGGAAGAGGATTCTTAACTGGCAGAGTATCTGAAGCAGCCGCAGACCAAGAGAGATGGGGATGGCAGATGAGGAAGAGAAAGTTCTGGTCTCGCACCCAAGGAACCAGCCCTCCTTCATCGTGGAAACCCACCACGTTTAATGTTAAAGGGACAGAATGCCGTGCAAAGCGATGGGAGTGGGGGACATGCATGGGAGGACTTTCCTGGGAGGACTTTCCTGGGAGGCACAAACAGAAAAGTCCTGAGGGGCGGCCCAGAGATCCTGGGGCAGAAGTGGAAAAGGCAAGGGAAATGCAGAGTACAGAGGCTTGTGTGTGTGTGAGGGTGCAGGGCATGTTCGAGAACTATGGGGGCTGGAAGGCTAAATGAAGTGTGGCAGGGCCAGACGAGGCTGGGAGGGCATGAGACTAGAGGAATCAGGCAAAGGGACCTCGTGAGCCAGGCTCTGAGTACGGGCCACCTGGAGGCCTGGGAGTCACTCAGGAGCTCAAAGCAGGGGAGGCAGTGGCAAGATTTGTGTTTAAGAAAGATGTGCAGGCCATTAGGTGGAAAATGGCCTTTGGGGCAAGCTTGGAATCTGAGAAGCTAGAGAGAAGGCAGTCACACTGTCTGGCTCAGAGACGATGATGAAGATCTGACTTAGAACTGTGGCAATGGGGTAAAGGGACGGGTATGACATTGTAGGCACCATATATAAGGTTTGGTGGTTGGCTAGGTGAGCACATGCATAGTGAAGGAGAAGAGTAAGTCAGATTGATCCCAGGTCCTGGCATGGGCAATGTGACAGAGGGAGACATAATGATGCCATTAAATGAGATGGTGCATCAGGGAGAACGACTGGGTAAGGGAGGCCCCCCAAACAGAAAAGCAAACCTTAACGTTGTTTCATAAGGGCTCATCAAAGTAGTGAGTCCCAAAGCCAGGCTGCCTGAGAGGCCAGGATTAAAATAACAACAATAATGATAATGTTAGTAATAATAATAATATCGAATGTTTTGAGCACTTATGATAATACTAATGAGCACTTTGTATTGGATTCTGTGGATTAGTTCTTTCAACCTCCATTCTACTCTCCTTCTGGTTGGGGAGGCTGGAAAGTTAAACCACGTTTCCTAGATTTGCAGCGAGGGTTTAGGATGTGAACTAGGTTCCACCAGTTGGGTGCACTCACCAGATCTGGGAAGCAGAAGTGAGGCAGAGGTCATCCTCCCATCCCTTTTGGCTGTTTCTATCAGCAAACAAGGTCCTAGAAATGTGGGTTTTCTTTGCAGCTGCATTCACTCTGCAGCTTCCTCGTTGAGAGGCAACTGTGGCAGTGGCAGCGGCAGCAGCAGCAGTCATTTCTGGATTCTGCCGGCTTCCTGGTACCTGGATGCCAGTTCCAAGAATGAGCCCTGAAAAAAAGAAAAGACAAAAGCAACAAAAAGAATGAGCCCTGAGCTTTTAACTCTGGTGCCAGAGGTAGAACAGAAACAAGCAACTCAACCCTGGAAGGTCAGTTCTGAATTGTCCTGGAGACCCTTCCAGAGGCCCAGCAGTGATCGGCTCCTTCAGTCCTCCCGACAATGTTGTAGGACTTCATTCATTATATCAAATTTCCTTGTGCTCAGTCACCAAATTAGTTTCTGTTTCCAGCACTGAACCCAGACTGATATATATGTGCCTGGCAGTATTCTACGAGCTTAAACACGTCAGCTCATTTAATCCTCAAAACAACCTTATAAGGTTAAATATGACCTTGAGCAAGTCACTTACCCTGTATAGGCTCCAGTTTCCCCAGTTGCAAACTGGGGCTAATAACAGCCCTGTACCTGTGCTAGGCACTGTACCTGGGACATTTACATGCATTATCCTCTCACCACAGACCTACCATTAGTTCTTTTTTCAAAAGAAAACTAAGTTATAGAAGTGCTAAGTAATTCATAGAAGGTCGCATAGCTAGTAAGTGGCAGAGACTGATTTTAGCCCATGCCAAGTGCACCCCCAACCTCTATACTGCACTGCTCTGATGGGGAGCTGATCTTCACACTGTCTCCCAGAGGAGGCTGCCCTGTAGGCATGTCTTCTCAGAGCTCCCAGTGGGCAAGGGGAGGGATGAGACAGAAAGGGAGGGAAGGGGGAGCCTGCTGGGACGGGCACTCTTTCAAAATGATGGTGCAATAGAGGACAGTCAGGTGGCTCAATTTAGTGGGGCATGAAGCTCTGCTTACTTAGCAGCTGACACAGATGAGAAAATTCTCTGTCCTTCTTAAAGAACCAGGAAGGTGGGACATGGAGATTATTATGGGCAAAGGGGACTGATGAGCACTCACTCTTAGGCATCTGTCTGGTCCCCAACACAACTGTCTGGTCATTTAATTTACCACATCCAGGAGCTCTGCCTGGTGGGCCAGGAAACAGACTACTCAGATGGTGAAGTGAGGGGAAGACAGTCAAGATATCTGACTTTGAGGGCTATAGAGGCCAACCCTTAGGCCAAACCTAAGGCTCCTCAAAGGCCTTCCCTCTAGATGGAGACAGGGGGACATGGCTTTGCTGATGAGCCCTTGCCAATCCTTTTCTTCCCCAAAAGATTTTTCCTTGGCTGCTTAGCCCACGAGTAGAGTCATGTGTTTTGGGGCATAAGCTCAACTACAATTTGCAAGGAGTTAATTACCTTCATACTTTGATCTGGTGGAATTCCATCTCTATGGTTACCGGCTGAGTATAAACAGTTATCACTGGTCTCTTTTACATAAAATATTCTTGAAAAATATCCCTAGGGCTGCAATCATGGAAATCAAATATTATGTTCACAGAACCTTTTTTAAATTGTTTATATGAAATGTCTCTACACACAAAAACAGATAAAATTGGGTAACCATTTGGCTACAAGTAATAATTCAAGGATTATTGCAGCTTGCATTTTCAGCCCTAGCTTCTAATGAACCCATCAGATCTCCTAAGAGAGGTGAGATTTGGCTGAGTGACAGGCGGGGGGTGCCCAGAAAACACCTGATGATGTTCATTCTGGGACACCAGAGTCGGGGACACTGATGCTCAGAAGAAGTGATCATTTAGTCCTGTGGTTACTGACTGTGTCTGCCTGCTTTTATGCCAAAGATCCTGTTGAAATGAATGAGTGAATGAATGAATGAATGAAGGATGAAAGCTAACATTTATGGAGAGTGTACTGTGCCAGTCACTATGTCATACATTTTACAATTATTTCCTCATGTAATCCTCACATATCACTCCGAGGTAGATATAATTGTTGTCAAATTTCCAGATGAAGAGAAGCAGCTCAGAGAAGTCACGCAGCTAAGAAGGGGTACAGCAGGATTTATGCCCAAGCCTGTCTCAATCCAAAGCCCCTGCTCTCTCCACCCTCTCCTCTGCTGCCACCACACAAGCCCACAAACTCTGAAGCGTTCAAGGTGAGAAACATGACAACTTTTCTACTTTGCCAGAAGGGGACTCCCTGGATGGGTGGCTCTGATGGGAAGATGCTCCCGGCCACCAGAAGTCAACCATTAGAACCCCTGGTTAGCAACATCTATCCATTGGTGGTAGCTCTATGTTCTTGGTCAGTGGTATATGACCCTGGTCAGCCATCTCCATCCATTGGTAACTGTGTCCCTGGTGAGTAGTCCCTGTCCACTAGGCGCTCTGAGCCCCTGGTCAGCGGTGTCTGTCCGCTGGGAGCCTATCCATCCAGTGTGGGGCCCTCCACAGCTTTGATCTCTGGGAGCCCATGAGCATGAACAGGGTCCCATGTCACACACTCCATAGGGCATACAATGGGAATGGTGACCAACAGACCTAGGGAACACCTAGCCCTGCCCATAAAATCTTGTCTCCAAATGAAAGAGGTGACAGGGACTATTTGGGACAGAGCTGGATGAAGAAATTAGAAGGTTTAGCAGAAGGACACTACCTGAAAATGGAGGGCTCCACTTGCCCCCATCAGGGACTATTTGGAAGTGGGGCCAAAGGCATTGCAGACCCTTGGAAGCCAAGCCTGGCACTTCAGACTAGAAGCTGGCAGACCAACTTCCAACTTTCTGTCCACTCACTCCCTTTTACTGGTCCCTCCCACAACGATGCCATCCTCACTGCCAACTTGCTCTGCTTTCACTCTTCCCCTTGGGTTTAGTTCAACTACCCATATACACAATCCAGACACATATACAAAACCCATATACACAATCCAGACTCATCCCGGGTGCCAGCGCTGGGGCAAGTGTTATCAAGGCCATCTCATACAATCCTCACGGTCATCCTGTGAGGGTTCTGAATGGTCCCCATTTTACAGGTTAGGAAACTGAGACCGAAGAGGTGACATGACCTGCCCACAGTCACATAGCTAGACAGTGAGCAGGATGTGAAGCCAGTGCCATCTGGCTCCAAAGCCCCAGACAGTCCCACTGCATCACACCACCTCTTGCTGCACTCTAGATTATAGCAGGATTTTGGGGGTCCGGGATATGTCAGGTTTCACCAAATCTCTTGCTCTACCCAAGTCTTCCCAGTTGAGACCACTTTCTCGCAAGGGGAATTTAAATAAAGAGCAATTCTGTAACTAAACAGATGTCTATCCTAACAAACACCAAAGTATAAAAAGAGTTGGTTTTTTAACAAGTCCTCAGAAACCAGATATGAAGTCACTGTGGCAACCCCTCCAAGTCCTCACCCACTGAAGTCACAGTTTTTGAGAGATGCTCTTCTGCTCTAGACTGAGCCTTGTGTTCTCCGCCAGGGCCATCTCTCCAGGGAAGCGTTCATTTACATGGTAATTATTCATTAAGCCCCTACTGTGTATCAGGCACTGTGCCAGAAAAATAGTCTGGTTCAGCCCAAGCCCAGGGTGGGGGCTGGTACCAGAAGTTATAATACCCTCCAGAACTATCCCCTTGAAAGGCAGAACCAAGCATTTAGCCACCAGCTCCCACTCCCCATTGGCTGGGATTCACCCCCAGAGGAGTAACCAGACACCCGCTCATTTTCTGAGCTCCCAAGATGCCCTGGTATAAGGCCAGTGGAGCTCCCCTAGGCTGGGAGAAGGCTCTGGGGGGGAAAGCAGGAGGATGCATGGAACACTCGAGGTGGGTGAGGCAGGGACAGGTGAGTTGGAATTGCCCAACGCAGTTGCCATTGAAATCAGGTGGGCCAAGGGAGGCAGGTATGACAGATAAGTGTGGGCTGTAGTTACCCTCCATCGCACAGAAGGATCATCCCACAAACATCTAAGTGACATGCCAGGCAAACCTTCAAGAACAAGCTGTCTCCAATCCTGTGACCTGAGCAAGTTCCTTCTCTGCTCTAGGTATCAGTTTCTCCATCCCAAAGGGGATCAGAATGCCTGCCTGCAGGGTGGCACAAAAATGGCTGCAGGTTGGTTGTATGACTCTCTATTGTTCTATACGTGCATCATTGCCAGGCAAGGCCATGCCTTCACCCAGAGAAGTACAGTCTAACAGCGGAATCACAGGCACCTTGTAGATAGGGAAGAGCTTTGACACTTTGTAGGTAGGGAAGAGCTTTGGGGACAAGGCAGTCTTTGTCACCCAGACACCCTGGAAGCTCCTGCACAAGCATCAGGTGGTACTGGAGGGCAGGCGGTATATTGCTTGTGGCAGCACATGGGCCCTAGAGTCAAGGAGATATGAGCTCACAGCCCAGCTCTGCTCAGGTGGGTGACTTTAGAAAGGTCACTTATTCTCTCTGCCGGTGCAGAGTGTGCTGTACAATGGGCTGGGTTGAGGATTCAAAGAGAAGGTGTTTGTGAAGCACCACCACACAAGGCCTGGCACATAGTAGGCCTGCAGCAAATGCCCTCTGTAGGCTGCCCTAACCTGAGGGCCGGGGAATGTCTGAATCTGAGGTCCCACAGAACCAGGCTATTATTGTCTTTCCTACAAAACCACCCACCCTCTTTCATAGGATGGGGAGCAGCACAGCCCCTAGCCCAGCTGTTGGGGTGGGAGGGGGGTGGAGGTGTGGCCAGCAGCAGCCCTGGAAATGATCAAGCTTTACAGTCCTCAGCAGGGTCTGTGATCTCTTCCACTAGCTCAGGCCCTCAGCCCCTCAAGAAGCCTTGAGCTTAAGGGAACCAGGTGCCTTCATTAAAAATAAAAATTAAAAAAAGTCTACAAATAAAGAGCAACTTTGCGAGAGGAGTGTGGGGCATTTTGGGGGGCTCCACACAGTTTTAAAGACCCAGAAAGGGAGCAAAGGTGTTCAAGGACTACAGAACAGTTCCTAGGCCCCAGCAGGCTGGCAGGGCCAGGGCCACGGATGGAGTGGGGTGGAAAGGTGCCTCCTCTGCCCCTCACCCCTCTCCAACAGCAGACCCCTGGCAAGCCCTCCTGGCCCTGGCTGCCCCTTGACAAGGAAGAAGGAGCATGAGAGGTCCAGCCTGATGGCAGTCAGGTTCATGTAGCTCTTCCAAGTTAGAGGCCTTATCTCCTGAGGACAGCCCTGCCCCTAACGGGTTTATCTTGTCATGGATGTGAGATGGGTCTGTGTGAGCCCTGGGTGACAACACCCAAATCCCTACACTCCAGGCATTCTCAGACATGCAGCCCCTTTCTCTGCCTCTCACAAAGCAAATCTGGAAATTTATATAGTCAGGAGAGCCAACAGACTGGACTGAATTCCATCTATAAAATTGTCCTTTCTGCAACACTTAAGACATCCAAAAGTCAAAATACATAAGAACGTGTCAACCACCAAATACTCTGAGAACGGGCAGCCTTGGCAAGACCCAAATGCCCACAAACGTCACTAGCAAGCCAAGAACAAGTCTTGATAAACGGACATTTCAGTGCCTCAGCCCTTCTGCATATTGACTTTTGGAGAAATGACCTGGCGCCCCTACAAGCCTGGGCCCAGTGTCTGGTGTGTGCAGGGGTCCCAGAGTCCCACCATCGATCCTTGTCCTGCTACTCAGCCTTTGTCGGCCCAGCAGCCTGCTGGAGACCTGGGCGGGCGGTGATACAAGCTCACTTTTCCTGGCACTAGAGAGGAATGTGGTTGAGTAAAATAGGGAGAAAGGCCTCAAGGGCTCCCCAAACTACTGCAGAAATGAACTAGGGAAACTCTTTGAGAACCCCAAACTAAAACTACTCAGCTGAACCTTATTTGTATTTCAGGAAGTCTGTATTTTACCCCTAGAGTCCTTTTTAGCCTCCCTAGGCCATTTAAAGTGAGGATTAACTAGGGTGGTGGGAAGGGGAGTTATAAAATAATGTGTACCACAGAAAGACGAGTACACACAGATGTACAGTACGATTGTACTGAGGTGGAAATCTGCACAGGCACAGCCTGGACGGCTCCTTGGTACCGTAAACGGTTCCATGGTACCTTTCTTTTCTTAGGTGCTACCATACCGTTTTCAGAATAGTGTAGCAGTTTCACTTAGGATTTTTGCTTGTTTTAGAAATGGAAGTTGAAATGGCATCAAACAGACCTGGGCATCAAAATCAATTTTCCAATCCAATCAATTACAACTTCCTGACACCAGGGCTCAAGGCTCTGCCTCAGTAACCCCCACTGCTCACAGCTCCCCTGCTGGGCTCTCTCATCTGATGGAACCAGCTACTCCCTGACTCATCACACACTTTCTGGCCTCCATGCCTTCGCCTCTGCTGCTCTGTCCCTGTGGGACACCCTTCGGTCACCTCTTTCTTCCCTACTTGCATAAATCTCTCTCATCCTTCAAGATCCATTTCAAGCCTACTGACTCCATGAAAGCTCTGCTGCCTCCTGCCCTTATATAAGTGGGACTGCCCCACGCTATCCCCTGAAATCCCAAAATTTGTGCCAGGAACCCATTTAAAGGATTCTTCCCAGCCTGCTGGCCTTTGGTCCTCTCCACTGCAAGCTTCTTGGAGAGCTGCCAGCATCCTTGCAGCTCCTGCGGCCCTGGCACAGAGTGGGTGCTCGGCAAGTGTTCACCTTGATGTCTTCAAAGGAATTTGCACATCAGAATAAAAGGAATCCCCCATCTTAGGCCAAGGGAGGGCCACCTGAACAAGTATACTCTTTACCCCAATCCAAAGGAATTTCCACACGTATGAGTTACTCTTTTCTTCTACAGGATAAAGGGTCTTTTTTGTGGAATTTCAAATACATTATTAAAGAACTGCTCCAAATGTTGTGTCTTCAAAGACACAACTTCAGTAAAAAGCTTATAAAATACTCGTGTTCGTCCAGCTGAAGAAGCAGCAACCAGCACTGCAACTCTTCAGCCTCTGCCTCTTTCCTTTGATGCTGGACCTCCCGGCCACAGCAAACAGGGGCAGACCTGCCCACTTTCCAGGCTGAGTCTCTGCCAGCACACAGTGGGAGGCACCTCCCTCTGCTTAGGGCCCAGCCCGGATTACTGCCATCACCGCCTCTCTCCCTCCTACCCCTCTCCCTCCAGCATCCACATCTGGTTTCCCTTCAGCACAAGTTTCACAATAGACAGATTTTGCACTTGGAGGATTTATGGTTCCTGTCGCCCCTCCTTGCTTTTGATACGGTTCCATTATGTGCTTAAAATCTGGGCTGTGCTCTTGGCTCCGGGGAGCTGTTTATGACAATTCTTTTATAGCTTTAAATCGCTCACCGTTAGGAACCTAGTCTTGTTCAGAAGCAATGACTAGTTGCTAAGACAGAAAACTGCAACGTATCTCAGACAGTTGCTTGAAAAGTTTTCTTCATACAAGATTAATTAAGGCTAATTTCACCTGGCGGGTAAGTCCGCTGGACAACGCCATGATCCTGTCCTCTTATATCTGCCTGAGACACTGAAGCAAATTAGGGAGAACACCCTGCCCTAAACCCAACACTCCAGTCCTCTGAGTGCAAGAGACCCATTGACAGAAAGGGTGGTAGAAACAAAACACCAACATCACAAACACCTCCCTCTCAATAACAAACGGGACTGAGAGCCATCTTTGAATTTCCATCTCTGCATTACATTTTCCAGGACAAGACAAGAGAATTCTGGGAATAAGGAAATAAAGTGTTTATCCCATGTCCTTTGGTCGAGGACTTCCCTTGACCACGGTTTCTTTTGCCTCCCAACTTCCTCTCTGTCATCCCTCCTTCACTCAACAACCAGAGAGCTCTTCCTAAGAGGCAAAAGCTAATCACATAACCTTCCTGCTGGAAGTTCTCTGGTGGGTCCTGAGGATCTAGATGATGAAGCGCAAGACCCTGTACAACGTGGCCTTAATCGATATGGTCGGCCTTCTGCCCTTCCCCCACCACATCTCTACCAGGCACTCACAGTGCCCTGTTGACTCATATACCCCCCAACCTTCCCCTTCACTGAGCAGTTGCTTAAGCTGTTGCCTGCTAATCAGTCTCCCTCCTCCTCCGGAGCCTGAATGCCCACCCTGCCCTACGGCAGAGTTCACAAGGGTGCCTCTCCTTCTGCTCCCCACCCCTGCCCATGGCGACCCTAGGGGGTTACACATCTGTGTCTGAGACCACCGCTTGAAGGAGGGTGGCCCAAAACCACGGTGCCGCCCTCTGGTGCTAGATGTAGGGTGGCCAGTTACGATACAGGAAACCTCAGTTCAATTTGAATTTCAGATAAACAATGAATGATTTCTTTTAGGATAAGTGCACCCCCAAATACTGCATGGGCATCCTGTATTTGTTTGCTAAATCTAGCAACCCTAGTTGGACGGGAACTCTGAGACACCCTCCAAGGAGAAGAGCTGAGGACCAGATGCCAGCCACAAAGGACGAGAAAGCAGTGGTGAGGCCTGGGCAAAAGATGGGGGAGGGTTCTCCCGTTCCCTCCTCCAAGGAAGCAGCATATGGCTTTTCTGAGCAGGACTCTAGTGCCAGACTGCTTGGGGCTGAAATCATCTCTGCTACTTACCAGTGATCGTGGGCAAGTTATTTACATTATCTGTGCCTTAATTTCGCCATCTGTGAAATGGGGAGTACCTACTTTATGTGGTTGTTATGAGGATTAAATAAATTAACATTTGTATAGCATTTAAAACAGTCTTTGACACAGAGTAAATGCTATATAAGCATTTCATAAACATAAAGCAAAAAGAATTAGCCAACCAAACCCACAGATCAGGTGGTGAGTCTAAGAGATTTAATAAATAGTAATAGTAATATAAAAAAGTATGGCCATTTATCAAGCACTTACTCTGTGACAAGATACTGAATTACGTGTTTGTCCTGTATTAGCTCATTTAATCCTCATCATGGTCCTGCTGTTTTTACTATTATCATTAGTAGTAGCAGTAGTATCCTTTTTTTACAGGTGAGGAAGCAGAGTCACAGAGAGGCACAGAGTGGTAGGCTAGGAGTCTAAGCCAGGAAGTTAGACTGTGATAAAATGTGCTCCACATTAATTCACTCATCATTCATTTATTCATTGAGCACTTGCTGTGTGCCAGTGCCTTGGCTCATGCTGGGGCACTAGAGTAAACAAGAAAGCCCTGTGGAGCTCATGGACTGCTGGGGAAGACCTTGAAGGAGGCTTTGCAGGTGTGAAGAGGGGTACTAAAGAGAAACCAGGGATATGGACCACAGACAGCGGACAGCGAGGGCATCTCCCAGTCTGGACAGGGATAGGGAGGGGGAGGGACAGATGTGCAAGGTCAAGGAAGGTTTCCCTGTGAAATGACATATTTGCAGATTCAAAAGGTAAAGCAGAAACCAGCTTGGCCATGGGGCAGGGAAAGAACCTTGGGACAGAACAGGCAGCCAGCAAAGACCTGGAGTTGGAGCTTTCAAGGAACTACAGAGCGGTGTGTGTGACTAGAGGGGGCAGTGAGAGTCAGCTGCGGTGAAGCTGGAAACAGGCAGCACTCAGGGCCCAGGTCAAGAGACAGAGCTTGGCAGAGGCCTGGGGGAGAAGCCAGGATCCTGCTGTGGATATCAAGCAGGGCTGGCAGGAGAGAGAAAAGGCCAGGCAGGACAAGACAGGGTGAGGGCTGCTAGGATGGGCTATGCCAAGCAAAGTGAGGACAGCTCTGAAGACAGAGCCTGGGCCCTCACCGTAGGGCTCACCCATACCACTAAGGACGCTATGTGTCTCTTCTGTGGTGCCAGCTACAGGAGAGACATGCCTATCACCCATCATGGGGGTCTGGCAAGAGGAGTTAAGTCTGGCCTGGGCCTCACTGTTTAAACTGAATGCTACTAAGTTCCTTTATAATAAAAATATTCAGATAAATTGGTATGCAAAGAGAAAAGCTTTCAAAAGATGCCCAAAGTCCTACAACTCAAAGAGAATGATGTTTGTATCTCTTTCTTCACAATCCTTTATACAGTGGTTGCTGTTTTACGCACTTGCAATCACAGTGTTTACAATACCTTGTGTTGTCTCTACTTACTGCATAAGCATTTACTCCATGAATTCAACATATTCTGTAATCATGAGTCTTCATACCAGTATAATATTTCATCCAGAGCTTTCATTGTTTACTCAACCAATCCCCCATTGTTGGGCATTTAGGTTAACACTTTATTTCTAACATGGAATATCTCTGCATGTGGCATTTCTCCCACATCAACTGTTTAAACAGGTTTTCTGAACTGAATTACTGGGGCCAAATGGTTTATTTTAAACACTCTGGATACATACTATAAATGTGATTTCCGAAAATCTTGTACCAATTTATAGTCTCACCGGTTATGCTTACGTGATGCTCCCTCACTTTGCCACTGTCGGCTTTGAATAGTACTATTTAAAATAAATATTTCATTATTGGGTAGGACCCAAACCAAAATGCCATGATACTGCAACATTAATGTGCTTTTCCTTGATTGCTAATGAGGATGCACATTCTTTCATGAATTAATTAATAATTGCTTTTCTTTCTCCAGCGCTCCCCCCCACCCCCCGTGAATTATCCTGTGATTTCCTTTACTTATTTATGTGTTAGGGCTTTCTTTGAAAATATCTTTGCTTGAGTTCTAAATATAGTAAAGATGCGTGTCTGCAGTGAGGTGATGTTAAATGAATAAATGGCAGAATAAATGTTAATTGTTTCTGTCATATTTGCTGCAGTTTTCTTCCATGTTTGGGGGAATCCACAGTGCCCTCAGTTACCCATCCAAGTGACAGAGACCCTCTGCTGCCACAAAGCTTCCTGAAACCTAATACAACACCACCCGACTACCCCCATGCCAGTTCCTTTAGGCACTGGCTCCCTAAACATCCCAAGCATAACCAGGGCTGTCCTGGGAGAATCTCAGCCCTGCATCCCTTTCCATCTCAGAGCAAGGCCCTGGGAAGGGGGTCAGTATGCAGGGCTGTGCTAAAGGAGAGCGAGCCAAGAGGAGGCACCTGGTTGCCTGGGTTCCACAAGTTGGGGGGTGACACTCGAAGAGAGGCACTTCCAGCAGAGGGAGTGGTGCCCAGCAGGCTTAGACTCACAGCTAGCGGCTGTACTACCCAAGAGAAGCAGGTATTTTGGGATGCCCCACATGTGATAAGAGGTGACAGGGCCAGGCAAGTCTTTGGAGCCCAGGCTCTCACTCTAGTTCAAGCAGAAGGCTGTAGGGCCAGGCTGTCATTCATGTGTTAGGTGGGCTTGTGTGTGAAGCCCACCCATTTCTGGGCCTCAGCTTCCTCATCTGTGCAATGAGGGTTAAATGGGGCCTCAGTCCCTTCCAGTTCTGGATTCTAGGATGGCCCTGTCCCATCAGGAAAGTAAAAAGGGACTCTCCTTCTGAGATAGTCAGTCCTGGGTGGGGGTAGGAGAAGGAAATGGCATGTCTCCCAGCTCCCAGGGCAGGAAACAGCCTTGACAGGTCAAGATTCACCTTCTCAATAGACCTAGGAAGTAAAAGCCATGCTCTTGCTCACTCACCTCCTCCTCCTCTCAGATAACTTCTTTTCTAAAGCAAATGCCCTGGGGAGGGACTGACTTTCCTAGAAACATGGCTTCGCCAACGGCCACCCTCACCCACCCACTGCACATACACATACACACAAACTCTCTCTCTCTCTCTCTCTCTCTCTCTCTCTCTCTCTCTCCATCCCTCTCTCTCTCACCCACACAC
>NW_006443124.1:8789451-8799610 GCF_000325575.1 Pteropus alecto
TATAGTCCGCACAGCCTGAATTCGGCAATGCTCTCTCTCACACTCCTAGGCTTTTGCCTGAAACACACTTTTATTTACTCAGAATGAGTTACAACTATGATCACTGCCGTAGGCACTGAGGATGAGCAAGACAGACACAGACTCTACCTTCACAGAACAAGCAGACCACAGAATGACCCATAATACATGAAAATGCTGTATGTACAGTATGTACAATGTAAAAAGTAAAATAAATCAATGGCACAGAGAGTGACTGCTGGCATGGGAGTGGTGTGCCTAGTGCGACTGAGTCTGAAGAGTGACTATTCCAGCTGAGGCTTCAAAAAGGTGAAGAGGGCCACCTGCCAACATCTGGGGAAAAACAGTTTGGGCAGAGGAGTCAGCAAGCACAAAGATCACAAGATGGGCACAGGTTTGGCATGTCTGAGGGAGAGGACAAGGCAGTGTGGTGGAGCACAGCCACGGGAAATGTGATAGACGCTGGTCATGAAGGGGCCGGGCCCTATGGGCACTGCTGGGGACTTGGCTTTGCCTCTGGGTGAGATGGCTCAGGAGCCAGCAGGGCTTTGAGCAGGGGGGTTACTCCTCAAGAGATCATTATGTGAGGAGCAGGGAATGTAAAGGGTCAGGAGTGGCCTCCCTCCCCTTGTCACCTGGTTAACTCATTCTCATCCTTCAGATTCCAACCCAGTGGGCACATCCTCTGGGAAGCCATCCCCATCTCCCTGCCTGGTCAGGTCCCTAGCTAATCTCATAGCATCAATTTCCCTTTATCACACCTAGCTCCAGGGTAATTTCTTGTGTTATTCCTGGTTATTTGGTTAATGTGCCTTCCCCACTAGACTCTGCACTCCTTAGGGACAGGCATACCCCTGCCTCTGTTCCCCTTACATCCCCAGCACCTTGCACAGAGCCTGGCATGCTGAGTGCTCAAGCAATGTGAACAGAGTAAATGAGCAAATCGTCAGCATCTCAGCCAATTTTCCACTCCCTCAAGTAATAGTTTCCTGCTTTTACTTCCTCCCTCCTCTGTGCCCCCTACGTCTTATGTCCACTCCTCCCAGAGAACCCAGAATGACCATAAATAGCTGCTGATGTGTGCACACACGTGCATGCACACACACACACACACACACACACACACATCAGACTGCACTCCAGAGGGCAGAGCATGTGTGTGGTCCTTCACTGCACCGCAGAGATCCCCTCCCCTTGAATCAGTCAGTGCCACTGTGCAAAGAACTGCCTCGCCCATGTGCACCTAACTCTGCTTCCTCGACCTACTCAAAGAACCCCAGCCCGAGCTTACTAGAGAGTCTGTGCTCATATCCCAAGTCAGGAGTCAAGCCCACTTCCCTCTCCTGGTTGAGCAGCAGCACCCACAGACTCACTGGCAGCAGGGGTCCCCCATCCTCTCCTGTACCCACAGACCCAGAACTGCTCACAGAAACAGGGGCAAGCTCTGTTTACAAAGACACAATGGTTATATTTTGCAAACCAAAGATGAGCATACATAGACTAAGGAGTATACTGGGAACAGAACACCAGAATGTCTGTCCTCTGGTCTGGCCCAGGAAGTTGGAAAACTTTCGTCCCTATTTTTAGGGCCAACTACTTTTCCATGATCACTGGTGCCAGTGGAGCCCACTTAATTAATCAGTGTATTCTTGAAACAAATATGATAGAAATAACTCTTGTTAGTAAAAAATCATATTTCATATGCTCTGCAAAAGCTTGGTAGTTAAGAAATTCTTTTTGCATAATAAAAATATTTTGGGGGAGTGCAATTTGCATTAAAAGCCTTGGAATAGGCATGCCCATGGCCCAATGATACTATTTCTGAAACATAATCCAAGTTTTAAAGGGCTACCCCAAATTTGAGCTATAAGAATATTTGTCACACAGCATTGCTTATAAGAGCATATCATTGAAAACAATCCAAATGTCCAGCAGGAAATAATAACTTAAAGTAATTATGGTACATCCATAAAATGGAATACGCTGCATTGAAAATAATAGTAATAACAAGTTAGTATTTATTGAGCACTTACTCTGCTAGGGACTAAGTTAAAAGCTTTGCACACACCATTTCATTTAACTATTCCTAACATCTCATTATCATCCCCATCTCACAGATGAGAAAATCAATACCTAAGAGAGTTAAGTCAAAAGCCAAGGTTACACAGCTAGTAGCCAGAATTCACACTCAGGCAGTCTTGATTCCAGACACCAAGCTTTTAACCATTATACTACACGGCCTCAAATGATGCCAATAGATAAGATATTGTAGAAGCAAGATCAGTCACATGGAACGATGCTGATGATGTAAAGACAGGTAAAACAAGTCAATTATTAAACAAGACAGGCACTGATCCCATTTGTGCATATTCATGCAAGCAAAGAGAGAAGGGTTTGGAAAGTAACACTATAACATCTTGGTGTAGATTGCTGAGTAGGTGGAACTGTGTGTGTGTTTATGTTTTCTTCTGCTTGTGTCTTCTAATTTTTCTGTAACAAACGTGCTGGTTCTGTATTTAAAAAAATAATAATTTTCAATTAAAAAAGTTAACATAAACGCCAAAAATCAGTCCCTTGCACTTATCCTCTGAATAAACCCAAGCATCCAGCTATCCGCCTTACTTTAAATATAGATACAACTGCTCTCATAGGACTCAGGACATGGCCTGAAGCCAGCTCACAGGCACTGCTGGCTCTTCGTGGTTCAGCTTCCCCTCAAGGCAGGCAAGGCTCCCCAATTGAGAAGACAGCACAGATTCATCTCACTCTGCCCCTCAGCAGCCTGCCCCTCCCATCCCGTCCCCCCAGGGTCTCCTCTGGGCATGTGTGCCCTGGAGAGCTGCTGGGATGAGGAAAGAGTCGTGTGAGCTGGAAGAGCTTGGCAGCTCCTGCACTGGCTCCAGCTTTTGCCTTGGAGCCAAGCCCAGGGACCCTCAGAGCCTAAGAATCTCTATCTCACTGCCGAGTCTATCAAAGAAGCACTTCACCGAGTGCCTGAAGGAGGGAGGGTGGCCCAGGGACAGGAGCCCCAGTTCTGCAGCCACATATGTTGGAGCCCCTCTTGGCCTGGCCACCTGCTTCCTGGCTATGTGATCTTGGGCGAATTATTTCTTCTCTCTGAGCCTGTTGCCTGTCAAATAAAGAATTAAAATACCAACTTGGAAGGGGACTTGTAGGAATCAAAATAATATATGTATAATATACATGTATATAATGATACCAATAAGTAACATTTCCTGGGTACCAACTACTGGCCAGGCACTCTGTTAAACATGTTATATGTCTGATCCTATGCAGCTCTCACAGCTGCCCTATGACAGGTACTGTGACTACTCCCACTTTCCAGATGATGAAATGAAGGCTGGGCAGTGAAGTCACTGGCACTGGCAAGTGCAGCAGTAATTTCTATTGCCATGCTTGGGCCTGCACCACTACACCACAAGCCTGACACAACATCTGGAACTTGGACTTCATCCAGATGGTTATCACTGTCACATCTCCCTGGGCCTCTGCCTGGCTTCGACAGCAAGGAACTCCCTCCTGGGTTCTTTCCATCCCCAGACAGCTGGCGCATCAGAGGCCATATACTCACTTTAGGATGCCTTCCTCTCAGGGTGACCAAACCTCCCCACACACACACTCTTTGAGCCAGCTCCAGTGACCACAGGCAATGGCTTTGCTGCTGTACAACCTATAGCAACCTTCCTCCAGACCTGGCCTTGTGCTCTGACCACCAGAGCTGGCCCAACAGAGACTGCCCACATTGTAGGAGTCCGGCCTGCTGGCCCTCATACCTGGCACCTGCCTCCAAACTCTTTCAATTCTTCTCAGAAGATCTGGGCCACAGGTCTGGGTCTCCCAGAGGCTCAGAACAGTAGACCTGTCTGGCCAAAGGGAATCACGCGAATCAGAAAAACAGTACCCTTAAGCAGCTTCTCAACCTTCCAGTGGAGCTAGGGCACCAGCTGTGATCCCGTGCTGGAGTCTGGTTGTGCAAGTGTGTACTGGAGAGTGGTGTGGGAGCGAGGGTAGCGGATGAGTGTGTGTGCATGTGCGCGCGTGGCTCCGAGTGTGCGCCGCTGCGATCGAGGTCCCGGGGCGGGCTTGAGGGGACGGTCTCCTCCCCCCACCGCGTTGAGAAATCTCAGTGAGTCACCAAGTGGTTCTGCATATTAATGAGCTCGCTCGCTGCGAGGGCAGGAGCGGATTTAAAAGAGGACTGGGCGGGCGGAGGGAGGCTGTGGAGCGAGCGCAGAGCCCAGCGCGGAGCGCAACGCGCAGCGATAGCCGCAAGGCACCCACCGACGGACGCAGCGGGAGCGAGCCGAGCCGAGAGGCGCGCTCCGGGCAGAGAGAGCCGAGCAGGGCAGTGTCTCCCGGCCGCCCCACTCCCGCGGCGCCCCTTCGGACCGGCGGGCGCCCTCTCCAAGTCCCCGCGCCCGCGCCGCGCCCCTCCGGCCAGCATGAGGCTCCTGACTGCCGCGCTGCTCCTGCTGCTCCTGGCGCTGTGCGCCGCGCGCGTGGACGGTGAGTGCCCGGGAGGTCCCTTGTCGCCATCCCGTTCTGTCCTGGGGAACCCAAGCGCCAAATGCTAGGCTTCCTGAGACCCCTGGGAATCTGGGTGGGCACCGAGGGCGGTCAAGGGGCAGGAGATCCCGCGCGCAACTGAAGGGCCCCTGGGCGCTCTCTCGCAGGGTCCAAATGCAAGTGCTCCCGGAAGGGGCCCAAGATCCGCTACAGCGACGTGAAGAAGCTTGAAATGAAGCCAAAGTACCCGCACTGCGAGGAGAAGATGGTTATGTGAGTTCTTGCTCCGCACCGTGAGCGTGTGGCGCTGCTCTTAACCCGGTGCTGAGGCACAGCGTGGGGCTGGGGCGGACTAACAAATGTTTCTCTCTGCCTTTGGCAGGGTCTTGGCAGGGCCTTGGCAGGGTCTTGGCAGGGCCTTTGGCAAAGCCTTTGTAATTGCCCAGCGAGTCCTTAGGACGCTGGCGCGACAGTCTGGAAGAGAGTTTGGAAAGAGAGTCACTGTCCCGTGTTCCGGAAAAAGCCTCTCCAAGGAGTTTACCCTTGTTAGGATTCAAACGTGTTTGCACTGCCCACCTTTCTAGGGTGATCAAGGGTTAAATCGATCCCATGTGCCAACTTAGAACACCCAGATTGAAACCACTCAAAACACACCCAGAACTACTGAACTCGCACTCAAATGGTGAGGAGTGCCACCTTCCTGTTACTGGAGAGAGGATTAAAGCAAACATCATCATAAGTCCTCAGACCCTCCTTTCAGAGCCTTTTTTCCAATCAGGGGATCGTGGACAGCCAGTTTTTGGCTTCTAGCGATTTCATTTGGGGAATGCTCCTCACTTTTCCTTCACCAGCTGGACTTCTGTGGGTCCTTGAGCCTGAGCAGTGCTGTAGGAAGTGCTCTGCTGGGGTTAATGTGCCACGTGGCCAGAGCCCTGCTTGGTGGGGATGCGGGGAATATCTTTGAAACTGGGGCAGAGAGAACACTGAGTTTCCTTGCTCCTCTGCCTTCTCAATTAACCACTTGTGGCCAGCACCAGTGTTTCTCCACCAGTACGCTCTTGGCCAGGAAGGGAGCCCTTGGCAAAGCAGCTACCAAATATCTGCCAGGGACCACTGGCCCCTCTTCCCCTCCCCCAGAAACAGGACACATTCTATTCCTAGTCTGGGCAAGTGTCTTCTGCCCGCTGGCCTTCCTGTCCCAAAGACCTCCCCACAGTGTCTACGCACTGATGCACTGTTGGTCTTAAGTTAGGGGAATTCAGAAAGCCACTGACTGGGCCTGGGCTGAACCCCACTGCTTTCCTTCCCAGATACCTAAATTAACCTTCTGTCCCTGCCTCTTGCCTTATGGACCCAACTCCAGAAAGCTGGCTGGAAAATCCTTTTTGATGGGGGCCAGAGGTCACAGGAGCTGAGGGAGGAGCCACGAGCCCTTCCTGGCTCCCAGCTTGAGGACTAAAAATGACAGGGACATTGCAAGTTAAGTCTGTAGTCCTCTAAGTGATGAAAAATGCTCCACACATCAAGCCAAGTTGCTGAGACCTTGTAGGTCAGGAGAAGCAGGGTGTGGGGTGCAGTGATATCTCAAAAGGACAGAATGCTCAGTAAACAGGCTTGCTCTTTTTCCTGGCTAAATTTTTCAGGAGAGAAAACTGACAGCCGGACAAGTGCATGAGCAGCCTTGTGAAAACTTGCAGGGGCCTCATGAGATCCGCAGACAGTCATCCTCTCTTAAACCTCCACCCCACACCCACACCACCCCCCATGCCTGAAGGCTGGAGGTCCTCTCCCCTCTCAAGTTCCTCAGACTTAGATCAGGGCCAGCACTTTCTACCAAAGCAGGTTTTCAGCCACGAAGGTTGAACAAAAGCAAGTTTTCCAGCTCACCCTGACTCACCCAGAAATCTCTGGTGGGGCGGGGAGGGAACAGGGGCAATCTGCTTTGCAAGTGGGAGTCCTTGTACCCAGAAGGGTCCAGGAGAGTCCAGATTCTAGAAAGGGCAATTTGTGTCAAATGTCCACTGAGCTCTTGCCAAAACCCTTGGCACACCAGAACCATTGAGGAGAGGAACACAGGACCCAGAATTTCTGAGCAATTGCTGGGGAGCAAAAATCCTCATGTCTTTAACCTGCAACCAGTTTTCATAGTCCCAGTACTGTGACAGAGCATTTGAGCCCTGGGTATCCTCTCCTGCTTCCTGACCTTCAGGTCCTCCAGACTTGGGATCCTCAGTCTGCACACTGACCACATTGAAGGAGAGATTTTTCTCTGGCTTTGCCATGTCTTTTCATTCCAAGTGCAAGAACAGCACCGTAGGCAGAGAGCAATGCATGGGCTAAATTCTTGCAGGGTGACTAGGTACTACTGGGGAGGAGACTGACTACAGACTCTACTCTGAAGCCTTGCCTCATGCCTGAGACCTCAAAAGAGGGACAGAAAAGGGGGGCGGGGCGACAGGTCTTATTACAAAAGTCAGTGAAATGAGGGCCCAGTCACCTGGCATTAGTGGAAGACTCATCCGTGCCCCAGCAAGCTTAGGCCATGCTGGAGGCCTTGGAAACTCAGAGCGCAGGGAAGAGACAGATTGCTCAGAAATAGTGTCCCCATTCTAGTGGCAAGATTCAATTTCCTCTCCAGTCAACCAGGAGACTCAGAGTTCATGGCGACCCTGCTCTCTTCTAGAACTCAGCCCATATGCCCTAACACTTCATCTCTGGGAACTGCAGGGGAGTAGCTGATCTCTCTCCCTCACTTCCCGCTCTGCCCACTCCGCCCTTCAACCACCCCTCTCTCCACTCCATCCCCCTGCACCCCAGCCCTCCACCATAGGTTGCTCTTGCTGTGACTCTCATCTCTTACCTTCCACTTTTCCATGTCCCCTAGGGGGTCCCTCATTCCTGAACACCATCCTTCCTCCCCCACCCAAAAGCTTCCTCCTAACCCCTGCCATCCTGACCCAGCCCTGGCTGACTGACGGGCACGGCAATTCTGGGCAGCCGTCTTGCTTCCCCCTCCAGGCCGATGCTCACACACTAAGGCTTCTCTTTCTCCATGGCCACCTCATCTTCCATGACAATTACTAATAATAGTAACTATTCATTGTACATCTACCAGGTGCTAGGCTCTCTGCATAGATTATGTTCTTGAATCATCCAATAATCCTGCGGGGGCGGGGGGGGGTTCCTATATTACACCCATTTTACAGATGGGCAAACTGGAATCAGAAAGGTTACCTGAGGTCCCACAGACAGACTTGAGACTCACACCCAGGCCCTACATTCTACGATGCCATCTGTTTTTCTGCCATGTGGCTAGGCCTCTACCAACTGATCAGGCCTGAAGGGAGGTCTTGTTTTTCTGCCCAAGGGTGAGAAAGCTGGGACTTCATGCTCAGGAATCACAATGGGCATCAAGGCTAACAAGATTTAGCTTCAGGATCAGGAAATGCCCGGCCCCGAGACAGTCTGCAGGGCACTGAGGGAGGCTGAGGTTTGAAGGGTCAGATGAAGACGACACTGTGTGCACAGCATGTCCAAGCCCCACCGTGGGGCAACTCACACCCAAGGACGGAGGTCTCAGCACCGCACCTTGCTGGCATCAGCTCTCTCCACCTCTTGATCCCAGGTTCAGAGGGGCTGGAAAAGTCCTCTGACCTTTGTTTGCCAAAGGAGGCATATGCTCTCTAGACAACACCCTGCATGAAGGTGGGGGTGAAGGACGGTGCAGGGGGTGGGGTGCGGGGGACACTATCACAGACCGAGGGCTCCAGGGGGAAAATTGAGAGCTGACCACTCCATACAGGGGTAGACCTTAACATGGGGTCAGAGGTTAAGGGAACAACCAGAACCTTCTACAGAACCAGCCTTGAAAGGAGGGAGGAGGCCACAGTCTCTCAGTGCCCTGATGGGGACAGACCAAGGCTACCCATAGGCCACACGGAGGGGCTGTCATTCAGGCTCCTCAATCTTCCACCCATCTTGCCTCATTTCAGCATCACCACCAAAAGTGTGTCCCGGTACCGAGGTCAGGAGCACTGCCTGCACCCCAAGTTGCAGAGCACCAAGCGGTTCATCAAATGGTACAACGCCTGGAACGAGAAGCGCAGGTATGCCCCACCTCCTCGCACCTTCCCACCAGATCCAGATTCTAGACCCTGTGTAGATCCTCTGGCCCTGTCTAATGGGCGAACGCCCACCACAGTAACCACAGCAGGCAGATACCCAGACACTACTTACATACCCCCAGGCACGAGGAGCTCACCACTTAACAAAGCAGGCTATTGCACTCTCAGACAGTTGTAAGCATCATCAACATATCCTTTTGTGAACTGAACTTTGTCTCATTTTAACTTACTTCATAGTCTTAATTCCCCTTCTTATTTAAATAACAAGTTCTCTGAACTCAAGTTTCCCTGTCAAAGGCTGAGTAAGCACCTGGCACAGCTCTCACTGTGGTACTTCTGAAATATAACCACTGACATGACTGATTTTATTAACCATAAAACTGTTAGTACAACCACAAAATAAGGATGACTCCTTGCCAACAATATATTCTTCCCTCAAGATGCCCATGCCCCTTGCTGCACAAAAACCTGATAAGCTCCTTCCCACATAGACGTAGGCAGGGACCTTGAGTTTTACCCTTTAAAATCAGAGCCACTCTTTAACTCAGGGGCAGCAGTGGCCAAATGACCAGAGCCTTAAACCAGAACCCCTACCCTCTCCGGGCTCTGTTTCCCCATAATCAGAAGATAGGTTCCCAGCTCTGATCTCTTGGGGTCTTATGTGGGAGACAAGTTCCTGGTTCCCCTATTCCACATAAAGGTGAGCGTGTCCTGGAGCAGACCCACTTTCTGCACACTCAGCGCCTGTATCTGTTTAGCGTGGCCAGGAAAGTATATGCACACACAGGTGGGTTCCCCAGAAGCTGGTGCCAGCACCTCATCCTTCAGAGGGGGAAACCAAGGCTAAGTGGGTGTGGGGAGTGACATGCCCGGGAGCACAAGGCAGGAAGCCAGGCTGCCCAGTGTCACCTTCCCCTCCCTACAGCAGGTGCTCGTGCTGCCCCTCCCATCACCCCATCCAGCCAGCCCTTCCACCCAAAGCTCAGCCCACGACCAGCTCTCCCACTGCTGACACTTGGGCCCAACCCCAGTACCTGGGCCTTTTGTGCTGCCTCCAAAACTGCCTCGTCTGCAGTTGCTTGAAATAGAAAGTGATGATACTGAAAGATTATTTTCTATAAGTCTGATGGGAACGAAGCCTTCTTTGTGGTCAGGGCAGGCAGCTCACGTGGCAAAAGCAGGATCTATCCCATCCACTGTCACGCTCCAGGCCCTGTGTCATCAAAAGTAGAACGAGGATAATCTCAGGGCCAGTTTACGGAGGGGCTGAGAACATCTTCATCAGACTGCTGGGAAAAACTCAGGCCTTTTTTCAGGAGTATTTGTCCACGTAGGCCATAGCTTTGATGAAGAGGAGGCAGGCATGGGTCCGTGTAGCCCTGTCCTTTATATTTCTGCTAATTCCAAAGATGAGAGCAGTGAGGGCACTGCTGTTCCCAGAACTCCCGTCGCCTCATTAGGAAATGAGTTCATCCCTCTTTCTTGGAATG
>NW_006443124.1:8799874-8813597 GCF_000325575.1 Pteropus alecto
GTCCCAGGAGAGGAAGGGGACATTCCCTTGTCCTCTCAACCTCCCCTTTCCTTGTGAAAGGTGAAAATCTCTCGGTGAATAGAGAATGGAGATAAGGGAACTATCTTGAAGTCCTCTTTGCAGAGAGAGGGAGAGAATGCTGAAGCTAGCATAGAGGAAGGAGGGCCAACCCAGCCTTCGGAGGCAGACGAGTGAGCTCCGAGCATCTCAGGGCCCACAGCTTCTTGCTGCCACTGGCAGCAGCAGCATCAGACATTTGATTTCAATGCATAATGAGGGTTTTTTACTCAAAAATCAAGAAACAGGCAGAGGGAGCAATAGGCTGTCTGAGTGTGAAGTGTGGTCTCCCACCCGCCGGCAGTCATGGAGCAGCAGAGAAGGGATTAAAGTGTCTAAAAAGAAATGGTTTGGGAGGTGAGGGGAAAGCTCAGTTTGTGGATGCGCACAGGCCTCATAACTAGTAGAGGAAGTAACCTCGAGCCACAGGCCTCCACAACAGCCCCAGTCCCACTAACCACTCTTCAGTTTTAAGGCAGCTGCCTCTAGAACTGGCATTTTCTGGAAGACATACATTCTTTGGGCAAAATGCAAAGAAAGACACAAGCCTAGGTTGAGGGAGGAGAGGCCTCTCCTCCCAGTGCCATGGTGGAGACAGACCTTGTTCCCACCACCGGCATTCAGTGTCCATAAGTCTCTTGTTTCCTCATATACAAAGAGGGCTTGCTTCATAGAGCTTTGAGGACGAAGTGAGACTGCAGAGGTGAAGGCTGTTTAGAAAGCACCAAGCCAGATTCAGGTGAGTTTTCGTGGTCCGTGTGACAGCATCCTCTGAGATGCTCCCCGCACGTCTCCTGGGCTCCTGCAGTCCTGGGAGGGGGCACTCCCGAAGACAAGAATGAAGCAGCAAAGCCACCACCTGTGCATTGCCTGAGTCTCGTCCTGAGCCACTTACATGGGTGTTTTCTCTTCTCAGGGTCTACGAAGAATAGGGTGAACCACCCTACTGGGAAAACTTCATACTGGTTGGGAGACAGCAAAGGACTCTGCAGATTAAAAAAAAAAAAGCAAACCCCTTCTTTCTCACAGGCATAAGACACAAATTCTATATTGTTACGAAGCACTTTTTACCAAGGGCCACTTTTTACATTTTATAGCTGTGTGCAAAAGGCTTCCAGATGTGAGACCCGTCTCTCTTGCGCTCCAGACTTCATCACAGGCTGCTTTTTACTGAAAAGCAGGAAACTCATGCCCTCCCTTTGTAAAAAATGCTTTTTTGTATTTGTCCAGACATCACTGTACATCTGAGCTTTATAAGCGCCTGGGAGGAACAGGGAGCTCAGTTGAGACATTTCACAGCAGCGTTGCTCTGTTCCTAGTGCAGGAAGCGTCCGCTCAGAGGTCCTGGCGCCTCAGCACAGCTGCCACAGGCTCTCCGGGGTTCACGGTCAGTCACAGGCTCAGGGGGACCCCACAGTGGCCCCGGTTGCCAGGCAAGCAGGAGCAGATCTCTTTGTATCTGTTCTTCTAGGAACTCGAGTTTGGCTGCCAGAGAAACGTGCTTCGTCCCCCTGGTTAGTTTTTACACACTCTAGAAAACATTTCCAAGATCCCAGGATGGCGAAGCAAATGGTCCTTAAGGAAGAGCTTGGGTCTTCTCTCCAGCCTGAGGGTTTGTAAAAGGCTCACTGCTTCGATAGTTAATGCTTTGGAAGCACGTGAAGTTTCCGACTCCTTTAGCAAAACCCTTAGGAGAAAACTTAAAAATATACGAATAAGCACACAATATACAGCTACAGACATACTTTCTATTGACGAGGGAGAACCTTCAAAGCATGTTTCTTTCTCTCTTCACAATGGGACATGCAGTACTAAAGCGATCTGTGATTCCCCACGTAATTCTTCAATGTTAAACAGTGCAGTCCTCTTTGGAACAATAAGATGACCATGCACCCTTACCTTTGTAAATATACTCTTAAGAATGCCCCCTCCACACTCTACCCCTTCAGTATATATCGCATTGTTGTGTCGTATGCTATGTAAATGTCAGAAACCATTAGTGTTGCATGCAAGTTTCATATTCTTTCTAAGACAAAAAGTAATAAAATATATTTGAAATGTACCAAAATTCTAGACTACTGACTTTTTTTTCCACTTAATTAAGCCAGGATGACAATCAGATATTTACCATGTCCTGAACAGACAAATTTATTGGAAGGAAAACTGGTGTGTCCCATATACCTATCACCTCTATGGAATATAAGCACCGTCCAGAGACAGAAAGCCACGCCTCGAGGTTAATGCTTCCTCCCCACCGGACTCCCACACCTGGGGCAGATTCATCAGAACAGCCCGGTCGGTGTGAACAGGACTGGAGGGTCCCACTATGGTCCCCATTTAGAAAAGAGAGTAGACAGGGGACCAGTCAAGATCCCTGTGGTCCAGGGCCCCAAGATTCCAGTGGGGCTCAGAGAGGGGCAGGAAGTGCCTAGAGAGAGGCTGGGGGCTCTGGAACCAGGCTGACTGGGAGCCACATCTGGGGAGGTACTGAGGCTCTGTTTCTGCTTCTGCAAGGTGGAGACAATGCACACACACCTCATGGCGCTTCTGGGGTCAAAGGAGAAAATCCACATAATACACTCAGGAAACCAGGGCATGGTGAGCACTTGCTAAATGTGAGTGAGGTCACAAGACAAGGCCACTCGCACTTGCCCCCAGCCCTGCGTCTCACTATATCCAAGTCAGCCAGGCCCTGAAATAGGCACCCCTGTGTCCACTTGGGTCCCTCACACTCCATAGGACTGTCCAAGCGGACATGCCTCCACCTCGTCTGCACTTCTTGTCTGCTATATTAGGAGGCAGGAGCCAGTGACATGCACAGCTGGCTCTGCCAACACTTACAAGGACACAGCAAGTACCCTGCCCTAGCACGTCCTTAGCAAGGAGACTGCAGACACTTTCGTCACAGCCTCGTCTCCTGGCAGTGCTATTATGCCAAATGTATTCCAGAAGAAACTGAGGACCAGAGGGGTTAAGAGACATGCCCGAGGTCACTCATCACATGGCTCCCATGGCTGAGCCTAAATGCCTTTCTGCGGAGGGGAGCAGGAGCGGGTGGGCCGGGGCCATGCTAGGCCAGGCTGACCATGAATGGTCCGCTGGTGTTGGGCTCACCTTCCCCTTCATCATGGAGAAAGAAGGGAGACTGAATAGGGAAGCCCAGACACCAAGACAGAAGAGAACTGAGGAGAACCCCAGCAGGAGGGCGCATAACAGGGCAGTGGGGAGCAAAGGGGGCCTCTCTCCTCAGGGCTCTCCCCAGGAGCCCTGCGCTCTGCTTGGGCTTTGAGGGAGGTGCCACTATAAGGATGTCTGCGACAGAGACCACCATCACCAGCCCCAAGTCCCCCACACCTGCCACCCCCTGCTCAGCCAACACAAAAGACTTCTCCCTCCAGCTTGGGGGGCAGGACTCTCCCCATTGCTCCCCATGAGTTTCAGGCTTCCCTCTCCCTTCCACTCACTCCAAACATGCCACTTACACACCTCTCCACCCTTGCTCGGGCTCTCCTCTGTCCCACCTGTGGTTCTAGTACCTGTACCTCTTCTTCCAGCCCTGCTGGCCCATGTGTGCCCTCCATCATCTGACCTCCCAATCACAGACTGGACTCTTAACAGTAACAACACTCCTCACTGGCCCAGGCATGTGCCCTACATGCTCTATCTTCACCCTCCCGAACACTGCTATTCCCAGACAAGTGAGGTGCCTTGTTTAGGAGGCACCCACAGCCTGTAGAGGAGAGCTAGACTTGGTCTGTCAGAGAGCAGGAGGACTGGACATGTGTGTGACTGTCTCCTCCCAAACCGAGACTGTGTATCCCTGGAGAACAAAGGCTGGCCACACTTCTGTGGATGACTTGGATCCTGTCCCCCAACAGACAGGTATTAGCTGGATGACTAAGAATGGGCTTTCAGCCTCAATATGTCACAAACACCAAGCGAGGGTCCTCCAGTGCCAGGAGCTGTGCCCAGCTCCAGGGAAGAATGACCATTTTCCAGCTTACAGAGCTGTTTCCCGTCATTTTTCTCCTCTGGGTTTCCAGGAGCTCTAAGGTGTCTACCCGCCACATTCCAGAAGAAAGTGTGACTCTAGTGCAGCAAAGCAAGGCCAGGCCACCCTTCCAAGTAAGCTCTGCGACCGCGGCTCTCCCAGGCTTCCCTGGGGAGGATGAGCCTGCCCCTCTGCACATGGGGAACCAGGCTCCCATGCAGGGCCACCTGCGAACCAGCATTTCCTCACAGACAGGCATGCTAGGGTCTGAATGCCACACCCGACCCCCGCCCTCCACAGGCATGTCCTGAGCTGGTATGCAGAGCTACACCAGGCTTCACTGGGCTTGGCACCAGGACAGATACATCCTGGAGAACCCCAGCCCAGCTCTGCTGCTCATCCTCTCTACCCAGACAAACCTTCCTCAAGACGCCCTCTCCACCGCTGAGCTTTTCCTGACTGCCTTGTCACCAGCCAGGACCTGGTGCAAAATAAAGGTGCAGGGCACCCGATCCAAAAATTATTAAGTATTTCAAGATGGCAACAGCAGAACATGTCTTAAGCCCATGGAGCAGTCCAACACTTCATGTTTCAACTCCCAACATTCATCCGGATGGCTCATTTTGGCCCTGAGTCATTACGTGACCTGTACTACAATTTAAGAGTTTCTTTTAATTTGAACATCTAACAAGATGTGTTCTTAGAAGCCAAGGGCTGTGTTTTATGGCTCTTTATAAAAACCTCCTTATGACAGCATTTATGAGGTGCTCAGACACTGTGAATTAATCTTAGTCTTCAGGAGCTCCCCGAGAACATGCTTTCTGCACTCATTCACTGAGCTACTACTACATGCAAAGCCCTATGCTAAGCACCACTGGGTGAGGTGACCTTATCCTCAGGGCAGAGATCATCACGCATCCACCGGCCACTGTTTCAGCACACAGCATTGGCACCTGTGCTTTATTCTGCAGACGGCCGCTCCAGAAACTCCCAGTCCCAAGGGAGACCAAGACACTGTCTCGAATTGCCTGTTGGTCTAAGCACTATGCTAGAGGGGTGCACAGCAGGCTCTGGGGGCACCTCACCCCATCTTGAAGGAGGTGACCCCTGAGGGTCATGGCAAATTGCAAGTTGTTCTCAGGCAGCGATTGGAAGTGCTGATGTGGCCGTGGCCTGCTGAGTCCACGTGCGACGAGACGGGCCCACGAAGATGGAGCACTGAGGAAATTCCAAGGGCCTTGGGAACATCAGCCATGTCCCAGTTGAACGTCCAGGGAAACCAGCCACAGCTTCACCCTTCACTCCATTTCATCTGTCTCTCTTCCTCTCCGTCATCACCTCCCAGCTGGGACCTCCCCAACCTCTCAGGCAAGGACGCCCACCACAGACTTTATGCTCACCCTCCCACACAAGGAAGAATCATACTGATTGTAGAGCCCTCGGGGTATTTTCCCATCCTCTTTTTGAAAAGCTGAATAGACATTCTTGGAAGTCATCAAGAAAGCAATAAAACGCAAAGCAATTTTCTTGCTTTCAAGGTATCATCTCCAGGCTTCCACCACGCCAGACCACTCTGATCCGGGCCACGAGGGGGCAGTAAAGAGCCCGTGCACCTCAGCCAAGGGCTCTCCCAGTTCCCTGAGGCTGTGCAAGAAGTGACAACAGTGACTGGCATAGTTATTCCTTAATGTGAGCCAGGCCCTGTGCCAAGGGCCTACACGCCTTCTCCTACTGAATCCTGTAACAACTACAGAAGATGGGTTCTATTATTAACTCCCCTTTACGGATGGGGAAACCGAGGCTCAGTGCCTATACTAAATACATTGCCTATACTCACGAAGCTAGGTGGCAAACACAGGATTCTGGCTCCAGAGCTGGGCTTTTGCCCCCGAAGTGCACATTGTCTTACAGTTCCGGTCAACCCTAGCCCACAGGAGCCTCTGCTGTGCCCTCACTCGGCACCTACCTTCTGTTTATAGAATAGAGATGAATCATCAAGTTAACTTGGGCCACAGAAACAACTGGCCTTAGCCGGGTTTGTTTTGCATGTGGCTCACTCCTTCTTTTGGAGGCAGAAGACGGTGACAACACCGTGATCTTCTGGGGGCTTCTCTCCTTCCCCCCAGATCCAAAAAAGTGAGCCCTACAACCATGAGGTCGCTGCTCTGGCCCACATTTGGTACACACAAACTGCTTTAGTGGAAGTAGCCAGAGATTCCCGCCCCCCCAATGCCAAATAAGTTAAATAAGCAGAATGACAACAGTATCATCAAATTCAACTCAACATTTCAGTTAGAAACAAGTTGCAACTGTCAAGATATTGGTTTAAAAAAATAATTCAAAGCTAAATTTAAAATAATCAGCCCCGTTCCACAATGAGGAGAGTGGATATTCTGGGATGAGTAGCGGGATGTCTAATTAGATGTAGATGAGACTTTCATCTAATATTCAAAGTTATTCCCCAGGGCAAACAGAGGTGAAGCAACAGGCTTTCTTTCAACCCATTGTTTCGTTAAAGGCAGCCCTCACAAAAGAATCATTTCTAAATTAAAGGCTTTTTGTCCCCCTGAAATAATGGCCTGCAAAGGCAGACTAGAGTTAAGTATTTGCACAGAGACAGCCAAAAAAAATATTATAAACCAAGAAAATACGAGAGAATATTCTTAGATTCTTTTATAGCTGCTAATTCCACATATTTGGAGAAGTAAAGTTAATAAAAACAACAGCAACAACCACAACCAATATTTATTGAGTGCTTTCTCGCCATTTATTAGTCCCATTTTACAGATGATGAATTTAAGGCTTAGAGAAGCTGAGTAACTTGTCCGAGGTCACACAGTGGCCAAGTGGTCTCAGACGGTATTAAATCTTTGTTTGGACACTCTCGGGACCACATGTCCTGGTTTGCCTGGGACAGTCCTGGTCTATGACAGTTGTAGTGTAATTATGAAGAGTGTTCCCTTTCACTCGCTCAAAAGAGTTCTTGCGTGGCTGATAACTATATGCTCACCCCGCTTACAGGGCCTAACAGGAGAGTACGTAGGATATGAGATTGTTCAGTGTCTAAGAAAGGACTAGTCAACTTCTCCCCTTAGACAGTGTACTCCTAAGTGAGTGTGGGCTCTCTGAAGTGATGGTGACTCTTTATCCCTAGAGAGAACCCTATAGAATCTCCCTGGGCAGTTCCCTGGTTTCCGGGTCCCACCTACCTCCCCTGCTGGACAAAGATTGGAGCTCACGCCCATGGATTATTCACTGGGGGCACGGCGCACTTTGGAGACCCACCTGTTGAATGAAGTCGCAAGTCAAAATCCCTGTCCCCGTTTCCATGCGTCTGTCTATATGAGATTCCCCAGATAATTAAAGTATCAGATTCTGGTTTCAGGAGAACAAAAGTCAGCCAAGCAGCTGCACTTCTCAGAGGACTAAGGAAAACCTTTCCTTGACAATTTGGTCAGCAGCAGCATGTGCTGTAAGTTGGGGATTAGCTACTTCAGAGAAGTGGTAATGGGATATGGGCCTCTGACATCTTATTCCGATTCAGGGAGGCTGGGGAGGACTGGAACATATCAGGAAGCTTGGAGAAATCCATTGAGACACAAAGATGCAACTCCTTCCCCCTACACCAGTACTGAGCATGTCACCCCTCAGGATTGACTGGGGCATTGGTCAAGTCAGAGTGTTTTCCTAATTTAAGTCTGCTGACTTGCTCCCCTCCCTGAGCCTGGGAGGACCTGGGGTGGGAGAGAGGGCAGAACCCCAACACACCAGCCATGCTGGAGCCTCAGACTTGCTGAGCCACATGCAGCCTGCAGCCAGGGCAGCTCTGGGGAAGGCGCCTGAGCCCTTCAGGCTCACTACTCACTTGTCCTCTCCCTGTTTAGCCCTTGGACTGGCACCCCATTCTGGGGCTTCAGGGTACATCCAGCTGCTGATCTGCCTGAACTGACCCGCCCAAGATCCTAAGGGGTGTTTGGTACATGCCCCCAACTCTATTCAAACAGGCCCTCACGGGAGAGATACACAGATGGAACTCAGGCCCCCAGCCCAGTGTCCCATCCTCAAGTGTCTGCAGAGCTGAGAATGCAGGCTGTGAGCCAGCAGGCTCATTCAAATCCTGGCTACTCTCCTTACAAACCCAGTGACTATGGACAAAGTGCTCAGTGTCTCCCAGCCCCTTAATTTCTCCCAATCCCAACTGTATAGGGCTATAGTGAGTATTAAATGAGATAAATGTCTCACCATTGAAAGTAAGCAGCCAATACATGGTAGTTGCTTATTATTATTATCCTGCCTTTAATATTTCCAAGGGAAAACTATAGTTTTTCCTATGTTGACATCACATTTATTAGACATAAAAAGGCCAAACTGGGGGCACATACCTATCAAGAGAAGTCGGAACCTTCTGTGAACTTAGGCAAACTTCTGTGCCTCAGTTTCATCACTTGTAAAACAAGAATAATAATAGTGCTTAATGTAGAGAATTTTTATTAAACACACTAAATGAGATAATTCAAGTAGAATATGCAAAACTATGTGTGGTACATACGCACACGAAACGATAGCTAATAATAACAATAACTTCATGTTACTCACAAGAACATATTTAAGAATCTAGACTCTTAAATCTGGGGTTGGGGGATAAACACCTTAGAATTCAGTCCCATCTGTATCTAACAGCTAAACTTCTCTGAAGTTATGAATATTTAACTGCTTTTGGACATTGGGCTCCCTTGAATATCTGGTGAATGCTGTTCCCTCTTCCCTGAAAAAAAATACACAGACTATCTTGCAGGAAATTCCCCCAAAGTCTTCCTTATGGCTCCTTGGACCCTGCATGAGTAATTCCTGCCTCAGACCACCCTAGATGGGGCATCCAGAGGCTGCATGAACGCATTCAGGAACAGGAGCCTCACAACTCATGAAGCAGCTCACTCTGTGGTTGGAAAAGTCCATGTGCTAAAAAGTCTTAAAATTCTTCCTTAAATCAGGACACTAAAAGATGCTGCTCAAGACACATCTCTGGAGCAACACAGATGTAGCACAATAACTTTTTCAAGTGCCAGCCCTGGACATTTTGGGGAGATAGGGGCCATGCTGTGACATGTCTGATCCTCTCTAGGCTAAACTTGCCTGTCCTCTCAGCCATTCCAGGTAACAGCTTCCATGCCCTTTGCCTTCCAGGTCACCTTCCCCAAACCTCCTGCATGGCTGTGGCTCATTTCCTTTGCTTAAGACACAGTATATTTCTTAGCTCCTCCTAAGTCTTTGCTACTTATTCTTAGCTACCTCATCATATCCATTAAGTAGGCACTTAACTGATCCCCAAGGCCTCACCATACAAGAGCACAGTTACATGCCACACACACCCCAATTCCAACCTAGTATTTGTTCAACTGATTTTGAACCTAAACCCAGCACTTTATATTTGTCCCAATTAAATTGCGTCTCACTGATTTCCTCCCTAACACTCCAAGCTTTGGGGGAGTGTTTAGAATTCACATTCTATCACCTGGTATATTAATTCTGCCTCTCATCTCTGAGACATTTGCACATCCCATACAAGATAAGGAACTTGATGAGACTTGCTCATCTCCCTGCATTAAGCCCAGGGAAAAGTGCCTGACGCATGTTCTCATTCGATCTTCACAACAACTCAATGAAATAGGCATGGGCATCTATACTATCATGCCTGTTTTATAAACAAGAAAACTGAGTCTGACAGAAACTTGCATAAGGTTCATGCTGGTACCAAACAGCCAACCCAGGCCGTCTGCCCCGTACTACCTCACCACACACTCAGGGTTTCCACACAGAATGGCATTTTTCTAGATATGTCCCTCTCTCCAAGGAGGCTGTAGGATCTCTGACAATAGTGAATAGGTTCTGTCTCCGAATTCCCAGCCCTAGGCACAGAGTAGGTGTTTTATGACTAGTGGAGGAGGGACAGCGAGGGTTAGTGCTCGAGAGAATGCTACTTGTTGCTGAGCCCTGAAGTTCAGGTTCTCCTTTTAGAGCATTTATTCTACCTACCCTGTGAAATATTAGGATATATTGTCATCCACACATGACTGGAAAGTTCTGTGTCCCCAGTTCCCAGGACTAAGCTGGCCCTAAAACTGTGACATTCATTCACCCAAATCATTGGAAAGCGGGCCCTGCATCTCTCTCACAACGTCCACCCCCGAGTCCAGGAGTGGGCTCTCCTAGGGTGCACCCTCACTCTCCCACCCCACAGCTCAGCACAGGGCTGTCTGTTGGGAGGAAGAAGGTCCAGGAAGCCTCTGGCTTGCGATTTTTCAAATGCTCTTGACAGGATACCCAAATTCCTGACTAACTCGAATACTTTTTTTTCATAAAACAAATTCTTGAGTGAACTCACCGAATTTTTATACTGAGGAACCACGCTAAAGAGAAGAGGCTTAATATAAAATATCGCCACCGCTGGTGTTCAATTACTGTCTGGGTGTTGAACCCCATTCAGTCTACTCAGCATTGTTTTTCCATGCACAGTCCCCTCAGGGCCTACAACCCCTACTGTGGCCTGTTCCCGGTCCTACAGGCTGCAAGGCCTTACTTCTGAGAACTATCAAGCAGGAGTTCCACGAAACAAACATATCTCCGTGGCCTGAGAGACTGAAAGACCCAGGGAAGGCAGTCTGGCCCTGCGGTCGCGTGCAGGAGAAAGATCAAAAGCGCCATCTCGTGGTTACTTCACAACTTGCATGCTGCTTAACTTACCCTGCCTCAGGAACAACGTAGCAGCGTCCCAGCATCCCGCTTTTTCCTTTGCAAGTCCTTTCCCCAACCTATGAAGCCTGAGGGGGTTATAAATCACTAGTCCCACACCGACCCGACCTCAGCCATAGGGAATGGGCGGGAATATGCGACCCCCGCTGTCGGATCCCCAGGAGCCTTCCCTCCAGCATACTGATTGGCTGAGAGGTGGGCACATGACTCAAGTAAGCCAATCAGGGATTTCACAAGATTTACCGGGTGGAAGCTTGAGAAAGAAGCTTCTCTTTAATCACAAGCTATAAGGATGTGGGCTCAGGACATCAGAGATCATCTTTGGGATCCTGTGAGGAAAACCTGCCTGAGAACAAAGTGAACACATTAAAAGAATCAGATCAGAGAAATGGAGTGAGGAGGCTACGATCACATGAATGAGCACCTGGATCTAGCTTTGCCTGAAGTTTTGCCACTTCTCCCTTCCCAGTTACAGGAGCCAACTCATTCTAGTTTTGCTTAAGCTGGTTAGAGTCAAGTCTCTGTCACTTTTAACCAAAGAGACATAACACATCATTAAGTTATTTTTTTTAAGTGAGGTCTAGTTGCAGAAAATAAATGCTTACATTAACTTTATAATTAATAAGGCTTTTAAAAACTATGAATAAAAGCTCTATTGAATTAAAAACTTAATTATATAAAATAATACATTTTAAAATCATGGATTTCAACCTAATAAAAAACTAGCATGGAAGAAAGATCTCTGTCAAAAGGTTAAAAAGAAGTGATTGCTGAGTATAACAGAACCCTTTCTGCGTATTTTGTATTGTCAAATATTTCTTCAACCTGTGTGGCATATGGAAATATCTTTAGGAACTGCTGCTGAATAGACCCTTTAAGCCAATAATCCCATTTGTAGGAGTCTGTCATAGGAATCCCAATCAAAGAAATTAATTACTTGCATGGAGATATTCACTATAGCATGATTTACCATAGGTAAAAATAATAAATAAAAATGAACGCAAACTCAAAAGGAGGGTACAATTATGTTATGGTATGTCAATTTCATTAAATATACATAGCTCTGCAAACTATTCATATACCAGCTATAGAAATTCAAACTTATTCAAACATTCGTTGAACACCAATAATAATTTACTGAACTCTTATTATGGACTATGTATTTTACATGTTACATGTCATTCAATCCTGGAACGATTTAAATGTCAGGTACTTTTTTTTTTAATTGCCTGCATCTTTTGTTCATTTTCAGTTGGGGCATTTTTTTAAATTTTTTTAAATTTAGTTTCAAGTATACAGTACATTGGTTAGACATCAATATTTATGGTGGTGCTGTGTCCGCGAACTAGTAGAGGGGAGGGCTCAACAGGGAACAATGGATACCGCCAGCACTTCTGTACAGAGCGAGTCTCATCTTGGCTCTCGCTCCGACAATGTCTCCCTGTAAGTCCCTGGTGCCACCCGTGTACAGCCGAACGGGCACTGATGCTCAGAGCGAGCAGGTCCATCACCACAAAAATCTGCTCATGGACGTGGCCCCTTTAAGAACCTTCTGGCGCTGCCGCTGCCGCAGACTCTGTCTCACTCTGCCACTCGGGACCGGGCAGCCCCGCGTCCTTGTCCGGTCCTACGTTCTGACATTGCAGGGTGATTTCTTGGACTTCTCCCTAGTTGTATGGCTTGCTCATCTACATCTCAGGTGATTTTTCCTTGCTGCTGCTCCTTGTTTCCAACACAACTTTGATTTGGTCTCTAGGGGGATGAAAGAGCCTCTATCATCTATACTCTTTTTTTTCTAGTTAAAATGTTAGGTACTTTTTTACAAACCCTTTTTAGTACATATGCTAAGGCTTGGAGGAATTTATTTTTTTGTTTGTTTTTGTTTCTTCTTTTTTTCTTTTTAAATTTCTCTTTGGAGGAATTTATAGAGAAATTTTTAGTGAAAGTGACACAAAGGGTTTGAACCCTGCAGTCCAAAGTCCACACACGGCCACTATGCTTCAGTGCATGAACCAGGTGAAGCGTTGAGATAGTCACTTGAGTTACGTGTATAGGCACCACATGGTCTTTGTGGGAGCTACTTTGTACATATAGCCATCCTTTCCGGCTCGTGGTCCAGGAGGTGAAGGAAAGAGCCTTTATTCAGCATCACCAGGGGGTCGGGGCTGTGCTAGGTACTTTGTTTCTATTGCTCGCATTAACCCTTGCAATGATCCCTAGTGAAGAATGTCAGAATCCTTTACTTCTGCGGAAGCTGAGTTCAGAGAGATTGAGAGCTTTGCTCACATTCGGGGGATTGCGGCTCCCAGTCAGGGGCATGGCTCATTATCCACATGTGTAATGAGAAGATGAACAGGAGAAATCATGGAGACCTGCTCAGTCAGAGCAGAGAATATGGACCTGGGAATGGTCTGGGAGGCTTTGAAAGTCGGGCAGAAGGATAGCTGTGCTAAAAATCAGGGGTGGGATATCTATGCCATAAAACCTGAAATGGGGAGACCAACAATATGTAAATAGCTCTTACTCTACGCCAACACTATCCCTGATTATCCCGCCTCATCCTAATAGCTGGCCTTCAATCCAGGCATTATTATCCCATTTTATAGATTAGAACATCCGGCATATAAGTGGCCCCACCAGGCTACAAAACTAAATATATTTTGGCTGCCTTTCCATGTCTGTCTCTATATAGAAAACAAAGCTCCTAAGTCTCTCGGTCTTATTAGTGTGGATTTGTGAAGTAGGTGTCCACAGAAAAGGGTAGGTAGCCCACATGGCTCCAAGATTCTGAATGGGAGTAGGACAAATGGTGGGAGACAGCAGCCCAGCTCCCCACTTATTCTCTCCCTTCCCTTCGTTCAGTTAAGGACTCGGAAGAAATCAATCTTTGTGTCTTTTCATGGTTAAAATTCTACATGGAACAGA
>NW_006443124.1:8815965-8821632 GCF_000325575.1 Pteropus alecto
ACCTCTTGCCTTCTCTGGGCCAGTCGTCGTCGTCATCATCATCATCATCATCATCATCATCATTATCATCATCAATCATCATCATCAATCATTGTCGTTGTCGTCATCATCATCATCATCATCATCATCATCATCATCAAAACTATCACTTCTGGAGCACCTAAAATGTGAGGGGCACCACCTGAGACATATGACATACTCTATTCCATCAAATCCTCAAGCTTTCAGGAGAAAAGGCAGGCTTATCCCCATTCTGCACAGGTGGAACCTGAAGCTCCAGGCTCCAAGAACCACACAGCCAGCAGGCGGCAAAGCCAGAGTCAAGCCAGAGCTGCAGGGCTCCAGCCTGAGTTCTTTCTGCCCCAACCTCCTGCACTGCCGCCCCTCTCCGAACCCTCTGCTCAGCACGTGAGATCTCCAAGCTTTCGGACTGGATTGTGATGCTGAGGTGAGAAATGTTCCTCCTTCTCTCCAAGAGGCTTTCCGTTGACCCGCCCAAACTGAGTGTTCCCAAACCAATGTCCTCACACCTCTCTCCCCAAAGTGGTACTCCTGACTCTATTCTTTATCACTCAGTTAGCCAACCAACTACAAACCCTGCTAACAGTCCTGAGATCCAAAGGTGGCAATAGCTCAGCCATTTTGAAGAGTAGTTTGACAGAATATTATCATTAAAAAAGCCCATTTCTGACATCCTACAAAATAATCTATCCACCACCTCTTCGATGGATGGCACATTCAAGTGGGGCAATTAAAGGAAATTTAATAAAGTCAGTGGTGTGCTGCGGCCAGCCCATGAGAGTCGACCGCTACACTTGAAGAATTTTTGTGAGCTAGTTATGAAATTGTTGGTAGTCTGAAATCAGCCATGGTAGGAGAAGTTACTCGACAAAAGCCAGGAAATGCTACAAACTGGGTTTTGGTTTGGTTTGGTTTTTCCCAGAGAGCCAGTTATTAAACATTTACCAGCACATCCCTAGGGGGATTTAATTTATTAAAATGTGAGCAAAATTAAGGGAAATCAAAAGTGACGATGCAGTCCCCTGGGATTAGCAGCAGCGGGGAGCTGTTAGCAGCTGAGCCCTGAAGGAGAAAGAGCAAGAGATGGTTTCCAGACCCAAAAGGTGTGGCTGCAGGAGAAGTCCACCCATCAGGGTCTTTAGAGAGGCGATCCAACAGGGCAGGGGACAGGAAACGAAATACCCCAATCTCGCCCCCTTCCCACCTCACCATCTCCAGCAGGGTGCCCGTTGTTGACCAGGCCCACCCAAAAGCAGGGTGGGGGAGCGCCCCATGAAGTCCGTCCAGATCAGCCTCCTGATGGCACCAGAAAGGGAGAGAGTGGTGCCCTCCGGAGGCACCCTGTACCCAGAACAATATGCTCAGATATTGTTTTTTAAATTGTTTTAAATTGTTCATAATTTTTAAAAACTCCACACTCCATGCACATTCAAGCCCACATGTTTCTGGAAGAGGCCCAGGTCGCTGGTAACAATGATCACCTTCAGGGCAATTGGGCTCAACAGAGGGAGACTTTCTTTCCCTTAGACTCCCTTTCACATTGTTTGACTTTTATTCCCGCATACATATGACCTTTTTAAACAGAAGGAAGTTTAAAAAAAAAAAAAAAGTCATGATTTTCTCTCAACACATGTGGGGTACCTACTAAGTACAGAGCTCTCCTTTCAGTGGCACAGTGACTGGCTGTCACTTTGCATGATTTCAGGGAGCACCATTTGCTAACGAGAGCTGCTTCCTGGAATGATGCAATGCAGTGCACTGGGGGAAAACATTGAAGTCCCCAGGGCTCCAAGCAGGATCCCCACCAGGGGGAAACTGTGGACTCTGCCCCAGACTGGCCCTGGTACTGGGCAACTCCCCACCCCACCCCACCCCAGCTTCAGTTCCATGGCCACACCATTAACTTAGTGGGGCAGGAGGGGGCTGGTTTGGGTGTTCAGGACGGGGAATCCCCTTCAAGGCAGAGATTCTGCATCTCTATGAAGGGACTGGGTGGAGGAAGTGCCCTCTGAGCACTTTTCTTCCCAAGTGCTTTGCACCCACTGCCCAGACTTCCCATCTGGAAAAACTTCCCAGACTGAGCAGATGCCTTTGCGTGGTGGTGCGGAGCTCCACCTCGTGGCTGTTTGCACAACTCCCTGGAGGTGGCAGAGGATTCCCAGAAGTGAATGCAGGGCTTGGAAAAGCTTCAGATAAAGACTTCACCCACAAGTTCACCTGCCCACTTTGCCTCCTGCTCCATCACTTCCTTTCAAGGCTGTGCCTAGAGAAGAAGAGCTGCCCCTGCGAAGGCTGGTCCAGGTTCCAACCAGGACGCAGCCGTATCCATCCACTGAGGCCCTGAGCAGGACAAAATGCCACAATAGAACGCTGTAACATCTCTGGTTCACAGTTAATAAATGAATGCTTTGAACCCCTGCCAAAATACTTAATGAAATGTTGTCACAGGACCCATGAGATTTTTCAGACTTTAAAAATATTAATTCATAGTATAATATGGTATGATCTAGAAACAGAGGCAAATTCAAAGTTGTATGACACATGTCTTCTCTCCAGCTTGTCATTTTTAATTATAAACTTATTGGAGATAATGTTCTAATTTAAATGGCAGCCCCTCCCTGAATCTGGCCCTGCAGCCGGCCCCCAGCTGCCCTGTATGGAGCACTAAGTAAGAATCACTCATGGAGAATCTGCACACATACATGGCTCCAGTCCATTCTCAAGGGATGTTTTCAAAAGCCCATGCGGGAGAGACAGGGAGAGAGCTGGCCTAGAGAACCCTGGTCCACCAAGGGACTACAGATGCTTTTGTAAAGTCAGAGTGGGAAAGGGCCTCATCTGTTGGCCTCTTGGTGACTCAGACAAAGGGACTGAGTCCCAGAAAAAGGGAAAGGTTTCAGCCAAGACCTAGCTCTGTCCCCTACTTCCTCTCAAAAGTTCTTTCATGGAGCCATACTGTGTCTGGTTGAGGCTCAGAGAAAGATTGCTTTACAGTGACAGAAAGTGAAAGGAGGCCCTGCCCACCTGAACATATTGGACCTCATTCCCTGGGAAACGTCATGAGCTTCCCAGTGTGCTCAGCACCTTGGTCATAGAGGCCGAGTTCTGGAAGGCCTCCAGTGGGTCACCTTGCCCAATACTCTTATTTCACAAATGAGTAAACTGAGACCACAAAGGGAACACACAGCCCAGTTATGAGATCTTGACAAGGGGCACAAGAGCCCATGAGGCTCCCCCACCATACCCTATTGTAGTGACAGAAGCTGAATCCCCAGGGACCAAGGCCCTGGCCCCAAACCCACATAGTACCACAGTCCAACATGTCATAGCTACTCTGGTGGACAGAGCCAGGCCTGGGACACAGGCAGAAAAATCAGGAACTTTGCCAATTGCATTGTGACCTCGTCACTTTAAAACTGGAAGCAACAACTGCCTCTTTGTAACCAGAGTATAGAGAAAATGGTTTCTTACAATAATTTTAATGGAAACTAAAAGAAAGTAACAGAAAGCATGTCTTTCTTTTTGAAATGAAATCAGACACTTGAAAAATAAAGCACACTTATTCTGAACAGTCAAAAGCAAATTCAGCCATTTGTCCTTGATCCTTGCTGGTTGCCACTCATGCTTAAGCACTCCCTCCCTCCCGAAGCTCTCCTGGTTCTGCCAGGAAGGCTTGAGTGATTTCTCCAAGTGAAGAGTGCTCACTTCCCTCCTGCTCTCCTTCACCACGGCACTGGTCACTTTCTCCTCTCCTCACTAGACTGTGAGCCCCCCCAATGGCAGAACCTGGGGCCAGGGCTTCTCCGGGACACTCCCAGGCTCAGCCTAGCATCTGCACCCTGGAATGCTCAGTAAATATCTGAGACCAACCAAATGAATAGCTACCTTGCGGTCAAGTGTAATCATTAATGACACTTATGAACTGGACTTTATTATGACTCTCAATATTGAGGAATCAGAAAACACGAATGAACAAAGTCTAACAACAATCCTATGAAAAATAAGTTATCTTACACATATAATACATAAAATTCCCCTAAAAGGTCTCTTTCAGTTCTTGGATTCTAGAACTCCATGCCACACACGGTCCACACAGTTGATCAGTTCTAGACACAACGAAGCAAAGGCCCAGGAGAGGAAAGGTGCCAAGCTGCCGTGGAACCGGAATTCCATTTTATTTTTTGTTTACTCATAATTTTCTTTCTCAAAACCACTAACTTGAATATGGAATATATACGCTGAATTTAAAAATTTACCAAAAAATTAAAAAGCTGTATCGTTAGATAAATGGTCTCCCTCTCATTCTTGTCCCCACCCACTCGCTCGGGCAAACCACTGTATTAACAGTTTCCGGTGCGGGCTCCAGAGTTTCCTCATGCTTAGACAAGCACGTCGAATATTTAATTTATATTCTCTCTCCTTGTTTCGTAAACTATGGCACACTACACATACAGTTCTACGCCTTGGTCTGTGCTGTCGCTATTTTGGTCTTGCTTTTCTTAACATACGTTGGAGACTTCTCCATATCAGTACTTAAAGAGCTTGCTCATTATTTTCCTACGCTCTGTAGCATCCCTTCAAGGGAATGCAACATACTTTATTTACTATTCCTCGACCTACAGACATATGGCTTGTTTCTACCTTTTATAATTCAAACTCTTGTGCAGAAAATGGCTCACATCATTTCAGTTCTGCAAAAAAGCCATGTCACTTTCCAAGTGCTTGCCCACTCAGGTTCTGCCTCGTTGACGAAGCCTCTCAAAGTTTCTCAAGACAACCCAGACCCCTCATTCACTTCTTCCATGTCCCCCTTTGGTCTGTTTTCTGAGATCTTCTGGTGTCCACGAGGAAGGATAGAAGCAGGCAGCCCAACCTCCCAACTCAGCCCTCTCTATTCTGGAGGCGGAGCTGTGTCTCCGAGTCCTGCATCCCCCCAGCCCTCGCCCTACTCCTCTCCTCACACCCTTACTCACCTCGCCCAGCACAGACCTGCATACCCAGTGGGTGATTAAAAAACACTTCACAGGTGATGGACCCAGATCTTCTCTTGAGCTGCTGTACAACCATCACCCTTTTTCACCAACAGGTGGCGCTGCTTTCCACCTTTAGACAGCTAAACCTTTGCGCGGAAAACCTGCCCCTCAGAGTCACAAACTCCTGAGGATGGGGTGTAGCTGTTATGATGATTTTACATTCATATGATTGTCCACACATCTCTCTACATGATACTCCCAATAGCTTAAGGCCATGACTACAATTTTCTCTGGTTTCTTCTCTTTTTTTCCAGGTCTCAAGTGTGTGTAGTTTGTATCGTTTTCTTATACGGGCATACCTTGTTTCACCGTTTCACTATCAAACTTCACAGATGTTGTTGTGTTTTCTACAAATTGAAGGCAAGACTCTCCACCAGCAAAAAGATTACGATGTGCTTTACTGCGATGCCCACTTTATTGCTGTGGTCTGGTACTGAACCTTCACTATCTCCGTAGTACACTTATATGTTGGGAGACGGGGTCATCTAGTGGTTATGAACTTGGGCTCTTAAGTCAGCCTTATGTCCGAAACCTGATTCCACCAATAACTTGCTGCATGACCTTTGGCAACTGACTTCACTGGTCTGAACTTCCACAGCCTCCACTGACTCCT
>NW_006443124.1:8822397-8826327 GCF_000325575.1 Pteropus alecto
AGGAATGGGGTCTTCTCCACATCCGGCCCTCAGCTAGACCCACTGCCAGTGCTCAATGTGCAGAGCCAGGACTTAGGACAGGGTGGGGAACTGGCAAGGCTGCGGAGGGGCTACTAGGAGGGCGACCCCACCTCGAGGTGAGTTTTGGGAATGATGGGGATTCCTGGCCCCTGCTACTCCAAGTGGCTTTCCTTAGAACCAGCCCCAGACCTCTCTCCCTGCTGATGCCCACCCAGGTATGCCTAGCCCTCAGCAACCGCTCTGCCCCCACTGTGCTCTGAGGAGTCCCTCCTCTTCCCTGCCTCTCTGGCAGGAGTGTCCCAGGGATGTCTGTTCTCCATTTTGACTGGAAAGCCTGCCCATGTCCATTCCTACACTGTTCAGGAAGCATGTTTGCACAGCCCTCTCACACAAACAGAGGAGACATCGTCTACTCGAGCAGGTGCAGATGTCTCCTCTAAGCACAAATGGTGAGATTCAGAGAGCCCCAAGGGATCGAGTGTGACATAAAATCATCCTATGGGGAGTCAGGACCAGGTCAGAAATGTGCTCTGTCCAGCCAAGTCAGAAAATGTCCCCACGCCTAGAGAGAGACCCATCTGGGACACACTTTACTCAAAAGCACACAGCTTCACACGACATAGGACTAAATCATTCACATGATTCATTCTCTCTTTAGCCCAGATTTTTCTGAGCCGGAAGTTGGCAATGTACTAGCAGGATACAGACACCTCACCGTTTAAGTACATTCAAGTCCACGTCCACATTCAACCATAAAACATACTAAGCACCTGTCATGTGGTGAACACTGTCCTAGACACTGGGAAGACAGGTCAATAAGCTGGACACTGCCACCACATGGAACTTTCAGTTTAGTTGGAGACGGACAAGGAACAGGCAAACAAGTAAATATGTAAACTACGCACAGATTTATGTGCTGATAGAGAGTGATGTGAGGAAAAGGGACTGCAGGGCTGGGGAGGGTGGCTTTGGCCAGGATCATCAGTAGGTCCTCTGAGATGAGACCTGGAGGGTGCGAAGGACCCATCACAGGGAGAGTGCTCCAGGCAGAAGGCACAGCAAGTGCCATAGAAAACGGCGTTGCTGGAACACAAAGGGCAGAGTAAGAAGACAGGTGATGAGGCTGAGCTACCCACCCCCCAACCCAGGTAGGCAGGAAGCAGATGGCACAGAGTCTTGTTAACCTTGGTTGAAATAAAAATATCAGGGTATTTCATTCTAAGTGCAATGGAAAACCTTTGAAGGGTTTTAGGTGGGAAGTTAAGTGATCTTGTACCCAGGAAAAGCAGACTTAACCTAATGGAAATGAAAGAATCAATAAATGAATGACTACCCACCCCCAACCCAGGTAGGCAGGAGGCAGATGGCACAGAGTCTTGTTAACCTTGGTTGAAATAAAAATATCAGGGTATTTCATTCTAAGTGCAATGGAAAACCTTTGAAGGGTTTTAGGTGGGAAGTTAAGTGATCTTGTACCCAGGAAAAGCAGACTTAACCTAATGGAAATGAAAGAATCAATAAATGAATGAATGAACTGAATTAACAACTACTAAACCAAGAAACATAAGTAATCTAGCGTCTCTTAGTGCCAAAGTCATGTTGAATTCTTGGGAGTATGGAGACAAGAAGCCCAGTACAACCCCAAAACTCTAGGACTAAAGAATCCACACCAAACAGAGCACAGAGAATATCCCCTTCACCACTCAGAGAGGCCACTGGTTTCAGCTTGGCACACAGCTCAGCTCTCTGAGCCTTCATAAACTCTGCTCGCTAAGTTAGGGAGACCAGAGAGCAGGGGACATCACTTGATGTCACACAGTCAAGTAACTCCTCAAGAATGAGGGGGAGGGCAGCATTCATCAGGGAGCATGAAGAGCTCCTGCTGGTCTGCAAGCCCCTGGGGACACATTATACCACCCCCAACCTCCACCCCCATCATCCCTTTTTGAGATGCAGAGAGAGAGGCCTGAGAGGACTTTGCCAAGGTAGCAAAGGGAACCCAGGCCTCTCAATTCCTGTCAAGAAAACAAGAACAGAAACCAGCTTCAAAACCAACAATGTCCCCTGTGTGCCAGGATCACAGCCCTTCCCCCACAAGAGCACCAACCCGCCCACAGGCACAGACCTTCTCCCACCTCCACACCGGTGACAGCCGCCCTCCCCCCCAACAGAGTAGGGCTCTGGTTTCCATCCCATGTCCCCAACACCTCGTTGGAACCAGCCACAGCAAAGGTTTTCACATAAAGGGAGAAAAAGAGAGGAGGATGACAAATAGTCAATATCATGGTTACTGAAACCAGACAGCCTGGGTTTCAATCCCGACTCTACTACCTGCTGGCCCCATGACCTTGGACATGTGTCAACCTCCTTGAGCCTCAGTCTCCCTGTATTTAAAAGGCAGATAAAATATACTATTCACGGCTTGTGAGTTTTATAAAATCATGCATATCGAGGGTGTAGCTCAGTGTCCCTCTCATAAAATTGTTCATATATAGCATTTATATTAATATGAATCATGACAGTGATGATGATGATGATGATGATGATGACGCCGACGATGATGAAATCAAAAAGTAGAGGGGCTGGTACTGAGCATCTTGACTCTGGGCTCCCCCAGTGCTCATGAAAATGGGCATCTGGAACATATTTGTTAAAGTGAGAAAGAAAACTGGGATGTTTTAGAAAGATTCCCATTTTTCTAAACCAAGTTTTCTGAATAGCCCTCAAATTAGCAGAAAGCCCAGTCCCACTGGGTTCCCAGCACCCTCACCCCTACCCCACCCGCCCGGACTCCAGGAGAGCCACCTCCCAGCTCCCACTCCAGGACACACCTCTTGGTGGCAACAGGTGTTGCGGTGAGCAGCTTGTGGCTTGGGCTTTGAGAACTGGTGTTGTCACCGCGGTAACTCTTCCCTTCTCTCTCCTTCAGTGCCCAGATTAGAGGCTGGGGGCATCTAAGGAACCAGAAAGAGTTTCATGTGGCCGGGGCTTTGGCAAAGCTTGACAACAACTTACCTGTGACCATGGAAGTGACTGGTGTGAAGGCGTGACCAAGGTTTCCATCTGCCTTTGCCTGACCCCCACTGCCAGCAGGGGTAATTAGGGACCTCTCCTCCTAAGATCATGACACATCCATTTCCCATCCCACCCCATTTTACCTCCTAAAGTTACACCACCATAGAATGAATGAACAGATACCCACCCAGCAAGCCCTCTGCCAGCCGAGGGCTGAACACCCGACAGAGCCCAGGGTTGCCGTGCCAACTAGTGCACGCACTCTCAGGTCGTAGGAGGTGGAGTATTCTCAGAGAAGTGGTGCAACCCAACTCCCTGCTCGCTTCTCTACTAAAGGTGACAAAGGCCCATGTAGTACATGCATGTATACCTACATGTAAGCCACACACAAACGCACACAGGTGTGAGCAACCCAGCATCCATGCACAAATCCACAAATATCCTTTGAATGTCAACTATGCTGGGCTAGGCACTGTGCCAGGCACCGTGCCAGATGCTGGGGGCACAATAAAGGGTGGGGCAGAAAAGAAAGACCTCCCCTGTGGGCAGATGTGAATGTGTCATCTTTGCTTCCCCTGTTCCCTTCCTAGGGCAGGCTCTATCCCACAGAATCTTCGCCCCACCATCACCACCATTGTCATTGCTATTATTAGGGTCATGTTGGGCCACCGGTGCTTCTCTATTGCATCCAACCAAAAAAAAGGGCTGTTAGATCATTGCATTCCACGGCAGTCTGCTTTACTCCGATTGATCATGAGTAACATATTTCTGTGTCCGGACTTTGGGAAGACCCACAGTGCCCCAGCTGGAGGGGCAATGAGGAGCTGCCTCTCTTCTTGTAAAGTGCAACCACTACCTTCTCCTTTGTGACTCGCACATGGAAGCCGGTTTTCA
>NW_006443124.1:8826454-8872932 GCF_000325575.1 Pteropus alecto
CCACCTGCCCCAGGCCTAGGATGCCTGTCTCCTGGCCCCTGCTTCTCTTTTACTATTTCTACTTCAGAAATACTGACTGAAGTGTCCATTCCAGCCCCAATTAGTATTAGCTGGGGAACTCAGCACGGCAAAATGTAAACATTGTTATTAAGTGAGCATGCCATCCAGAATGGCCCCTTCTCCATCCTCATCATGCAGCATGGGAAAAAGGAATGAGGGGAAAAATGATCACCCCATTCGGAATATCCAGATTTTTTTTCCCAACACAAACTGCTAATTTGTCATTAGGTACTACAGCGCTGTCCCCACACGAGTCCCCTGGAGTCAGGTGGTGCTGGGCTCATCGGGATTGTGTCCTCTGGCTGTCAGAACACTGTCCTTCTGGGAAGTCGGGGTAGGCGGCGTCCTCCCTCCTGCTGCCCCCACCTCCCATTTCAGATGCAAAGTGCACATATGGCTCATCTCCATCTTTGGGGGAGGTTCTGTCTAAAGTCCTCCCAAAGATTCAGATTGTATGACAAATCACGTTCTAGACTATCGCAGCGAGAAAGGGCCGGGGCATTTGCATCATTACCCCCAGACAACAGCTTCATTAGGCTGAAAGAGAGGTTTGCAGCAGCGCGAGCTCTGCCACTGACCTGGGCCTCTCACTTCCCCATTGTCTGTGGGCTCCGAGGCTCTCGCTCCAAACCATATGGTCCGTTTGGGCATCTCACACTGCCTTCCAGGAAAAGCAGGCATGTAGGGAAGCGCTTGGGGCAAGCCAGAGGCTTGCCCGCATGATCCCAAGTGTCATCCTGCCCCAACATGGGGTCAAACTGGGCCAGGAGAAACTGCCAGAGATCAGAGGAGGCTGAGCTCTAAAAAGCAGCATGTGAACCCAAGAGAGAAGGAGAAAGGCTCCTTAGCCAGCAGGCAAAGGAGATAAGAGCCTTGGCATTTGTTCCCTCAGAGAGCAGGCAGCCTGTTGTCCCCATACCATCTGAGAGCATGTCTGACATTATGTCTGACAGCATCTTGGTGGGGAGAGCACCTGTGTAGCAGTGCTCATGCTAGGACAGCCCTTTTTATACCAGGTCCCCTCTCTGTCCCCCAAATACTTGGAGACCCCCCTTAAGGGTCCCAGACTCCAGGCATTACTCCCACGAGGTTAATAAGCAGATCCGCAATCTGTCAGGCTGCAGTCTGGAGGCAGCCATTCCCTTTTTCCAGTTCCCAAGACCCCGAAAACCTGAAAACCAGGTTGTCCCTTCAAAAGGATACCGTTGGGCCAGCTTAAAGGAGGCTGGGGACAGGGCCGGGTGAGAATCTCTATCTCTTCAAAATCTCTATCTCTTCAAAATCCCATCTCTTTGAAACCTTGGGCCAGCTTAAAGGAGGCTGGGGACAGGGCCCGGTGAGAATCTCTATCTCTTCAAAATCCCATCTCTTTGAAACTCCACTTTGCTCCAAGCCTTTGCGAGATTTCAAACAGATGAAACTGAACCCAGAAACCAGTACGGCCACACAGGCCTGGTCGGGAGAGTGGGGAGCCAAGCACCCATGCCCAGAGGAGGCTCTGGCTGGCTCCTGGTGGCCTGGAGGCAGTGTGCCCTCCTCTCAATAAAAAATGGGCCAGTGTGAGCCTCACCTGCTGTTTCTTTCAGAGTAGGGGAAGAAAACATAAACTCTAGTGGTGCTGCACTTCCACTCCACCAACAGGGAGGATTAGGGTCAGGATTAACATTTTAAACTCCACCAGACTTTCTGACTCAAAGATCTTCTCCTGCTAATCTTATTACTATCCCTGGGATTATTGCTTCACTCGCTGCAGAACAGATTCTAAAATCAAATTGCTTAAAGTCCCCTCCTGTTCTCTCGTGGCTCCTTTTGGGGGGTTCGTAGCTTGTTAAGAAGACGACTTTTAAAGTTGAATCTGTTATTATTTCTCCCCTTCCCCGCGCCAGGCGGCGGTAAGAAGACGGGCGACACGGTTCCTTTATTCCCGCCCACGCCTGCTCCTAATTCCTGGTAATTTATCCCATATTAAAACTTCTTTAAGTAAGAATGGACAAGCATCAGCACCTGCTATGCAAATGCGGCCAAATCCAGCCTGGGCCGGGGGCGTGCGCGCCCGCCCGACCGCGAGCGGCCATTCAGCGCTCCCAAGGCGCCGGCGGCCCTTCATATGGAAACCGGGCCAGGTCCTGACAGATTGCGACGTGCTCCTCTCGGGCCGGGGGGCCGGGGGCCCGGCGGGGAGGGGACCAAGCGACAGAACGCCCTCCAGCCTGGAAAACGCCCAGAGGGGAATAGCTGGACTTCTCCCGTGGGTTTTCTACACCCCTATTTTTTCTTCCTCCCATCTTTGATTGATTTTCTTAATGAAACGCTCTGTTTTCATGCTCAAGCCCAGATTCCCCAAGCCTGCCCGCCCCCGCCCCCCATTTCATCGTTATTCTCTAGAAGAGCATCTTCAGTTTCCTAATATAACAGCGCCCCCCTCCCCGCCGCTTTTACGCAGAACGGCCCCGGCCTCGCCTAGGGCCTGGGAATGGGGCTGGGTGGGACAGGTGTCACCTCCTGCCCGGGGAAGCCCGCCCGAGGAGGCAGGCCTGGCTTGTGGCGTGGCGCGGGGGTCCTGCCGGATAACAAGGATTAGTTTGCTGGGGACCTTTGAAGCCATTTCTCTCCTCACGTGGCTGGAGGCCGCGGCGCGGTCGCCTCTCGTGCGGCCCTAATCCCGTCACGCGGCCCCGGCGGCGAGCGGCCCCGGCGGTGACCCGGCCCCACGCGCTGTCCCGGGCCCGCGCCGTGGGAAGAGCCCGGCGCGAGGATCGAATACGCAGGGCTCGGGAAGACTCGCTTCTCGCAGCCAAGGAGTCTTTATTTGTGGCTCCATAAAAGAAATTGAGAAACGCGGGCTCTCTGGGGCCGGAGCCGACCCGCGGCGGCGGCGGCGAGGGTGGGGGCGCGCGGGCGGGCCGGCGGCCCAAAGAGATGCAAAGTGATAAATACATTGTTTAGCGGCCGCCCGCTCGCTCCGGCCCTTGGGGGGCATAGAAAATGAGGCACTTTCTTCCCCCTTTACCTCGAGGGGAGTACCAATAACTCATGTATGTTATAATTCTTCATTGCCCCTAGGTAGTCTGGGAAAACTGAAAGAAAAGAAAATGCCAGAAAGTTATGGTAAAACTTAAGATGCGGCCGAAGTCGCTTTCTTTGCCCCTGCTGCGAGTGTTTGAATAAGAAGAATGCTCCTGGACTGTAACAAGCAAAAAGAATGAAGAAGACAAAAGATTTTCAGAAAAAGGTTTAGCTGGAAGACAAGGCAAGTGAAACTGAAAGGAGAAAAAAAGCATTTACAATGGAACAATAAGTGTACTAATCGCTTTGATATATTATACAAGCCCAAAGACCCAAAACATTGTGTAATTATTTATAAATGACTTCTCCACTCCTGTGTATAATGCAGAGGAAAGAATAAAACTGCAGGCTACTCTCTAAACTATTTCTAAATAGACCTGGTTCAAAAGAAGGCAGAAGTGTTTGAAATAAAATAATTAATGGTGGATTTTATGGTTGTCTCATTAAAACATTTTAATTACTACAAACAAAATGCATTTGTGTTCGAACCCAACATGAATTTATGTAGTTGAGTGTTAAGGTAGAGAAAAGAAAAAGAAAAACACTTCAGCTATTTCTCCTTTCTCTGTTTACTTCTGAATTCTCTCCATAAACCAGTAGTTAAATTCCATTAGGATAAATTTCACTGCGACTTCTTTTGTACACAGAGAAGAAAACATGCTCACACAGTTTTCCCACACTTGACCCACAAGCATCTTGGCGGGGGGAGAATGTTTTTAATCTCAGCTGAAGATGTTGTTAAGAATTCAGAAACACGAAGCAGACAAAAATGAAACTGCTCAGCAAAATTAACCCTGGCTTTAGCGATATACTGTGGCAGGTGCAGCCTGGACTAGGGAGCTAAATCTAGTGACGGCAACAGCAGGAGCTATGTTTTGTTTTTTGTTTTGTTTTGTTGTTTAATCTGAGCCCAGAAGATTTAACTTCAAGAACTCTATGAAAGCAAAACTCAGAGGCTTTGAAGGAGGTTCTGGATTGATTCTAGCCTCAAGGAGCTGATATGAAAATGATTCCAGGCCTCACTGCTGAGGGGTGGGGGTCGGGGGGCGAGCACCTTCTGCCTGCTCCCTCTTCATTTCAGGGCCGGCACCCTCATGGGTCCTCCCTGCACAAATGTGCACACCCCCTTCGCTTCCCCCACTCTACTTTGGGCACAAAAAGGACATTGTTTCACTCGAGACTGGCCCAAACAGCAAACGCACTTCAAACTTTGGGCCAGCCCAAGCACACTCTGTCTCCCCATCAAGCTTGAGAACTCCAGTCACATTTGAAAAATTCTTGTGGAGAGAATTTATTTGGTTGCAGAACTTCTTGGTGTGTTTTTAGAAGGCATTTCTTATACAGCACTAGAATAAAGTCGATTTGCACCAGGACTTCCCCTGGAAGCCAAGATTCATCCCACACTAGGCAGATTGTACACAACCAAACACATCAGTACACAATGCCTCCGAATATTCAGGCAGACATCTCTGAGGTGGGAAATGCATACAGCCGGCACTGTATTTAGCAGGGCAGGGGCCGAGGGGGCCTCCACGGATTTCTGGAAACCATGGATAATTTGCCATTTTCCTTGCTCTGTCACTGAAAGACCCCTCTGTTTCCCCCCTCCTGCCTCATTTCCCCCCTCCCTTTTACTCCCCCTTACACAACTGTCATGGGTCATCAGTAAAGAAAATAGGGAATTGTTTCTCCTTTCCATTCCCCCAACCCCACCCTGCTTCTCTTAGATGGAAACGCATATCTGCGGGTGTATTTAACGAACTGAAAAGAACACTGCGCGCCTCTGAGTCCCACATCATCCTTCATCCCGTCCTCCTGCATAGCTGCACCTTTTTCTTCCTTTTTTCTAAAAAGATTACATTTTTTCCCCCAAAATGCCGCCCATGAAACCAATGCCATCCCCTCCCCAGGTAGTTCTAGAAAGAAAATGATGGATGTTGAATGGTCTTGTTTAGAAAGGACAGCCCTCTCCGCAGCTTTACCTTGTGCAAAAATGTCCAGCGAGGCTGCCCCTGTGGACGTCGGCATTGCCCAACGGCCTTATAAACTCAGAGCAGTGCACTGCCCTACACCCAATACCCAGATGGAGGAGTGGCTAAGTTAAGGTGCCTCTCCGATCATAAACTGCATTTGAGAGCTCATGTATACTGTAAAAGAAAAAGAAAAGGAAGGAAGGAAGGAAGGAAGGTGATCATAAACTGCATTTGAGAGCTCAGGTATACTGTAAAAGGAAAAGAAAAGAAAAAGAAAAGAAAAGAAAAGAAAAGAAAAGAAAAGGAAAGAAAAGAAAAGAAAAGAAAAGAAAAGAAAAGAAAAGAAAAGAAAAGAAAAGAAAAGAAAGGAAGGAAGGAGAGAGAGAGAGAGAGAGAGAGAGAGAGAGAGAGAGAGAGAGAGAGAGAAAGAAAAAAAAAACTTTGCCTGTAACCCAACGAAATTCAGATCTACACATAGGTACCACAGCACTCTTTAAATTAATATTCTGTCTAACCAATTGGAGTGGATGGGGAATGATAAAGCTCAGCTAAATCAATTTTAGGAGGAAAGTATAAAATGTGATGGTGTCCTACCCCCAACACACTGCGATTATCATCCCAGCACTTGTAATTACTGGACACTAATCCTTCAACATCATTCCCACTACAGAATCTCTAAAAGATAGTTGGCTCGACCTCAGGCTTATGTGTTTCTGATAACTGAAGGAGAAGATGGCAAAGAGGCCATTTGGTTCACTCTCCTGTCCACGAAAGGGCTCAAAGGCTATGCGTGCTCACTTCAAATGAAGTCATACACATGGTCACTCAGACACTGACAAGGCTGGAGGATGAAGATGTGCAACTAAAAATTTAAATCTGGATCCATCCCTGGATCCCCATGCCTATAGGCACTGTAATTTAATGTTCATTTTAACATCTTGAAGTCGTCTTATAAATAGCACAGGCTGCTTTGTATTTTTATGTGTCGATTACATTAATTTATTAAATGTAAACATTTATAACCTGCCACGATTTTCTCTTATTTTGGCCTTTATTAACAACAACAATAACAACAACAAATACACCAAGAATCCCAAAAGACCCTGAAAGCATCAGATGCCTTGTTCAACCCTGAGAGCCTCTCCCCATCTCTCCAGAAAGTTGGTTCCTTCATCAGTGTGTTAACAACAGAAAGGTCCTTTCAATACGGAACTGAAACCACCTTGCTGCTAGTTCCACAGAGGTCTTGAGTCAGACCTCCAGGACAGTTGTGCACCTTTTGGCTCCTGCATATGCCTTTCACCTCCGTTCACCTCACTCCCCCAGTTGTCATACAGGCAAAGCCACAGGAGGAACCCCAGACTTGGCATCATGAGCTGTCACTGAAACATGCCTGATCTGCCTCAAGGCCCCAGACTTGGCATCACGTGTATGTAGCACCTCTGAGCTGTCACTGAAACATGCCTGATCTGCCTCAAGGGCTTAGGCATGCACAAGATAGGAGGGTGGACACTAAAGCAAGATACTTATTCCAATAAGAAAGGCAAACAGAGATTCTAGGTATCAGCCAATAGCGAATACAGCATGTGGTCCAGGTTTCTAGAGATTCTGATTCTAGGCATCTGAGGTGGGCGCTGCCCCCCATCACTATCACCTCAGGTGACCATAGTGTGAGAAACTTGGGCTTAATCCAGTCCCTTGGGACATATGCCCCACCCACCCACCTCTGCCCACCCAGCAGATTGGCAGCTGGACAGCTCACACATCAGGCAGCCAGAACACCTGGTGCAGCCCTCGCCACCTCGGCGCCTGCTGTGGTTGGATTTATTACATGCCCACATTGCATCCTATTGTGCTCTGAGAACGAGAGCTTCCACAGATGTGCTCTGACTAGGCTCCACTAGATTTTCGGGAGTGGAAGAAACTTTCATCTTCCACAGCAAAACTATGTAGCCCCCTCGAAGGGCTCAGTCTTCTTCTCTCAAGGAAAAACCTCCAAGCCTCATAGAGAACAGGTCTGAGCCTAAGCTACCATCTCATTCTCATCTTCCAAGGGTTCTGCTCCATCCTCATTGAGTCCCTTGCAGTAAGGATGCCCCAAGCCTCAGACGCACTTATGAAAAGCAGTAGGGGCAGGCACTAATGTCCAGGGGAAAGCTGCCACATGCACCACCCAAGAGCCAGGAGCAGGTAGGACAAGGCTAAGATGCCTGCCTGATCAGGTCACTAAAGCAAAGGCGGAGAAGTGGGACAAAGGCAGGAGAGAGCACAGAGCCACTGCTGGCTCCTAAGGTGCCTTTGTGCATATGCGGAAAGCATACTTCTCTGGGCAGAGCAGTCCCACATCAGAGTGCATGACTTGGCAGGTGGTGGAGAGGCTAGATTTTAGCCACCACTTGTCTTGGATGCCCTTGTGCAGTAAACCACTGGAATAACTGTGACAGCCCTGCTCACAGAGAGTAGCAGGAGAAAGAGACAGAAAGGAAGAAGAAAGGCCACCAGGCTATTCAAGGCCCATCACAACTGCCCCCTACACTATTTCCACTGGGCCCTCACAGAAGCCCCACCCAGACAGGCCAGCACATTGCTGCCACAGTCATCCCCACCCCTCCTCTCTACCTAGACTGTCTGGTCACATCCCATCCATCCTTCGAGGCCTTTTCAAGTACCCCTCTGCCAGGAAGCCTTCTCTGAGCAGCCTCTTCCCTTTCGGAAGCATCGCACAATGCTCTTCATATTTGCTCCCTTAGTGGGTCCTCAGCAATTCTCTCAGCCAGTGGCAGGCCACTTTTCTGGGCCACTTGTCCCCTTCTGTCTGACTCTCCAGGGAGCACCTGGCACAGGGCAGTAGGCAGTAGGCATTCACTGTTTATGTATTGATTAATTGTGATGGAGAAACATGAAACGGGCTGAAAAAACTCCTGAGTGGCCCTAGTTTGACCACCAGTGATCCCCGGGGGAACCTGGAGAAAAGACTCCATCTCCCACCTCAGTTTCCTATGTATGAGGTGCAGTGGATGGCTGGATAATCTCCCAGGGTTCTGCAGGCATTGAACCCTAGGCTTACAAGACTCAGAGCTCCTGAGCCTCATCTGCCAGGTCTTCACCCGTTACCCCAGAGTCTAGCACAGTACTAGGCCCAGAAGAGGCAACAATATAGTATATGGATTGCCTCAGTCTCTATGCTTTGACAACCCAAGCATTTAACTTGTTTTATTTAGCAAACCATAGACATCAAAACTGGCCAACTCAAGCAAAAAAGTCCTACTGTGAAAAGACCTACTATGGGGTTTCTAATGCAATCAGTGAGGAAGCTGGAGAACCAAACTTGGAAAACAGGGGTGTGTGTGTCAAGCTTGGAAAACAGGTGTATAGGGTGTGTGTGTGGTATTTCCACAGCTGAAGGCAGGCCCAAGGAAGAGCTAAGTCAAGACACCCACTGGCTCCTGGATACCTCTTTGACCACAGTCACTGCCTAACCCTAACTAGTTGCTGCCAGGACACAAATATACTCTGATCTGTAACCAGCTCAGAGCTTAAGTTCCAAGTGGGGCATGTGATTGATCCCACTTAAGTCAAATGACCATACCTTAATTGCCATAAACAGAGAGAGGGGGGCCCATGCATTCAAATCCCTCAATAAGAAGGCTTTTCAAGTAAAAGGCAGCCAAGAAACGACAAATGGCCATTCTGATGACCCTGTTTCCCTGACAAAACAGATTCTCTCTTCTAGGAATTTGGGAAAGGAGCTGTAGTGTGTTGAAAAGCGGGTCCCCCCAAAATTTATCCACCCAGAATCCCAGAATGTTAACTTATTTGGAAGAAAGGTCTTTGCAGCTGGAGTTAAGGATTTCAATCATCCTGGATTAGGGTGGGCCCTAAATACAATGACAAACGTCCTTATAAGAGACAGAAAAGAAGACACAAAAACACTGAGGAGAAACAGGCAGAGATTGAAGTGGTGCAGCTACAAGCCAAGGAATGCTAAAGATTGCCTGGAGCCAACAGAACCTCCAAAAAGAGCCAACCCTGCTGACACTGTGATTTCAGACTTCTGTCCTCCAGAACTGTGAGAGAAAAAGTTTCTGTTGTTTTAAGGCTCTAGTTTGTGGTAATTTATTATAGCAGTCCCAGGAAAACAACATAGGGGCCCAGAGATGTCAAGTAGAGGCTGGTGGGAGTGCATTAGAGCCATGGGAAGCTGAAGCAAGGAAGACCCCTGGGCTCTCACGGGCTCACACAAATGCCAGCAGCCCTTGGGTTCCTGAAGGTGCCCAGTAGCACCCAACGACTTCCCTTTCTTGCTTGAGGCTGACTAAAGCCACTATTTGTGACTTCTACCAAAACTAAAGCTCTCATATATGATTGTGTGTAGCCTCCCCTCCAAGTAGGAGTACATGTGAGGTGCAGCAGGGGAAGAGAGGGCCAGGTAGAGTCCACTGAGACAGATGGCAAGCACTGGTCAGCCAGCTAAGGTGGGTTCTGCCTCTAGAGAGTACCTCTCTAGAGAGGGGACAGTGTCCTAGGCAGAGTCCACTCTGAGGACAGCAGGCCAGGCACCAAGACTGAGGCCACCACCCAGATATCATGGGGAGGAGGCTAAAACTTTGCTGAAAGGTATTCATTTTGTTTTCAGCCCCACCCCCATAATCTGGTGCTGTTGCTTAGTGATTGTTTTCCCCTAGATACAAAGTTGGGGATGTCTAGGCCTCTATTGCTCCAGAGTGAGCACCAGTGACCAGAGTAAAGAACTTGACATGCAGAGTGAAAACTTGCTAGAATAGGTGCCTTTACATCACTAAGGAGAAGAAAAGGATGGGGAATAGGGATGTTTGCTACCCTCTCTCCTGAGACAGGAAAGCCCTGTCCCCTAACTACTAGGGGGCCTCAGAGGCTATAAGAAAAGAGACGGCAGTGAAAACGGGGTGGGGGTGGGAGCCGCGAAGATTCCCTGAAAAGAGATTCTCACCTTTCCATTACTTTGTCTTCGGATAGTGTTGGGGGTGGGAAATTATTGGGGATGGGGAAGTCGTCCAAGATTCAAGGTGAGAAATCATCCAGTCTTTTACTTTCCACGCTGCTCCCCCGCCCCCGCCCCTGTCTTATTCGGATAGGGTTTTCCCCAGGTTCCAAGGGCGCTGCATCTCGCAACCATTCATCGGGCGTTGAATCACATAAGTACTGTGCCAAGTGTCCCACGAACATCATCTCACATCATCCTCAAGAGAACAGACTTGCGCCCCATTTGAGAGAGGGGGAAAGTGAAGTCAAATCTCTTGCCCAAAGTCACGCGGCCACTCAGCAGCCTAAGAGAGGAAGCAAACCCAGGATCCCAGCTGGCTCCAGGTTTCCGCAACTCGCTGTGGCTCTCACACTTTCTTGCTCGCGCCCCGCCTCCATCCCACCCCAGCGAGGGGCGCCCGGCCCGCCCCCGGAGGAGCGTGCCTCGGCCACTAATCGCGGCCGCCCCCGCCTTCGTTTTCACTGCCTGGAGACGCCCGGCCGGCTTAGCCCGGAGACGGCTCCCGGGGACGCGCGACGCCACCGATTGGCCCGCGGTAATTACGGGCACGCTCCGGGAGGGGGGAGGGGCGGGGGCGGGCCCCCGCGAGCATAAATTATGCAAATACCCAGGCGCCGCACGGGGCTGACCTGCCGCCTCGCTCCATTCACGGGGGCTGCCTCGGGGCGGAGGTGGCCAGGGAGGGGGGCGCCCATTGTTGTGCCGGGTACTTAAGGGGTCCTGAGGCCGGTCGTGTGCCACACTCGGTACTCACACGAGCTGATCTGATTGCCGGCGAGATCACTCGGGAGACCGGCTGGAGCGTGGCCCCTGCAGGCGAGGCGAAGGAGGCGAGGCCAAGTTCCCGGTGCGCCCCTGCGCCCTTCCAGGCCTTCAAGCCCTCAGCGGGCAGAGTAAGCCCGGGCCGCTCGCAAAGTAAGTGCGCTCCGGCAGCCCTCAGCCCGGGCTCCTGCCCTCTCAGTGTCCTCTTATCTGTCCGTGGGTCCTGCACGCAACGATGCCAGCCCCTCAGGAGACCTGCCTCTCGGACCTCGACTGTGCCAGTAGCAGCAGCAGCAGCAGCAGCAGCAGCAGCAGCAGCAGCAGCAGCAGCAGCAGCAGCGACCTGTCAGGCTTCCTCACTGACGAGGAGGACTGTGCCAGGGTCCAACCGCCAGCTTCGGCCTCGGCGCCGTCCCTCCCGGGCCGCAGGGGCGCACCCGGGATTCCCGGGGCGTCCGATACTCCCCAGGCGCAGGACGACGAGCAGGAGCGGCGGCGGCGCAGGGGCCGAGCGCGGGTGCGCTCCGAGGCGCTGCTGCACTCGCTGCGCAGGAGCCGGCGCGTCAAGGCCAACGACCGCGAGCGCAATCGCATGCACAACTTGAACGCGGCGCTGGACGCGCTGCGCAGCGTGCTGCCCTCCTTCCCCGACGACACCAAGCTCACCAAGATCGAGACGCTGCGCTTCGCTTATAACTACATCTGGGCTCTGGCGGAGACTCTGCGCCTGGCCGACCAGGGGCTGCCCGGGGGCGGTGCCCGGGAGCGCCTCCTGCCGTCGCAGTGCGCCCCCTGCCTGCCCCGGCCCCCGAGCCCCGCAAAAAAACTGCGCCGCCGCCGCCTCGCCACTCTCTGACCCCAGTAGCCCTGCAGCCTCCGAAGACTTCTCTTATGGCCCCGGCGACCCCCTTTTTTCCTTCCCTGGCCTGCCCAAAGATTTGCTCCACACGACGCCCTGTTTCATCCCTTATCACTAAGCCTTTTTTAGACACCATTGCCTTCCCCCTCCCCCCAAGCAACAGGCAGTAGATGGGGCCCCAGCTGCGGCCTCAGGACCCCCACTCCAGGCGGAGGGAGGAAGCAGGAGCTTTAAAGGGGTTGGGGATACCTGAGCCGCTTGTTAGGTCGCTGCACCCTCGCCGTGGCTGCCCCTTGGTCTGTTTCTCCAGCCCTCAACCCCCGGGCCCCTCCTGCCCGCCTCTAGACAGCCTTTCCTTTTGCACTTTCTGAACTCCACAAAACCTCCTTTGTGGCTGGCTCAGAGCTGACCCCAGCCACCACTTCAGTGTGATTTAGAAAAAGGACAGATCAGCCCCTGAAGACGAGGTGAAAAGTCAATTTTACAATTTGTAGAACTCTAATGAAGAAAAACGAGCATGAAAATTCGGTTTGAGCCGGCTGACAATACAATGAAAAGGCTTAAAAAGGAGAGACAAGGAGTGGGCTTCATGCATTATGGATCCCGACCCCCACCACTGCAGGCTTGCTCTAGGAAGAACCCGAGATTCTTGCGCAGCTATTCAGGCACCGGGCTGGAGAGTACTTTAATTTATTCAAGATGCTTCATTCATATGAAAATGTATTTTTGTACATAAAGAATTTATTCTATTATTATGAGCTATCAAAGTTTACATTTTTGTACTGCAGATGTTTCGTGTAAATAAAAACAAAAGTGCCACCAAGTTTCTTGCCTAATGTTGGTGTCTGGGGCTTTTCTTCCCTTCGCCTGGCAGGGCAACCACTAAAATGAAACATTATCCCCACCCACCTTCAAACCCTCCAGTCCTGTTTCAAAAACAATTTAAAAAAATAGAATGCACCTGATTTCCACCAAGAACCAGTCACAGACAGACTAGAGAGTTTGGGATCCATCATTTCCTTTCGCCTTGTAAACACAAGGGAGATCTTTCAGGCTCCCCATAAGCCAATTAAGACTTTTTAGTGGGGAATTAGCCCTGGATACGCAGCTACCTGTAGAGGTAGGGGCGGTGGGAGACTCTTTCTTTAAGGAACTCTACATCAGCTGGCTCTGTGTTTCAAAGAGAGGGGATTAAAAAGATCAATACAGTGTGACCACTGGCTAGGAAGTCCCAGTGACAGGTGGGCCCAGCCTGGGCAAGCAGAAGGGTCCACTCTTGTAACAGCCTATTTAGAGGGAGAAATTGATTTGTAAACAATGCCTCCAAATTGTTGTCCATTGAGGCTGGGATCACCCTGGCTGTGAAGTGTGGGATGAATTACACCGGTGTGGTGCCCCTGGGTGAGGTGTGCAGCTGCCCAAAATTGTAAGTTAGGGTGCCTGCACCTCCCCTCCCACACACATACATGCTGTGCCCACAGTGGGGGTGGGGGGACATGCGGTGGGCTCAGTCCTGGCTTGCTCAGCCAGTCCTCAGGGGCAACAGCCAAAGCTTTCATTTGCTGCCAGAGGAATCAGCAGCCCAAACTCAGTGGGAATTTTTCTGGCTGCAATGTGTTTCTCTGTTGTCTGACAATTAGCTAACAGCGCTGGCAAGTAGCGGCTTTTGTTTTAGATTTCAGAATGTGGATACATACAAGAGGTAGTTCCGAAAATGCTGTTGCTGCCCAGCTCACAAGTCACCCCACATTAAGACCCAAATTTACCCCCTAGGTTGCCCCTTTTCACAAATATTATGCAGCAGCAGGAGGTAGAAATGGGTTTAGGAAAATAGTATTCCATAGTATTAGAAAAATCATATCCTTGTAGGAGGTGAGTAGGAGCAGAAGTAAAGTCGTACCAGAAGTAAATCCAGCAATAGCCTTTTCCCTTGTGGAAGTGCTTTCCCTCCTCCCACACTCCATGTCCTGATGAGTTGGATCCGCAGAGTCATATACTGTGTCCCCACCAGGCATCTCTAAGCGCAGCCACAGGCAGGGAGCTCCCTTTCAGATAAAAATGGTTTTTTTGGAAGGTCCTGGAAAGTTGGATGCCTTCTCTCACTGCCCTCAGAGCAGAGACAGTCCTCCAAGAAAAGCTTCAGTTGTGAGGGCTCAGAATGGAGTTGCTTCTGCTAAAAACTAAAAGGAAAAAGTTGTGTCTCTTGAATGACCCTGCCTGGGGCCCCACTCTATTGTCTGTCTCAGAATTAATTCACCCTACTAGCTTTGCATTTTCCTATAGCAAAAGACACAAATGGTTTGCATTAGATTTTCTGCTCTTCGGTGCATAGGATGAGCTAACTGACTACCTCCAGTCTTTTGAGGGGCTCGGGCCGGGTCTGCAAGAAGTCTTTGCAGGTCCCCTACAAAGACTCGGCTCAGCTGTGATGTAGGTGTACATGTCCAGGCCAGAGGAAGAAAACGGCCCATTATGTTTACCATTGTCCAAAATCCTTGGGAAACCAGCAGCAAACAAGCACCACGAACACCCCTGGGACTTGTGGTGCCCCCAGCTGCAGAAGGAGCTTATCTCATAGAACTGTACACAGCCAGCACTGAAAACAGAAAATGTTACTACTCCCAAGACTGAAGAAGAGCAAACTGTATCTCCAACTTTGTTGTCAAAATAGGTTCACAACTCGGGGTGCTGGGCCCAGAGCACCTTCTATCTGAAGAAGCATCTTTAACAAGGTGGATTACTGGGGATGTCTCCACCCCTGCCAGTTAATACTGTTTTTCCAAGGAAGCAAGCGTATATGTGCAGCCCTTGGAGCTCCCAAATAGGAGAAACGAAGGATGATGACTAAAAAACGCTTATCTCCAGCTCAGGGGCCTCTTTCTTCTGGCAGCAAACTCTCATTCATCCATAGGCATCTGTGAAGGCAGGCTGAGGGTTACTGGAGTATTCTAATCAATTATAGAGCATAGCACTTCTCGCTGACAGCCATGTTTCACTTCCTCAACAGAATTTTCCTCTGAGGAATCATCAGGCATTTAGGAAGCCTTACTTATTCTCCACCCTGATCTCTATTTGCTTCTGTCGTGGCGTAACATGCCTATTTTTACACACTGCTTCCAAGCCTGTGAGAAAGCAGGACGAGGAAGATGGATGGCACAGCGAAATGAAGCGTTCACTCCATCTCTCGCTTCTTGAATGATCTTCATCAAGCCCTGCTGTGTGCCGAGCACCATTCTAGCCCTCATCTAAAAGGCACTTACATGTTAGTGGGGAAAGACAAAATAAACTGATGACAGCTTGTAGTAAATGCTGAGGAGAAACGAATAAAGTAAAAGAAGGGGAAGATGGAATGCCAGGGTGGGAGGGAGGTTGCTCTTTCAGAAAAGATGGTCGTGGAAAGGCTTTTAATGAGACGACATTTGAGCAGACGCTCAGAGGCAGAGAGAAAAGCGCAAGCCATGGCAGTATCTGGAGTGGGGAGCACCCCAGGGAGAAGGACCCAAGAGAGGAAAGCCCTGGCCATATCCCCCATGTGAGAGGGACGAGGAGCCTGACATGACTGAGGCGGAGGGCATGAGCGGGGGAGGATAGAGATAGCCAGGGGCAGGGTAAATTATGGTGGGCTTTATCAACTATTATAAGGACTTCAATTTTTTTTCACAAGGTAATTGGAAGATTGAAAGCAGAAGAGTGATGTGAATTGACTTATATTTTTAAAAGTCATGCTGATTATTACAAGGCTAGCAGACTTTAGGGGCCAGGGAGGAAGCAGGGACCCCACTAGGCATCTGCACATTAGTCCTGAAGAAACCCTTCCAGTGGTAGAGGGATGAAGAGTGGTCAGAACTAGGACACCTTTTGAAGATAGAAACACTATAATTTGGGGGCGGGGGGAGGAGGGGCACGAAAGAAAGACAGAAAGCAAGGATGACTCCAAGGATTTGGGTCAGGAGCAGTGAGCACACAGAACCCATCCCAAAAGGCTTCTACAAATGCTAAAGAGGAATGGTGAATTTTGCCCCAAACTGCTCATTTTAGCATCGAAGACAAAGATGGAAACATGCATTGCAGTGTCCATTAAGATAAAGGCAGATTGGTACTCAAGAGAATCATAACTTTTTCTGGGCTGGGGTCCTAAAAGAAATGCCTCAGAGAAAATTCATAATGGGAGTAGGTGGAAGGGGCTCATGATGTCATGGGCATCATCCTCAGTGACATCATCATCACCATCATCATCCTAGCTAACACTTTATAGCACTTACTCTATGTTCCATGCACTGTTCTAAATACATTACACATTTTAATCTATTTAATTCTCACAACCTATGAGGTTGATTATCTCTCATCTCCATTTTACAGATGAGGGATCTGGGGCACAGAGAAGTCAAATAACTTTCCTAAGACCACACAGCTAGTAAGTCACGAAGCTGGGTTTGAACCCAAGCAATCTGGCTCCAATGTTCCTGCTGCTTCTCAATCATCTCTCAAGGAAAGCAAATAAAGTACACCTAAGCAAAAACGCATTGTGGGCCACAAACTTAGCTTAGCTCAGAAGGCTTAGCTTTCTGAGACCCAGCCTGACCAGGAGTAAGCTTAACCATAGCTACAGACAGGGCCACAGCTGCCATACTGGGCCTTTGGATGAATGAGAAAACGGCTCATTCCCCCATTCTTCCCCGTGCACTGGCCCCCTTGGGGGCCGTAAATAGGGCACCGGCTATACAACCTTATCCAGCAGCCCGGCCTAGAGGCAGGAATGAGTCACTCGAATGTGCCTTTTCCCCACCAGAGGTAGAGGAAGCCTGCGGAGGATTTGGGATGAGTTCCCTGGCAAGGACCTGGGGTGTCACTGCTTCGGTTTGCAAAAACAGCAGAGCTAAGAGCCTGGTGACATCTGCTTGTGAAAAACCAGTCTCTTCACTGTTCACCTCTCTAGGGGCCTAAAAGGCCCCACATGTCTTACCAAGTTCTAGACTTCCTCTAGAAAAGTTTTTGGGGTTGTTCCAGCCTAGGCCAAGCAGGGAATTGAGGCTCTAAAGGTCCACACCAAACTGCCTAATGGTGAAGACTGGAGCCTAGAAGGTGCTTCTGCTAATTTTCACCAATTGCATGCATCTCTCACAAGCCAAGAACAAGCCTAGTGTACATTTGACTTTTGGAGCTTTTCCTGGAGATGGCTCAGGACAAACACTCTGCTCCAGCACTGAGCTTACCTGTTGCCCACTGGGCTGATTGACGGCCAGGAGCCAGGATGCCTGGTGGCAGGACAAGTGAACACTGGGGTTCGAAATGGCTGAGTTTACATCATCCTTTCTGGCAGTGATTAGGTGCCAATACTACTTGCCTGCTCAGGTCTCTCTCTTGTTCAGGTGAAAACCACTGTGCATTTTCTTCCAGCTTTCAAAGCATGGGACAATGTGCATCCAGCTTATGCCAATCAAGTCACTGAGATACAAGCACAAGATGGGGGCCAGAGGATACCACTGCTTTGTCAACTCAAATTTTACCTTTCTAAAGAATGTACTTAGCCCTTAATAATATGCTGCTTGGTTCTATGAGGTTAACTCACCCCAACACAACCTGGGTACCTACTGCACACCCAGAATATGAACTTGGTAAGTTGTGCTATTTGTTCTCCATGCTCTCCTGTAAGTCATGTACATCCTAACCTACTGACTTGGAGCTTGGTCATGCGACTGCCTTTGGCCAATGGGATGTAAGTAGCCATGGGCTATACCACCACCAAGCAGAAGTGTTCACTACACTTGTACAATTTGCCTCTGTCTACACCCCTGCTTTCTGCACAAGAGCAGCATGACTAAAAAAGTGGCCACTCTTTCAGCTTGAGTCTCCAAATGAGAACTACCTGCACTTACATCCTTGTCCCAGGGTCTGCTTTTGAGAGAATCAAAAAACAAGATAAGCCGGATCTTGGATCCACCCACAGCCTTCTATTCAGAGAAACCTGATAAACACTTTCTGCATCAAAAAAATAAAAACTATAGCTGGCTCTTCCTAGAACTTAATCCAGATGCTTTGGCTTGTACTCCCACCTAACCCCTCCATATCACTTAGGCTTGGACCATAAGAAGTCGCTCATCATTCCCCAAACACAGCAGGGCCCTTCATGGTTCTGTGTCTTTCTACCCACTTGCCTATCTGGCTACCAACCTCTCACTCATCCTTCAAACTACAGCTCCAACGTGACCTGCTCTGAGAAGCCTTCTCAGACATCCTAAGTCAACTCAGTCACTGTGTCTTCCCCTGGGCTCGTACCACTCAGTCACTCTCTCCATCACTGCCCACACTGCGAACACGTCAGTTTCTGAGGGACTTTGGACTGCTTCATCCCAAGACACATGGCTGAGTTCTTTACATGGCCCCAGAGCCTGCATCATATCCTTCATCTGTGAATGTCCTTTGGGGCAGAGTTCACAACTTCACTGGAAAAACCAAAGTGGCCCTCAGTCTTTCTGGGAGGGTCTATTCAGTCTTTCACCTTGTCCTAGCCATCTTTCCTGAAGGAAAGCCATAACTTTGCAGTCAGACAGCACTGGGGCAAGAAGGGGATTAGTGCAAGGGAGAAATTCAGGCATCTGTCCAGGAAGACAGCCAAAAGAATTCACCATCTTGCTTTTGTTTCCACCACAGATCAGCCCAGAGGTGCCCAAAGCTACCATATGAAAGAACAGAAGCCTTTCTTGAAAAACAATCTAGATATCTGGGCCTCACCTCCAGAGATTTTCCTTCAGAATATCTAGAGCGAAGCCCTGGCATTCGTATTCTTTAGAAAGTTGTACAGATGGTTAATATGCATGGCAGGATTGAGAACCCATAGGCTTGCAAGGTGGTGTGCCTCCCACAAGATCCAGTCTGTTCCCCAGGTGACCCCAATGGAGCTAGAGCCCACATGCACATGGACCTAGGGAGACCCCTCTGCACATTTCCCTCATATACTCATGGCACACGCATGAGAGGATGGTCGTAGGCCTCTTTCCTTCCAGATTTCTAACTATCTCGACAAGACTAACACCAAGGATAGGGCCAGTTTTACAGTGATACTCAATTGCTCTAAGCCCAGAATTATTTTAGATTTCACTTGTTTAAAGTCTAGTAACAGAAACTGCTGATTATTCACTAAAATCCATCCTCCTCTTCTTCCTGGGCATATGACAAGACTACATTTCCCAAACTTCTTTGCAGTTAACCATGCTCCTGTGACTGGGTTCTCATGAGTAAAAATGGTGCAAGCCACTTTTGGGACTATGCCTTTATGGTGGGAATTTGCACCTTTGTATAGCATGTAGAAAGCTGCGAAGAACATCATTCCCAGTTTAAAAACTAGAAAAAGCCATAAGATCTACCAAATCATAACTTTTCCTCAGCTAATCAGAGATGTGAGGTCACAAAGTAATTAAACAAAGTGAATTACCAGAAGGTGAAGCCCCTCCAAGGAGAAACAGAACATGTGAACCGTTTCACCTTGGGCAAAGCATGGAGGAGAAAGGTGGCTGCCATACAAGCATTTAGATGAAATTGGCTAGCATCTTGATAAAATCTTAAAAGCCACATGTGAACTAGAGTATCAGTTTGAAAAAGAAGACTTCACGTCCACTCACGAGCTCTTATCCATGGGCCCCACTAGGTGCTCACAAGAAAGTTTAGGCCAGAGAAGACCAGGGGATGTCACCTCAGTGGTGAAGGAGTCCAGAACGTGACTGCTGCTTGGGAATAAGCGCAAGCCCCACTCACTTTCCCAGATACACTACCATGAAAGCAAAACCACCGAAGAAGAGCCATTATTTTCTGTAGAATACAGGCAAAGATCTATTGTTTCTGGGGAGAAATAGAAGACAAACTGGCCTATATCTAATAGAGGGGTAGGAAACTGCCTCAATCTCACGACAAAGGCAAAGATCAATTGCTGGTGGAGGAGATGTAGAACAAAACACCCTCTCTCCTGAAAAAGGGCCAGGCTCCTACACCAATACTAAGCAAGGGTCTGCTACTGCAGGGGAAGGAACAGGAAACTCCTTCCCAAGAACAATCACAGATACCAGGCTGAGTTGGAAAGATGGAGAGCTAGAAATACCCACCCAGGAAGCCAAGGTGCACAAAGTTTGCCAAAGACTGAAGCTGGACTCCCTTTATGAACCTAGCATTGAGAAATAAGCAACATCAGTCTAGTGCCAATGGAGGTCAAGAGCACGGAAAGAAACGCCCCTCTTGAGTACAGGCAGGCAAGAATGACTCAAAGCAAGAGCAAACAGGAACACTGAGAGAATCCTCTGGCATGCCCCTCAATAAAAATATATCATGACAACAGCCCACTGCTGAAGAAATTGGAGGTCTGTGGTGCACTGAAGGTAGTAATAACAACAAGAAAACACACCAAGCTCAGCTCCTGACTAGATTGACTGATCACTGTCTCTCCATATTAATTGCATGACAAAAGAAGAGGTATGTCCAAGCATAAAATTATTTATTTTAGTGCCTACTGTTCCTCTACACATGCTGTCCACCATTAATAAAAAATTACAAGATACACACACACACACACACACACAAAGAATAAGAAAAACAACTCACTCTCAAGAGATAAAACAATCAATAGATCCACATTCAAATATAACCCAGATGTTAGAATTTTCAAATAGGAAATTTAAAAGAGCTATAATTAATATGTTAAATAATCTAGTGAAAATTGTGGACGTACTTGTATCAGTCAGAGTTCACCATACAAATCAAACCAATAAGATAGATGATAGATAATAAGAAAAACAACTCGCTCCCAAGAGATAAAACAATCAATAGATCCACATTCAAATATAACCCAGATGTTAGAATTTTCAAATAGGAAATTTAAAAGAGCTATAATTAATATGTTAAATAATCTAGTGAAAATTGTGGACGTACTTGTATCAGTCAGAGTTCACCATACAAATCAAACCAATAAGATAGATGATAGATAGATGATAGATAGATAGATAGATAGATAGATAGATAGATAGATAGATGATAGATAGATAGATGAGATTAATTATAGAAATTGGCTCACACGGTTATGGAGGTTGAGAAGTCCCAAGATCTGCTGTCTGTAGGCTGGAGACCCAGGAGAGCTAGTGGTGTGATTCAGTCGGGATCCGAAGGCCTGAGAATAGGGGACTAATGAGGTAAGTCCCAGTCTGAGTCCAAAAGGCCAAGAACCAGGAACACAACGTCATAGCGCAGGAGAAGATGGATGTCTCAGCTTAAGCAGAGGGAGAGAGAATTCACCCTTCCTTCACTTTTTTGTTTTATTCTGGCCCTCAATGGATTGGGTCATGCCCACACACAAACTATATACAGTAGTTCCCCCTTATCTGCAGGGGATACATTCCAAGACCACTAGAGGATGCCTGAAACCGTGGATAATACCGAACTCTACATATACTATGTTTTTCTTTGTACATACATACCTTTTTACTTAAAGAAAGCACTTTATGGCCTCTCTTTGGCATATCCTAATTGCCAGGGTCACTGCTTTTGCATTTTGGCCCATTATTAAGTAAAATAAAAGTTACTTGAACACAAGCACTGTGATACTGCAATAGTCAACCTGATAACCAAGATGGCTACTAAGTGACTAAGGGACCAGCAGTGTCTACAGCATAGAGATGCTGGACAAAGGGATAATTTATATCCTAGGTGGAACTGAGCGGGCCACACGAGATTTCATCACACTACACAGAACAATGTACAATTTAAAATTCATGAATTGTTTATTCCTAGAATTCTGCATTTAATATTTTTGGACCACAGCTGACCACAAGTAACTGAAATTACAGAAAACAAAACCTTGAATAAGAGAGTACTGTACTCAGCCTACTGACTCAAATGCTAATCTCTTCCAGAGACACCCTCACAAAAACACCCAGAAATAATATTTTATCAGCTATCTGGGCATCCCTTAGCCCATTCAAGTTTACGCATAAAATTAACCATTACAATGCCTAAACAAATTGAGAATTTCAGCAGAGAAATGACAACCATAAAAATGAGTCATATTGAGACAGCAGAAAATAAAATGTGACATCAGAGATAAAGAATTCCTTCCACAGGCTCATCAGTAGGAAAGACTCCATGACTTTGAAGATACATCAACAGACTTCACCCAAACTGAAACATAAAGAGAAGAAAAAGTGGGAAAACCTACCACAGAACAGAGCATTCAAGAACTGATACAAATGAAAACTTGAATTTGTACAAATAAATGAATAAAGGAAATGGTGAACAAAACCAAAGGTAAAAGACCCTTTTTTAAAACTTATTTTAAATCAATTTAAAAGATAATTGTGTAAAACAAAATGAGTAATACTGTATCGTAGAGCTCATAACATATATAAAAGTAAAATATACAACAAAAGTAGCTTAAGTAATAGGAGGGATAAATGAGAATATACCCTTGTAAGATTCTTTCACTGTACATGAAGTGGTGTATATTCTCTGAAGGTAGATTCATGTAAGTTAATGATGTATATTGTAAACTCTAGGAGAAAAAATACTACAAAAATTTTAAAAGAAGTATAACTAATAAGCTAATAGTGGAAATAAGAGAGACTAATAAAAATATTCAATTAATCTTTAAAAAGTGGGAAAAGGGAACTAAAAACTGATCGAATAAATAGAAATCAACAAGAAGCAAGTAGATTTAAATCCAAACACATCGATAATTCATTCAGTGTAGATTACATTAAAAGGCAAAGACTGTAACACGGGATAAAAAAGCAAGATCCAACTGTTACCTGTAAGAAACTTATTTCAAATACAAAGATATAGATGGCTTTAAAAGAATGGAAAGGGAAAAGGTATACTATGGAAATACTAATAAAAAGAAGCTACAGTGGCTATATTAATATCAGACTAAATAGACTTTAGAACAAGAAATATTTCCAATTTAAAGAGAGACATTACATAATGATAAAGAGGTGATTCATCAAGAAGATATAACAATCCTAAATGTGTAAGCACTCAATAATATACCTTCAAAATACATGAAACAAAATCTAATATAATTGAAAGAACAAATAGGCAAATCCACAATTATAAAGATTTCACACTCATCACTAAGTAATCTATAAAGTAGACAGAAAACAGTAGCTATGAAGATGTGAACAATGCTATTAACCAACTTGATTTAATTTACATTTATAGAACACTTCACTCATATTCCAACAACAGAATATACATTCTTGTAAAGTACACATGTAATATTCATTGAGATAGTGCTTTCTGGGCCATAAAACAATCTCAATAATTTACACAAATTCAAGTTACACAAAACTTATACAAATCTTCTCTGAAACAGCAAATTGCCAAATAACTGGCAATTAAACAACATGCTCCTGAAATAACAATTGTTCAAAGAGGAAGTCAAAAATTTGAAAGTATTTTGAACTAAATGAAAATGACACAAATATATCAGAATTTGTGGGATACTGCTAAAACAGTCTTGGGGAAAATTTATAGTATTAATTGCTCATATTAAAAAACAAGAAAGATTTTGAATCAATAATCTGTTTTTTTTTAAAAAAAGAAAGAGAAAATTTGACTCAATGCCAGTATAAAGAAGGACATACTCAGCAAAAGAGCAAACTTCAATGAAATTGGAAACAGAGCAACAGAAAAATTTCAAAAAGCCAAAAACTGGTTTTTAAAAAATACTCTAAAAAAATCAGTAAAATTCTAACCAAACTGACTAATAAAATACAAGGCACAGATTACTGATCAAGAATGAAAGAAGGAACAGCATTGCAGAACACATGAATCTTACAAAGATTAAGAGAATATTATAAACTTTGTCCCAATACATTTGATTAATTAAATTCCTCAGAAGACACAAACTACAAAAGCTTAATCAAAAAGAACTAGATAAACTGAACAATCCTATATTTATTTTAAAAGCTGAATTTGTGGGTAAAGCCTTCCTGCAAAGAAATCTCCAGGCCCAGATGGCTTCACTAAATAATTCTGTCAAATGCTTAAGAAAGAAATCATTTTAATTCTATAGAAATTTTTCCATAAAAAGATAGGAGAGAATACTTCCCAATTCATTTTTGAGGCCAGTACTACCTTAATATAAAAACGAGACAAAGATATTACAAGTAAAGCAGGCTATAAAGCAAGCTATAGACCACATTACTCATGAACATATATATATGTAAAAATCTTCAACAAAACATTACTAAGTTGAATCCAGCAGAATATAAAAATGGTAAATGATCATGGCTAAGTGGGTTTTATCCCAAGAATGCAAATTTGGTTCAACATTTGAAATTAATCAATGTAAATCACATCATATCAGTAGACTAAAACAGAAAAATCATGTAATCATCATAACAGATGCAGAAAAATCATTTGAAAAAAACTGATATCCATTTATGGTAAATCAGCAAACTAGGAATAGTTATCAACCTGATAAAGGGCATTTTTGAAAAAAATTACACTCATATTATACTTAAAGTAGAAAGACTAAATGTCTTCCCCCTATAATCAAGAATAAGACAATAAAGTCAGCTTTCATCATTCCTATAAAACATATGCTAAAGATCTAGCCAGTGGAATAAATCAAGAAAAAGAAATAAAAGGCATACAGATTTGAGAAGAAGTAAATCTGTATTTATTTGCAAACAACATAATCATCTACATCTACAATTTTGAAAGATAAGAACAAAGTTGGAGCTTGCACATCACTTGATTTCAAGACAGTATGGTATTTGTGAAAGATCAATGAAACCAAATAAGTAATCCCAAAATAAACACACAAACATATGGTCAATTGAATTTAGACAAAGGTGCCAAGGTAATTCAATAAAGAAAGGATAGTTTTCAACAAATGGTGATGGAATAACTAGATATCCATATGCAATAAAAACTAACCTTGATCCAAATTTCACACCATATACAAAAATCACCTCAAAATGTAAGACTCAAAATTATACAACTTGTAAAAGGAAAATAAGGAAAAAAAAAAAAAAACATTGTGACCTTGAATTGGGAAAAAAATTTCTTAAATAAAACACAAGAAATATGAACCATAAAAGGGAAAAATTGATAAATTAGATTTTGTCAACAATTTAAAACTTCTGTTCTTCAAAAGACACTGCAAAGAAATGAAAAAATAAGCCATAAACTGGGAGAAAATACTTGTAAGACACATTCTGGTAAAGGACTGGTATCCAGAACATATAAAGAACTCTTACAACTCAATAATAATAGCAATAATAAAACCCTAATTTAAAAAATAGCAAAAAAAAAAAAAAAAAAAAAATGGACACTCCACCAAAGAAGAGATAAGTCTGGCAAAAGAGAACATGAAAAGATGTTCAATATACAATTAGTCATTAGAGAAATGCAGCTTAAAGCCACAATGAGATACCATGATGCCACAATTCTTAGAATAGCTAAAATAAAACAGCTGACAATACCAAGTGCTGCTTTGGATGCAAATTTCTCACACATTTCTGGTGGGAGTGCAAAATAGTACGACCACTTTGGAACAGTCCGGCAGTTTCTTACACCATACATCTAGTATATGACTCAGCAATCCCACTTCTAGAGATTGACCTAAGAGAAATGAAATCGTATGTTCACGCAAAGTCTTCTATGCAAATGTTTCTATTAATTTTATTCATATTCTCCAAAAACTAGAAAGAGTGCATGTGCCCATCAACAGGAAAATGGGTAAAGAAATTATTATATATCCAACTAAAAACAATTAATGATACATGCAAGGACATAAATGAATCTCAAAGGCATACTGCTAGGTGAAAAAAAAAGCCAGTCTCAAAATTCTAAATATTATATGATTCAATTTACATGGAATTTGAAAAAAGCAAAATGATAGGGACAGAAATCAGATTAGTGATTTCCAGGGGAGAGTGAGGGAGAAGATTAATTGGAAGTGAAGCAAGGAAGAATTTTGGGGGGTGATAGAAATAGCCTATATCTTGATTGTGATGGTTGTTACACAATTCGTCAACACTTCATACGCCTGTCCATCTTCATAGAGTGAATTTTATTTTATGCAAATTATACTTCAATAAGCCTTACTTAAAATATAAAAAATGACCATGGAGAGGGGCAGGTCTTCCTTCACGCTCTGCTCTCCCTTTACATGACTGTCACGAGGACACGATGCAATCCAGTTTTAGCCAAGAGGTCAATGACAATACCCAAGCCAGTGCCACGCAAAGTTTTCCAACACCAGTCTCAGATGAGACAAGTACAGAAATTGTGTATTTACTAACTTTTATAACAATTTAAGTAAGTAAATATTCTTCTGTCTGTTGTATCTAATAAAATACTTTAGGCTTGTATTTTGTATGTCTTTGGGTTATTTCTCTTTCATTTCCTCAGTTATTATTCATTTTTATTATATTTTTACAAAAATTTTGCTCTGAAATGGACTGAAAATGTTAAAACAAAATTGGTCCTTCACCACATATAGTTGGAGAAGCACTGCCTAGGGAATGGTGGAGCATCTTGGAAGACCCTGCATCCAACTGCCTGCACAAAGCAGAGCCACATGGCCACCTGGAACGCTCCCCGCAGACTGTCACCTGAATGAGAAATAAACTTTGTTCTTTAAGTCACAGTATTATTGTGTGTGTCTTCTAGGAGCCGAACCTTACCCTAACTGGGATGCCACAAGGGCATGCTCTCTGCTGACTCTGAGCCAACTCTAGTCCCACAGAGAGCCAGAGGCAAACTCTTTTCAAACAGCACAGGCTCAAAATATGTGAGAGAGTAAACGTGGTGAGCATTACTTTTCACACCACAGAAAGTCCCCACACAGTAAGAGTGAATGTCCTCACTTCTTTTGCAGGGTACAGACAAGCTGACAGCAAAGATGGAGTGGGGAGCCATTCCAACAGCCTGCAAGTCCCCAGCAGAACTTGGCTTTCCCTGGCTGATTGTGGGAGGGACAGGACTTGCATCAGCAAGTACAGAACTAGCAGTTGGAACGATGACAGCTGCCCCAGAAAAATGGCTCTTGGGCCTCCCTTTTACTGGGTCAGCCGGGAATGGGTGCTTCTGACTATTATTGAGGGTGCTCAGACAACATAACTCACCAGTACAGTTCTGCCAATTCCTGATTGTTAACTTCTTTTTGTCTCGGTCTCCTCACCTGTAAAAGGGGAGGTAATGGCAGTATCTACATCATAAAATTTTTCAAGGTTTCAATGAAAAGTAATTTGTGTAAAGAGTCAAAACTGTGCCTCGATCATTAAGAGCCTGATAAATTTTAACTATTGACAGATTTAGCTGCAAGCCAATTACCTTTATAATGAGGTGATTTTTCTCTAGTCACCAGATGGTCCCTACAGTTCTTGAAGGCTGTAGGCCTTAGATACAAACCTGACTAGCGTAACTTGATTCTAAGGCAGCGATTTAAGTTTAGGGGCCAATGCTATACTTCAAATGTAAAATTGTGATTAGAAGACTTAGGAGGGATATTAAATTATACCTAACTATGTCTGGTTGAAGCCCATACTCAAATCTCACTGCTTTTCAGAACTCTTCATGTTAAGCATGAGAATGAGTACAGTGCCTTCCAGCTTATAAAGCAATTACATCCATCACCTGATATTAGCCTCACAATGTCCAGTGAAGTAGAAGGGATTATTGTATCTATAGCACAGATGAGGCAAGGAGTTCAGAGGTTAAGTGGCTCACCCAAGGTCATAGGGTTAATGAGAGGAGAAGGTGGGGCTCAGAGCCGCATCTGGTCCCAAGCCCATTCCTTTTTCCCAGATGCTTTTCTGACTCTCCAGCCTTGCCTCACCTGACCCAGAGCATACTTCCACTGCATAGTCATTTATACACTATGATTTGTAAGCGAGCAAAATATTAATAATAATAAATATACAATTAGGTTAAACTATATAAAATTGCTGATATTTAAACTATAGAAATGGCAATTTCATATAAACTGGTAACTAATACTTGTTTGGAGACTTACCAGGAGTTAAGCACTAAGCCAAGCACCATACAACTGCATTGACTTATCTAATCACAATAATCCTATTTTCTCCATTTTAGAGAGGAAGAATCTGAGGCCAGAGCTATGAAATTAATAAGTGATAGGAGCAAGATTTAAATCCAGGCATTTGAGCCCAGAGCACAAGCTCTTAACCACTGTACTGCCCCACCATTTATTTCCCCAGCATAAAGACACAAGCTCCTAATGAAAGAACCATGTCTGATTTGACTGTATAGTGCTGCAGGCAACATGTGGTGCTCATTCATTCATTCAACAAATTTAAAAAAGCTTACTAGGCTTCTTGTCGTGAGACAATTGTCCTTGAGTCTCAAACATTTCTACAAATCTTGTGAGCAGAGGCACTGACTGCTCTTTGTTTCGGTAGGAGATAGACACTGTGTCTCCCTCCAGAGAAGAAGGCAGACTCTCCAGTATAAAAGAATCAGGTTCCCTAAGCCCAGGGGTCCTCTCCTCTAACTCGATGAGTGTGGAGGTGTTATCTGGCCCTCTTCATGTCACCCTAGAAAAATCAGGGCTTGGGGAACCATCGCAGTGATGCTAATACTCTGGTTATTGCTATTGTTGTGAGTAATAAACTAGCTTTTGCCTCTGACTCAAGAGTTTCATATCTTCTACATGCACAAAACTACCAGGCTAACTTGTTAGCTTGCAAGTAGGGTACGAACTCAGACTCAGAGTTCTTGATGGTACTATGCAAGTGCTGGCCAAATGAATGAATACATGTAATGAGCACTCCTTGTGTACAGGGCACTGTGTCTTAAACATTCTTACAGTGTCTCTCATGGAATCTTGGCTGCCAGAGAAATAATATAAGGAAACAGCCAGGAGTGTGGGTCTTGTCTCCCTTGGCTGACCACTGATCTTCAAGATAGCCATATCAGCCTTTATCAAAAAACTATTGCGTGTCTGGCTCCAATTTTCTGAATGCCACAGTGTCTACTTAGGATGACTGTAAATCCTTATTGAGCAAAGGATCCATTCAGCTATTCAACAAATATATTGAGTGCCTACTATGTGCCTGGTCTGTTCTAGGATTTGGAAGAATGAGACAGACAGGACCCCTGCCCTCATGGGTTTGTCAGCTGGTGAGAGAGACAGTCAACACACAAAATATCAGACAGTGATAGAAAGTTCCACAAAGATTTAAAGAGGAAAATGTAATAAAGAGTGAGCGGATATCACTTTAGAAAGAGGCTTCTTGGAAGAGGGGGCCACTTAGCTGACACCTAAGTGATGAAAATCAGCCTTGCTCAGATGAGGAGGATAAGCATCACCAGCAGAGAGAATGAGAAGGGTGTGTCCCAAGGACAGCGAGGAGGCCAGTATGGATGAAGCCCAGGAAAGCAAGAAGGTGATGGAGGTGATGACAGAAAGACAGGAGCCAGATCACGGCTTTGTGAAGCTCTGAGGATGTTTCCTGTTAAAATGACAGCGGACACAATTGAGTGCTTTCAGTCAGAACCCATCAGCCACAGTCACAAGGATTGCCACACTGTAGAAGGTGGTCAATCTTGCACCATGAAGTGCTTTCACCTCTGCCAACTCTGTCATCTGTAAGGTGGACCACTTGCTGGAAAACGAAACAAAACAAAATAAAACAAAACTTAGGTAGCCTGAATATCCAGAGAATGAGTATTTAAACATATCGTGGGTTGTTTTTTGTTTTGTTTTGTTTTGTTTTTTAAGAGTACAGCCTCTGTGACATCAGCTGAGGTCAGCCTACTTGGGCTCATACAGAAAAACTCTTCCTGGAGATTGCTTGAAAAACAAAAGGAGTCGTCTCCCTGATTAGAGATGACACAAGGCCACTGACATGTGAGGGGCACTGCCAGACACTGGAGTAGGCCAAGGGAGCCCTTGCAGGTACATGTGGAGCTTGGAGTTTTTAAAGGCAGGGTAAGGGGCATGACTAGAAGATTCGAGGGGAAGGGCCCTTGCAAATATCAGAGCACCTCTGAGAACCACCTTTTCTAATGTGGCTAAAGGGAGTATTTTTTAAAAGAAAAGAAAAACTCAATGATCAAAGATGCAAATAATCCATTTATAACAACAACTAAAACAACAAACCTCTAAATACTCAAACTCAGAAGAACAACTCAGCAGAGCAGAATACATCATGAAAAAGTATTAGCTTCTAAGAATGGTCATAAGATTATGTAAGCACATACACTTGAATAAAATATGAGATGGAAATAGTTTGCAAACTTGACAAACACATTGATCAAAATGATGTAAAAACTAGATTGGAGGAGTTAGAGAGATGTCAACAGTAGTTCAGAAGTGGTGAGAGCAAGAAATTACAGATTTTATAAAGTTGCTTACTCAGTTAAAAATTATAAATGAAAGGCTTTTCCTGATTTCAAAACTAGAAAACAAGTTTTGAGAAAAACATGTTTTCCCGGAACCAGCAGGACCTAAAATAACATAGCTATTTCCATCTAGAAGTCCATAACTCTGGCCAAGCTGCTACAAGAGTTATTGGAAATAAAAATGCACACCATTAGCCCTTGAATGTCCTTAGGCATTTATGGCTTTCTCTCTGCTACAGGCAGCAGTTTTAATAAGTCGCCTTGTCCAGATTCCCCTAATGATACGCTTTCTACATAAAAAAGGGCTTGTGAAACCTAATTCCTCTGACAGAAGCGAGCTCTGGTCTCTGAAGCAGCGAAGATTTCAGATTTCCGCCGGGTTTCCTTGCACCTGCCCTTGCGAGGCATGAGGTTTTGTGTGCAGAAGCCTCCAGGGGTTGAAATTTAGCCCTGTCCATGTAGCAGGAAGGTCAGCCGAAGTCACTGGGTCCCAAGACACTGGACTTCAATCTCCGACCAAAAACAAAACATCAAAACACTTCTATTCACCGAGATGTGCTTAGCAGCGCGCTGGCATTTACAAATGTAAGGCAGCACTGTGCAGTTCAGAGAGGGGCCTCCGCTTAGAAAGTCAATTGTTCTTCAGAGATCTGACAACCTCTATCAGATCTGTGTCAGCCCGGCTCCAGCAAACACTCCAGAGAAAGGCAGCCTCCTCCAGGCTGAGCCCTGGCTGCCACCTGATACCTGAATGCAGAGCAGAGCCAGCAAAATCCAAACTCCTTTCAGGACGTCTGCTTCTGTGGGAAATGGTTTTGATTTTCTCAAAAACCATTAATGCGAAAATTAATTTTCACTTTGCTTTTAAAGGCTAATACCCGCTAATAGGAAAGACAGTCTTTTACCAGGAAGAAAACCTTTGCTCCATTTACCCGTGTATTTCTTAGTATTTTCTCAGCTGAGCAGTCCCCTTACTTTATATTACTATTTATTATAACAATGATAATTACAATGGCAGCCAGCACTAACTTAGCATCCACTGTGTGCCAAGCACTGTGTTACTTAAGCCTGACGACAAACAGGAAGTTATGACCCCAACTTTGCAGAAAGGACACAGAGGCTCAGCGATTTCAAGGCGTTTGCCCAAGGAGATGACCTGACTAGTATTTGGCAGGGCATGGACTTGAAGCCAAGCTCTCGACTTGTCTAGGTTCCGCTTCACTTTTTCCCACTTCACTGTGGATACATGTACAGACTGCAACAGCCCTTGAACTATGTAAGACCCCTGCCCCTGTCTGACAAATCCCAGTTCAATGCGGCAAACACTGAACAGTTGCCCACAATATGTAGGTTCTGCACCAGCACAACCCTGTGACCACTGGGTGCTCATAGGACGAGGAACCAACTACACAAGTAGCACCGGCCTAAGGTCAACTGAAATGGCTTAGCAGTGGCATCAACAAGACAATAGAGATCTAGAAGAGGGGACAGTTAATTCCAACTGAGGCATCTAGTAAGGCTTTCAATGGGGAGAGAATCTGAGCTGAAGTTTCAAAGACGGAGAGAACGTTTTTACAGTGACAATGTAGATCATTTAGATACCCAGAGAAGAATAAAGAATAAAATAAAAATTATCTTTAATTCCATCACCCAAAAGTAATCATATGTCTTTTTTCATCAAAATAACTTTATTAAGGTATAACTTATGGGCAATAAAATGTACAATTTGTTGAGTATTGACAAATGAATATACTTGTTTGACCACTATCTCCATGAAAATATAGAGCATTTCTATCGCTCTATAAAATTTCCACCTATCTTCTTCCATTCAATTCTTTCTTCTCTGGTCCCAGACAAACACTGATTTGCTTTCTACCACTTTAGATTAGTTCTACTGGTTCTAGAATTCCATGTAAACGGTATCATAGAATATGCGCTCTTTCGTGTTTCTTTTGCTCAGGATAATGTTTTTAAGATTCAGTCACGTTATTATGTATATCAGTGATTCAGACTCTTTTATTTGTTAAATGGTATTCCATTGTATGTGAGTACCACAGATTTGTTTAGACATTCACTTGTCGATGGACATTTGGGTTGTTTCTGGTTTTGGCCTACAATGAATAAGGCTGCTACGAACATTCATGCACGAGTCTTTGAGTGGACATATATCTTTATTTGTCTTGGGAAAATACCTAAGAGTAGAGTTTCTGAGTCATAGAAGACGAGTATACTTAACTTTGTAAGAAACTGCCAAACTTTTCCAAAGTCGTTGTACCATTTTCCATTCCTGCCTGCAGTGTATGACAGTTACAATTGCTCCAAATACTTGCCAGACTTGATATTCTTATTCTTTTTAAGACCAGCCACTCTAATGGACATGTAGTGACATATTATGGTTTTACTTTGTATTTCTCTGATGACTAATGATGTTGAGCATCTTTTCATGTTCTTATTGGCTTTCCATGTATCTTCTTTTGTAAAGTGCATGTTCCAAGTCCTTTGCCCATTTTATACTGTTATTTTTATTACAAACATATGTGAAATGTATAGTCAAATTAATATATCATATATGACTATTAATCATCCCCAAATGCCATTATGAGGAAGGCATTAAAAGAGAATAGTGAAATAGTAGTGAAAGATATTTTTAAGATAAAATCCATGCTACATTTTAAAAATTCAAATGAGTTGATTACTTCTACTTGTTTTTCTCCTTTGCTCATTTTTCAATTGGGTTGTCGAGTTATAAATGTTCTTTATAAATGTTCTCTAGATGCAGCTCCTTTGTCAGATATACACATTCCAACAATTTTCTTCCATTCTGTGGCTTGCCTTTTCATTTTCTTAGCAGCGTCTTTTGAAGAGTAGTTTTTAATTTTTATGAAGTCCAATTTATCTTTTTTTGTTGTTTTATCATTTATTCCTTTTGTGTCCTATCTAGGATATATTTGCCTACTCCAAGATTGCAAAAGTTTTCTCCCAGGTTTCTTCTAGAAATGTTAGAATTTTAGCTTTCACATTTAGGTCTATGAGTTACTTTGACATAGGCCTCTTGTGGCATAGGACATCCTTCCCTTAAAAAGATCTCATGCTCATTTTCAATGGGGAAGAGTAAGAGCCTGAGATCCCTACCCTGACATCAGCTCACATGGGCATGAGTTGAAGTTAGATGGAGACTAGTACAATTTGCACAAAACAAATCTCCATTCTCTGACCACACATCATTCATTCTCCAACCCAATTAATAATTTCATCAACTGCTATGAGTGTCGGCTGTCAACAGCTCACTGGGGCCTCCTTCAGAGAATTGCCCTCAGCTGTTGGGAGCAAAAGACAGCCTAGGTGGCTGTACCCTCCCTTTAGGCAGCCTGCAGCCAATAATCAATCAATGAAGGTACAGGTGGAACAATCTTGAGGTACTATTCACACTCCGGAGCTTCCTGTGGGATCGGGCTCAGGCTGGATTTTGGCTGAACCCACATCTTTGCCTAACTTCTTCCCCTGCCTTGTCTTTTCTCCCTCACCCCTGTACAGGTTTTACCTGAGAACACTCATTCCATGAACTGCTTGCTCAAGAGTCTGTGATTCAGATTCTGCTTTCACGGAAGGCAACCTAAGGCCATTAGCTAGGCTTTCAGAAAAAAATGCAGTTACCCCTAAGGGCCTACACTGAAAGCAGAAACTGGTCATATCTCTAACTTGGGCCCTAGTCTCCCCATTGGTCAGGAGATTTATTAAGATCCTTTGCTGTATTCATATTTTGTCAACTCTAGTGAGTATTCTGTGCTCTATTCTGGCACAAATGATGCTTGCTCTGCAGAAAAAGGTCCCCAGAACACACCATCATACTTTGGCTCTTGTGGATCAGCATGTCCTCCAGTTTTAATATATATTATTTCAACCAATTATTGGCGATGCCTACATCACTCACTTCAGAGTAGATGGTCCCCTGAGCTAAAAGGTAAGCATCTTTTCTTGCTCATTATCTAGAATATCAAATGCAAACTTCCTGAGATGCATCATTCCACATGATAGACTTGATTTGGGCGTCTAGAAAACACGGCCTTCAATTGTTAAGCCCATGAAACGCTATACCATAATTACAGTTTCTGGGCACCTCTAATGACCCATTAAGATGGATTTGTTAGAGCAGGCAGAGTCCATACAGCCAGCAGCAGGTGAGACTGCAGGGTCTAGCGCTTTCTCTCTGAGGGCAGAGACCCACCAGAAATAACCTGCTATAGAGGAAAATCATGGGGCAAGATGAGATCTTTTCATAAAATACTTATCACCATAGAAAAGACAAATCCTGAGATTTTTTCACATTTCTTGGACTAAAAAAAAAAAATCACTTTGAGAATGGACAACATTTTGTGCTCAGCTTATAGAAATGCAAACTGGTACATTTACTTTGGAAAAAAAAATGGACATTATCTTATAAAATGCTATTCACCTCTTACCATGGGTCCAGCAATTCAACTCTTAGTCATACATCCTAGAGTAACTTTTGAACCTGAACACCAAGAGATAGGTAAAAGAAGCAGTGTTTACAATAGCTTCCAAATGGAAACGACTCAAATACTCATTTTCTAGAGAATGGAGAAATACACTGGGGTACCAGCACACAGTACAGTATTAAGTGCGAGTGAATACAACTACATATGTGAGTGGATCTTAGAAAGATAATATTAAATGAAAAAAGCAGGTCACAAGGACTATGCAAACTATGTAATACTCTTTTTATAAAGCCAAGACAAGAGAGTGATAACTGCTAACTTCCGGATGGTGGCCAGGGGTAAAACAGACGGTATAAGATATAAGGTATAAGATGTAAGTGGGACACATAGGTAGTCGCACTAGTGATGGTGATTGTAGTGGGTTGAATGGCATCATCTCCCCTCATCAAAAAAAATATGTCCAAGTCCTAACCCTTAATACCTGTGAATATGATCTTCTTTGGAAATAGGGTCTTCACAGATGTAGTTAAAGATCTTGGGCTGAGATCACCCTGGATTTAGAGTGGGCCCTGAATCCAATGACTGGTGTCCTTATAAGAGAAAGCAGTGAGAGATTTAAGGTGGAGACACAGGGAAGATGACCATGTGAGACGGAAGCAAAGACTGGAGTTATGTCCCCCTAAGCCAGGGAACACTAGGAACCACCAGAATCTGGGAGAAGCAAGGAAGAACTTCCCCCTAGAGCCTTCGGTGGGAGTGCAGCCCTGCCGACACTTTAATTTTGGACTTCTAGCCTCCACAACTGCGAGAGAATAAATTTCTGCTGTTTTAAGCCACCCAGTTTGTGGCAATTTGTTACAACAGCCTAAGGAAGCCTAACACTGATGCTCTAGATCTTAAGTTGGTATGTTTCTGGGTGCTCATTTTTAAATTTTGTGTAATAACCTACATATACCTTATATATCTTCTATTGCATGAAGCAAATATTACAGAACGTGCTCAGAAAAAAAGGTTATAAAAGCATGTATATGCAAAACAGAAGTTCCTAAGCCTATTTAAGGTTCCTGAGAGATTTGAGGAATTTCATGGGTATCAAGTCCCTACTATGTGCCAGGGATCATGTGCTAAGCACTAGAGAGATGATGTCACATTTGATCCTCAAAGTGACCCTGTGGTAAATAAGTTATCCATTTTGCAGTCAAGAAAACGGAGGCTGAGAGCAGTAAAATGTTTACCTGAGATAACACAGTGAATAAGTGGCAGAGCAAGGACTCAAAAGAGTGTCAGTTTGCAAAGCCCTGTCTTTTCCACCACAGCACCCCAGGTTACCTTAGCTTACCCCAAGCTCGTTAATCTCCAAATACCGGATGTGACCAGTTATAACTCTAGGCGAAAACATTTACCTGCTTTATCCCCTATTCTAGATTTCTCTTCAGACAGAGCTAAAAAATATCATTTGATCTCACCATTTTCACATAAATTATGCATGTAAGGGCCTTTTCTCTTCCAGTACATCTCACTGCAGCCTACATAGAGCCCCTTAAATTAATTGAAGAGTGTAATTCATCCACCACCCCATTCCTTCACCGGGTTACACCAAACACAACGTTGAAAATACAGAAAACTAACTTGGAATCAAGCTTCCTGTAATAATGAAGGGACCAGCTGAGCAATCAATTCAAGAGGAATAAACTCTGAGAACACATTTATTCTGGTTTGCCTGAGACTGTCCCCATGTTAGCACTAAAAGTCCCAGATCCTGGGAACCCCTCAGTCCTGGGCAAGCCAGGACAGTTGTTCACCCTGCCTGGGGGAATCTCTTTCCTTCCAGGATCTGAAGTATTTACAAAGGGTGGGAAAGAGAAGCCTGAGTCATCTGATTCAACCATGTACTTCCAGCTTGAAGCCATGCCCACCCCCCCCACCCCCCGCCTACTTTTCCCTATGAGAAAAGACATTTGTCAGACCCTGAGGCCAAGCCAGAATGCTGGGGAACACGCTTGCTCTGCTGGAGCAGGTGCTGGCTTCATTCCTCCCCTTCCATACCCCTCTAAGCAATCAGTGGGTTTTGATGAATTGATAACCAAGGGTCAGCTTCCAAAGCCGCATCAAACTCCCCGACCATAATGCTTGGGAAGAAAAGCTGTGGCAACACCTTGGACCAAAGTCCCAAAGCAGCAGGATGCCTGGCCTTTGACTAATGCTGGCTCTGCAGGTCCTCACTTCATCATCATGGACAAATGTTAGGTTCACATCACTCTGTGGTTTATAAAACTTCTTGCATACAATGGCTCATTGCATTGAGTCTTCAGGTGAACACTTTACATATGGAAACAGACTAAAGGCATGGGTCTAGAAAGTGGCAGAGCCAGACCTGACACTGAGTCTGACACCAAGCCTTATTGTGCGGATCCCCTTTCTGAAGGGCTACAAGAACAGCAGGAAAGAAGTCAAGAAGGAATCACCATTTTTCACCTCCCACCTCCTCTGTCCTCCCCCCGCTCCCCCTCCCCCCACCAAATGTATCATAATCCCGGAAAATGTACTCAGCAGATGGTTGATTCAGGAATAAATTCTGGGCTGCCAGATTTCTCCACCACAAAAACCTAACCCTTCTCCTCCCCCACCGCCTCACACACAGGGTGGGAGATGAGGGTGCCTAGTGTGAGAGGCCAGCACCAGGCAAGGGGCCATGCAGGGGTGGGGGTCAGGGAGCAGGAGGCCACAGGGATCCCTGCCCTGCACAGTCAGTTGGAGAGTTCTCTACCACCCTCAAAGGGAGAGGGCTGGGCATGACAGATGTGCCTCCCTCTAACTGAGATCCAAGTCATTGGGCTCAAAAGAAAAAGCACACAGCTCATCTTTCGCTTCCCTGGCTATGAACCCAGGGTGAAGAGGGATTGGGATGGAGACTGATCTGATATATCCCAACCTGGAAGACAGCTCTGTGGAGAGGGAGCATGTACATGTGAGCACATACATGTGTGTGTGCATGCATATGCACACAAATAAAGATTCTGAAGACAGACTTTTAAAACAGTACTTGAATCTGTCCACTGGCATCATCTACTTACAGCCCTGCTAAAAGGGCGGACCCTGTACTACAGGTTGTTGAGGAAGCAAACACAGGTGGACAGGCTATGGTACCCAGAGCAACTACTGTCTTTATTTCAACTGTACACAGAGCTAGGCATACAGTAGGTGCAGGGAGCACATGGAATGTCATTGTAAAGGCTTTCATTTCATTTCTAGTGGGAGAAAAGGGGAAAGAGGAGTAGTGGAGCTCTTCTGAAATGAGCTCCTGCCTTTCCAGCAGAAGAAAGCAGGTACAAAGTAAAGAGGGCAGCAGACTAAACCCCCTCCCGGGTTTTCTATTATCATATAGCAGCATGGTCCCCGAGGTCTCCTCTACTGGCAGTGACTCGCACAGACCACAGGGAAGGGACCTTAAGCTCCTTCCTGATGAGACCGGGAGGGTCTAGGTTTATAGAGACACCTTCACAGGGTTCATTCACGTATACAGATAGTCTCAAAAATATATTACTCTCTCAAGGCTGTGTCCTTGAAGCAGCTCCTAGTACAGGAATAGTGAATAGAATGCACATGCCAAGGACAGGGGAGGAGGGTACAAAGCCTTTGATTGCCTGGGTCCAGCTCACATCCTCTCCATGACCTCTTCCAACAACCACAGAGTGCATAGCTTATTAACAACAGATATTTCCCACAGCTCTGAAGCCAGAAGTCCAAGGTCAAGGTGCCAGCATGGTCAGGTTCTGATGAGCACCCTCTTCTGGGGTTGTAGACTTCTTACTGTGTCCTCATCGCGGCGGAAGAGTTGAGGGAGCTCTCTGGGTGTCTTTTATAAGGGCGCTAATCCCATTCATTAGGCTCCACCCTCATGACCTAATCACCTCCCAAAGGCCACTCAGATAAAGACTTATACGCCTTTACCCAGTTTCTGGGAATCTAAGACAATTCCAAGGTTCCAATGTATAACAATCTGATTTGCACACAGTTTTCCCCCCAAATACAAAAAGCTACAGATACAAAAAGCTACAACCAGTCTAGGACATGATATCAGTAAAACTCTGTGGAGGGGGCTCTTCCTCCATCTGATTACTCACTCTCATCGCTGCTCCATGATTCTGCTTTTTGTTCCTCAGCTCCTACTGTGTGTCAGCCTTAGGATGAGTTCTAAGGATACTAAACGAAAGACCAGGCTCAGCACATATCATGTACTCCATAAACGTTTGTTGAAATCATGTGAGCTGCCCTGGAATGGGTTCCTAAGATGCTTATAGAACTTGCACCTTAATCTTCAACCAACCCTTGACCATATTAACAAATAAAGAAAGAAGGGAAGGGAAGGGAAGGGAAGGGAAGGGAAGGGAAGGGAAGGGAAGAAACCTCTGCTGTTAGGGACACCTCCAGAGCTCTCCCGACCAGTTGCCTGCTCGGCCCTCCACAGGGAGAACTCCCTGGCATCTCAGGCCAGCAGAGGAAAGTGGCCGCTGCTTCCCCAGGCCTCCATCCTCAGGTCTGAAGCAGACCTCCTGGATCTCTGTGCGAAACAGAAGGGCTGTTCCGGCCCTGTCTCATCGAGGGCTGGGGAAGCCCGAACCACTGGCCATGTCAAACACAGCAGGCTGGGGGTGAATGACTTGGGCTTGTGCAGGCACACACAAAGGGAGTCTTAATGACTCATCAGGGCAGCAGGGTAAATATTTAGAAAGAGAAGCCCCCTTTTCTTTAGAGGGCCAGCCTTCATCTTCTTGTTCCAATTGAAAGGACTTGGTCTGATGGAGGCAGTGGGGAGGGGGTGTCTGTTACAATGGGAAGGAGAACAGGGAGCAAAGCAGACAGACCAACACTGCAGCCTAAATGATAGAGGTGACCCAGTGGCATGGAGAGAGCTGAACCAACAACCGAAAGAAGGGAGCCTCCGCCTGAATTCTCCAGGACACCCCCAGGGAAGCTTTTGCACATGGCGTCATAAGCCCTGCCTTCAGCTCTCATATAGGGCTGGGAATTGTGCCCAGGACAATTTTCATGCATCTTTCTCTAAAAGCAAATGTTCCCAAGGCTCCAGAGGGCAGAGAGGCTCTGTGCCTTCTCCTCAGTCCTTCTCAATCCCCTTTTTCCAGCCACACAGCTGCTCTCCTCTCTTCAATTAAGCCACCCATGGAGTCTGTTTCCCAAACAAGGCTCCAGGGCCCTCTCCTGGCTGCTGGCCAACAATTCTGGGTGGTTACATTCTTCCCATTCCTGACTTTTACCTCAAGACTTTCATGACCTGGTTCTTAGAGGGAAAACCTTTTAAGCCCCTTCATGGTAAGAGGCCATTAGGGTCTCTTCAGGGATGTAAAGATTTGTTTCAGAAATAATGGATTAAGTTCCACCTGTCCAAGGTAATTGGGGTGATGAGGCCCTCTCTGTGCCTGTCCTGGCCTCTGTCTTGGTAGATGTCAACTTTAATGGCGACAGTTAGCAGGAGCCATTCTAACTCACAAAAGGGAAACAGAATCCATATCTTGCAGCTTGAATCAGCCAAAACTTGTCATGTCTCAAAACAGGCTTTGTTTTATAATAACCTGACCCTGACTCACTGGCAAGAAACAGGGTGCAGGTAAGGCCTCTCTGACCCTCAGATCTCCCAGAAGAGCTGCTGTCTATGGAGAACCAGGTCTGAGTCTCGGGATTATGGAAAGAGAGGTAAATACTCAGAAAGACACTCTGCATCTTGGGCTATCTTGTCTCTCGCTGTATGAACTGGTTTTCTGTTTCTGGTGGCCCTCCACAGAGGCTGTGGTTTCTGATTTGATAAAGGTGCAAAAGAGCCACACTCTGCTTTTGTAGGACAGCCTAAAATATGAAGAAACCAACACAATAGCATCTGCGGACCACTCCCACTCTATCTGCCATTAGACAGTCATTCTAATGCAGGGGTTGGAAGACACTGGAGGCTGCTCACAACAGTCCTATCTCTACTTCTTGGCACTCTGGAACAATGCATTGGCTCTTCATACCAGAAAGTTAGTGCCCATTCAGGCAGGGGAGGTGGACATTTGTCCCATGTGGGGTCACCTAGTATCCACTTGCCCATCAAAACAATATTTAAGTTTACTTTGGGCTTATTGCCACTAGCAAGCTCAGTATAGGCTGAGTGAAACGAATAATCCAGGTGGCCTGTAGCTCATCACTGAAGATACAGGGCCATCCACACAGCCAGGCCAATAAATGCATAAGACCAGTTTATGCACTGCTCTCTCTGTAGACACGGAGTCCTTAGCATATGACATACATAGGTAGAACGTGCACTATCCAGACTATTCCTAAGTGTTCCATCTCCTGTCACTCAAGACCCCAGACGACTGCTACAAGGGATGGGTATTAGCTGTGACAGATGTGCTAATCTGGCCCAACATCAGGAGCACAGAAGACACCCAGTAATCCCTCTCCAAAGGGGTCTGCAAAGTGGAAATTGGAATTTCAGTGGTAGGTGAAGTGAAGGAATTGGGATGAAGGTTTTAGAGGGACAAATCACATCTATTAGGCAGCCACTTGACCAGGGGAATTGAAGTCGCTGACATATGCTGATACATAATAAACCAGGCTACACAGGCACCCAGTGAGTTCCTGACATGAAAAAAGTCAAAATCCAAATGTCTTCTCTCATGATCCTAAGTGCCTTTTAAACAATTCCCAGCACCTTAGTTCAGCCAGCCTCCTCAAAGACTGATAGTCCTGCCCAACAACAAGTTTCCTGACCTACTCCATGCTGCTCACAGTTTAAGCGTCTCAGCATTGAACCCCCTCACCCCCTTATGCCTGTCTGGGCCTAAGGAAGCAGATCCTTAATGAGGGGGAGGCCTGGTCTGTGTGCTGGCAAAGCAAGGAACCCAAAGCCGCCTGCATGCTCACCTGTAGAAGCGCACTCGGATCCCAGGGGCAAAAGGCCCAGCTCCCAACCTGTCAATCATACAACCACACCTTGAGTGTATATATAAGTATAAACTACAGTGACAGAAAGGAATATGAGGAGGTGACCTGGTTTGGTCAGGGGGTATAGCCAGGGAAGGTAGATAAACGTTCAGATTTTAGTTCCCCCTGACCTTTGCAGCTTCCTTAAGTGGCCCCACTTGTAAGTACTTGCGGCCTCACAGTCCTCTCTCCACAAAAGGAGCAGTGCTCTTAGCCCCAGGCATTCTTGGCAGCAGAGGGCACTCCAAGGGACTTCCCTGCGTTCCCGGAGGCTGCCTCCATGACAGGTTAGGAAATGGACTCATTAGGCTTTCATCCATCTTTCCACTGCCCACCGCATCCCTCTTCCCATCCCTTGCTCTGGTCTGTGTCACTAAACCAACACTGTTGCCTCTCTGGCCTAAGTAGTCCTTAGTGAGGGAGAGGTCTGGTCTGTGCGCTGGTGGACCAAAAACCCTGGAGGCAACTGGCCACCAGTACACTCACCTGCAGCTCTCTCTGATCCAGGTGGGCGGTGGGCAGCAGAGTGACCCCACCTAGACGGAACAGGGACTGGAGGCCCAGCTCCCGACCTGTCAATCACGGCCAGGTCCGCAGCTGCGCTCTCTGTGGCCCCAGCACACTGCTGTTCCGAGGGAGATAAACATCGAGAAATTCAATCCAGCGCGGCTTCAGAGATAAACAGATGTGCGGGCTGCAGTCGGTCAGGAGATAACGCCCCCTTCCCGCCCCACACGCCTGCCTGGCCCTGCACCTGCCCAAGGCGACTGGAACTCGCCTCTTGGGAGGCAGGCTGCTTAGCCCCCTGCCTGGAGAAATGGTCTCCAGCTCCCCTAATGGAGGTAGAGAAGAAATCCCATTTGTAACAAACTCAAAACAGAGCCTGGGCTTTGGAACCAAGTGCCAAGGTTCAAATCCTGGCTCTGCCACTGTTTGACAAGTGACAGCAACTCAGCCTAGATGTTCTCATCTGTAAGATGGGGACAGTCACCGGTACCACCTCATTGGGTTGGTACCATTGACATTAAAGGAGGTAGCACCAAGTAATAGTGGCGGCCAACATTAGCCGGCCTATGATGGGGTAAACACTCCCTGCAGCCACTCTTTTGGGGCATTAAAGGTGGCTCAAGGCATTTGAGGTGGGGAAAAGTGCTGTGGCCACACAGGAAACTCCAGCTCTAGGAGAGGAGTGGTTGGATCACATATGGAGCTGGCAAATGACAAGTGAAAGTGACACCAAGTGAAAGGGTCTCCCGGGGGCTGGGGAAGGATGTCGCCATTAAGGAAAGGTTTCTCCTTCCCTGGCACGAAAGGCTCCAAAGTCCCTCACCCCTGGATGCTTGGGAGACTGCCTGCTCAGAGGACCCACACAAAGCATTCAGATATTCCACAGACAGTGGCGGGAACATCACTCAAAGGCCACATCCTGTGAGGAGTGAAAAAGGCTCCCGCCCTCGCAAAGTTAGGGACTCAGCAGGATCACAGACAATTGCAGACTATACACCTGGCTTCCCTGTCCCCCAAGCCCAAATGGTTCTTTGTCCTTCCATGAGACGATTTCTTTCCCACCCTCAGCAATTGGATTAAACTAACATTCACTGATGTATGAAAGGTTGATGGACCTCTGGAGCTATATCTAATGTATAGTTTGATATCTGTCCCTGAGACTACCAGGCCAGAAGCTAGGTGAGAGTAAGACAAGCCCATCCCCCACCCCCCAGCTGGCCCGCGTGATGTAGTAGTAGTTCACACAGTAGAGGAAGAGGGTGAAGGAGGAAAAAGCCATTCCTGGCTCACGGGTTTGCCTGCTCTGGCTCAGCTGCGCAGCCCACCGGAGCACATTTCACTTGGGGTGCACAGGAGAGAAAGGCCAGTTCTGGACTGAAGGCGGTGGCCACTTGGCCACTTGCTGGGGGCCAGCGGCTGAGTCCACACCTAGGCTGGCGTATTTTTTTGGCGTTCCTTCCTCCACCTGCCTGAGATCTCGAGGTCTGGGCATGGTCTTCTGAAATGTCAGGAAGTGCCGGAGCCTCTAGGGTCATGACACCCACGTGGGCGCGCAGGACATGGGAGTTCGGGAGAGCTACTGCACCGCAGGCCCCGGGCGCCTCTGCTGGTGAGATTAGAAGGAAATGCCTGGCCCTACGCGCAGCGGCTGCCCTTGGATCTCCGAGGGGCGCTGAATGACAGTCGCCGTGCCCCCAGGGGCTGGCAGGGTGCATGCCTGCTCTCACTGCGGTGCGGAGCGCACAAAGGGCGCGGCGACGCAGTCGTTCGTACTAGTTAAGAGCTTATTAGTCCCCTCGAAGCAGTGTGATCCCACTTTGTTCCCGAACGGCCCGAGCGCACCCTTTCATGCTATTGTGCGCGCCGCGATTTAGCGCGGCCTTTGTGGGCCTGAAAGGACCGGCGGCCTCTCGGGGCGCGCATTCCCGCGACACTAGCTTCGGCGGCACCGCCGTCTCCGCCAGGCCCGAGGCGCGTAGTCCCCAGAGCCACTGCACCCTCCAGCCTGTCTTCCATCGGCAGCTGGGGTCGATGGCACAAACCGCTGAACCAGAGCAGCCCTCGGTCCCCGCTCCCAAAGGCCCTCTCCCCCCCGCCCCGTCCCCACCCTCAGCCAAAGTGAAAAAATGTGTGCAGACCCTTTACCTCTACCTGGGGGTAATTGGACTGGGTTTAAAGAACTATTGAGGCTTGGAGAGGCCGCCTCTCTGAATAGCTTTGTGCAATGTTTGCAGAGACATTTGCATCTGTTTGCGCTTGGGGAAACGGCCCCGAAGGCTCGGTAGCCAGAAAGCTTGAGGATTGTTTTGTGTCGCCCTCCCCCCCTCATCCTCCCCGCTCCGCTCCGCGCTAGCCCATTTCGTGCGCTGAGCGGAGGCATGCAAACCCGCCGGGTTCAAAGATTGGGCGCCTTCGCTCTCGGCCCCCTTTTAAACAATTGCTGTTAACAATACAATTTTAAGCAGAAAATCGTCTAACTCGATTAAACCCACATGACATAAAAACCAGAGGGGGAAAAGTCCGCATCGGCATAGGAGTACGGACGCCTAACAGGATAGAAAGTGTGAAATGCATGCAGAGGTGGAGCGATCGGCAGGTGCCCCGGCCTCCCTCCGGCCGGACAAGGGCTGGACCGCTCGCCTCCCTCCGGCGCCCCTGGAGAGGAAGGGGCTCCCAGGGGCGCAGGAGCAGGAGGCCAGTCTCCCACCTTCGGCGACCCGGGGAGGGGTTGTGTGTACTTGAAAGCTTGTCCTCGGCTCCCCAACACTGCTCCCCACCCCCAGGCCGCACAGGTCCGGCGATCCAGCAACGCTGCACCCTTTCCTCCCCAAGGGCGAGGGGCGCAGGGCAAGACTGGGGAAGCCGTAACGCCCTCTCCACTCGCGAGACTGAGCAGACAGGCTCCTTAATGGAATCGAATCAAAGTCGGGCTTAGAAAGCCCCATTGCTATGGCAGCAGAGTTCCCTGAAAGCGACAAAGCCTAGAGCCCCTCCCTCCCTTCCCGGCCCTGCCCTCCTCTCCCCTTCCCCGGCGCTGCCGGGAGCCGCGCTGGGAGCGCGCTGCGACGGGTTAATCACTGTAAAAACAAAGAGATGAAAGGCTCTCCAATTGGAGAGCTCTCTGCAGCCTTCTCCTGGGACTTGGAAAGGGAGGGGACCGCTCGGGCCGAGCTTCCCTGGTGAGCCAGGAAGGCGCTCCTGCCCTCGGCCGGGTGGGAGCCACATCCCACCATCCCCAGGCGACACCGCCCACACAATCTGGCGCCTCCCGAAGGGCCAGAGGAGGCTAGCAGAGGGGGACAGGCTGTCTCCCCATCCCCAACCCCCACCCCGACCCGCAGCCACAACCCCACAAAACAGAAGCACAAAGCCCCGGGCTTTTTCACAGCCCCAAAGAAAGGTTTGAGACTCGAAAAGAAAGTACTAGCTCTGAAAAACAAAACCCCAGCAAAATTGATATTAATAAACATTTAATTAAATGTTTGCGATTGATAACATTGTTAATTAGCCAAGTATAAATCAACTCATGTAACCCTATAAAAATTAAATTTAATATAGGATCTGGAGGCATTTTTATATCCTCGATATGATGTCGGTGGGACTCAGGAAGACTTTTTAAAGGCTTAAATGTTTCCTTGTAAACTCCACCTCCCAGAGCCTGGGGCATGGAGTCCAAGGCTGATAGGTCCCTGATTATTCTATGACGGTCCACTGGGGTCCCTGGCCCTGCCTTGCACCTCACCTCACCGCCATTATCATCCTCTCAAGCCGACTGACAGGTCCCCCTTTAGTGTAGCTGGAAACCTTGAGACAGGAAGCAGGGCAAGGACTTGTCTGGTTACTCAGCCTGTCAAATGCCAGGCAGGGGTGGGCCTGTGCTCTCCGGCTGGTGGTTATTCCTTCCACCCATTTCTGGGTTTCTGCCCTTGGAGAGGATGAGTTTGGGGGGTGGGGCATGGAGAGACTAGTCTACAAAGGCCTCAGGGTTCAGGGCTGCAGGAAGAGATGGGCTCCCAGAGACTGTCTCTGAAATGTGGGGAGAAGGCCCCTGGGCACTTGCAGGGGGTCGGGGAAGACTGGTGTTGCCTTACAGGGACAGCTTTCAGTAACTCACTAGAGCTAACTAGAGTTTTGTTTGTTTGTTTGTTTGTTTTTCGCTTATAGGTCCCAGACCACCCCAGTGCCCAGCATCACCTAAACTAAGTGTCAGCCAATCCCCTTGCTATGTCCTCAAATCCAAGGCAAAAAGAGTACCCTACCCCCCCCACCCCCCCACATCACTCAACCTGATAAACTCACTAGCTAACTAGAGTTTTGTTTGTTTGTTTGTTTGTTTTTCGCTTATAGGTCCCAGACCACCCCAGTGCCCAGCATCACCTAAACTAAGTGTCAGCCAATCCCCTTGCTATGTCCTCAAATCCAAGGCAAAAAGAGAG
>NW_006443124.1:8874736-8930344 GCF_000325575.1 Pteropus alecto
CTATTTCATGTCAAACTCTTGTTATGCTAATGAAAGATCCTTCTTCTTTATTCATTAGAGCACATCTCCAAAAGACCTCCTCTTGCCACTGTGTGTCTGGGTGCCTTTGTGTGTGACTGTGTAAGAGCCAAATGGGAGCTCTGGAAACAAGGTCTGGGCTTCACAATATACCCCACTGGCATTCATCTGATTTAGAAGTCACAGGAAAGGATCTGTCACCAACATCTCACCTATTTAGAAGTCACTTCAAGGAAAATTGCCTCTTCTGGGAGCACCAATAAGGAGGAGGCAGCCAGCCAGGGAAAAAATGTCCGGGCTGCCCAGGTCATGTCACTGAGCTATGCCCAGAACCACGGTGGTTCACAGTGAATGCCCTGGAGTCAGACAGGCCCCTGGTTCCAGTCTTAGCTCTACACTCACAAGGCAGGACACCTAATCCTGCTCCGAGATGACAAGGCCATATGCTTTGGAAAGCATTTGGTATAAGGCCTGCACATAGCAAGCTAGCCCTCGAGGAGTGTCGCCACTTGGGTGAGTCTTGCCCTGGTCCCAGGTGCAGCACTCAGCACACAGCCAGATGGATGAACCCAGGATAGGCAGGTGAAGACTTTGGAAGGGAAGCCCTTAGTATTTACCGGATGTGTGGCTGGCTCTTGGTGACCAATTTGGGTAAGTACTCAGGCATGCTCCATAGATTTCCTTCCTGGAAAGTTAAATGGGTTTTTCATCTGAACAGAAGGCTCAATAGGGGCAACTTCGCAGAAAGCTTGAGAGTGCGGGGTAGATTCCTCACTTCCCCTCTGAGCCAGGCAGGGCTCTCCCGCTTACCACGCATGCCTGTGGTCAGTGGCTGGTGCTACGGACTGAACTGCGTCCCCCACCTCCTAGTTTATATGTTGAAGCACTAACCCCCAATGTGACTGTACTTAAAGATAGGGCTTTTAGGAGGTAATTAAGGTTAAATGAGGTCATAATTCAACAGGATTTTGGCCTTTAAGAGAAAGAGAGGACTATGGTTCTCCCTCTTTCCCGTAACAATTAAAACCAGTAAAATAGTATTTAGTAAGCGTTTATTGTGTACAAAAGAACAATTTGTAAAGTGGGAGCTTTCTCCCACAAAACTGATAGGAAGCTCAGAGGCAGAACATATAAAATGCATGGCTGATAGAGTGAAAATAAGTTGTTTAACCTTCACAATGATTGGTTATTGCAATGGCGGTTTCTAGACAGCAAGGGATTGGTTAAAACTGATCATCTCATACTATTTTAGAAAGATGACTTAGTTTCTTTAATGATCATTAGAGGCATTTACAAGAAATAACCTAAATTGTTTCACTTATGTTCATGATAATAATACCTTCCTCACAGAGTTATTAAAAGAACTTAGTCCAATGTCAGACACCTTAGTAAAGGCTCAATAAATGTCATCACCATCATGATTGTCCTTCCATGATTATATGTATCCCACCCACTATAATCCTGGTGGGAAGTGATATGCAGACCCCAAATGATGCAGCAGTCTAGAGAAGCAAGACCTCTTGGGCATCTTCTGGGGTCAAAAATGGCTTCCTAGAAGAAGAGAACATTAAAAAACATTTTTCTGGTGACTTTGTTGCCCCCTACCCCTGCCCACCAGGGGTAGTGAGGGATAAGATTGGAATAAGGGATAAGTAGCCAGCAGGAAGAAACAGCTGTAAGATAGGGCTCACCTGTGCCCCCTTCCCCAACCCCACCCCCCTCACCTCAGCCCATTCTGAGGCCATGCAGGGGCAGGATACTCACACAGAGCTAGGAGAGGGCTGTTGCCTTGGGGAAGAGAAAGCCCTCAAGAGCAGGCCACTGATCTCAAAGGGAAATAATGGGATTTTCTGGGATTCACATTGATCCCCAAAGGAGAAAAGCTTCTGTTTGCCTTTTTTAAGCCGCCAAACAAGGAACTAAAGCCTCTTTCAGCTCCGAGTCAGGGCTGTCCTTTCTGAAGTCCTTATTATCCCTGGGGTACTGGGAGAATGGGCCCCAGCGCCCAGCCCTCCATGCAGGGAGCTTTCCGCCAGGCAGAGGCCTGCCTGGTTTCCTAGCGACCCACACCCCACTGGACTGCAAGTGCTGGCACCTTGACCCATAGTTCTTGACTATGGCCTGGTGAGGGCCTGCCTCCTATCCTTGATATGCCCAGTGACATATTTCAACATCCAGGAGCAAACACATGAAGCAGGAGCTCTCCAAGCCACCAGATGCCACATATACATCCCTAACCCCAGCTGAATGACGATGATGCCAATAATGATAACAGTCGCAGTAATAATAGAGCAGCTAGTCCTAGAACAGTGTGATGCTCTAGGCACTGTCCTCTTTTCCACCTGGCCTTATCTCTGAAGATTCAATGACTGTAAGGACAATCAGCCCTTCCCCCCAAATTGCTGCTCACATCTCCAGGCCTGCCTAAGTGATTCCAGCAACCATCACCTCTTGCTCCTTGAGCACTCCCTCTCATGGCCACACACTAGATGTGGGCATCATCCACCACTGCTCCACCTCTGAAACCTCACACATACATTCACACACACTTACCCACTCAGGCCCACATACTCCCACAGTTTCATACCTCTACACACAGACGCACACCCGACTCAGTCTCTAACCGTCTGTCCAGCTCTTATACCCTCACTACTTCAGATACTCCTCCATCCCAATTGCTCTCCCCACCCCTAGTCAACTTCCCCAAACGCAACTAAGTGAACATGTCCTCCACCTCCACACACCAGCCTGGTCCTCCTGCACCCACCAGACACCCAGCCCAGGAACCCAAGAAGCTACCTCCTTTCCTCTCCTCTCACTTCTTCTCCCCTCTCATCTTCTCAGATTTAACTTTCTGAACATTTCAGTTTAGAAACCGAACTATATTTCAGTGCAGTTCAGACTTCACATTCACTATACTTGGGGATGAAGCCAAAATTTCTCTTTGAAGTGCATAAGGCACATGACTTAAGACTTGCCCATCTTTCCAGCATCAGCTCTTGACAGTGCTCCCCACCAATGCGGGTGTATATACAAATGCACACACCTGTGCGCGCACACATAGGCATGCTGCTGTATTTCAACCTTGTGCTCTGCTCACAGTTTCCCCTGTCTAGACTGTCCCTCCCCATCCTCTGTGAACAGCCAACTCCAACTCATCTAAGACACCTCAGGTGTCACATTTTCCAAGAAACCTCTCCTAATTTCCACTACCATGATCACTTCCTTGTGACATACATCTGTGGCAGAGACGGTTGGATGTCTTTCTTCTACCATCAGAATAGAATTTTTAGCTTGGTAAAGGGTCAATAGATTTCCATCACAGATACATATGGTCATGTGACTAAATTCGGGCCAACGGAATATAAGCAGAAAGGTGGCATGTGGCAGCCTCCAGGAACCTTTCTCTCTTTGTTTTTAGAGAAGTTAAACATGTTTTATTGTCAGAGGATGTCATTTGAAACTTCTATCTCATTACACAACTCCCACAAAATCTTTACCGAAAATCGGGCCTCTTGAAAAGGCATAAAGGAAAAACATACCACATTCCAAATCTGCATGTTCTTTTAAGTATGAATTATCGTGTATACTTGACTACGAGGTCATGCGTGGAAGGGTTTACCTCATCACATCTCACACAATTTCGGTCACGACACAGAAAAAGTTAATACTATTAAATCACTGGGGTCAGAAGAACTGACGACGTACAGAGAACCACCTAAACATTCATTAAGCAGTTAGAGCCCCGGGTCCAGCTATCATTAAGGACAAAAATCACGTTCTACCTGAGGCAGATTCTCCATACCATCCAGCATCCCAACAGTGGAAATAAAAACTCGAATTCCCAGAAGCCCCAGCGCAGAGGCCAGGTCGGAGTGGGAGTATTGCCAGGGCCAACGCTGAGCCCGCAGAGGATGGTGGGAACTGGAACTGCTGCATCAGAAGTCTTCGCTAATACCCCAGGTCTTCAGGACCCAGCCCCTTTTCAAGCCCTCCGCGTGGTACCTGTTCCCAGGACTCTGTTTTCTTTCTTGCTGCAGGTATCGGGGTCTCAGATAGAGTGCAGGAGTAATGATCCCGGGGCTGGGGATGAGGGGAAACCCCACCTAGCGAGCATGCTGCGCCTTGTCCTGCCGACGCCGCTGCCATGAGCAGTAGCTGGAGAAATTAGCTGTGTGGTACCCTTTGGTGGGTTTGCTGGGACTCCGGGAGGCTGTTAGAGCAGAGATGCCTGTACCTCATCTCTCTTAGGGGTGTTTCTCTCTCTTCGGAAGTCAGGAAACGTTCTTAAGAGAGAGCTGGAGTGTGCCTTTTGCCTCTTTGTCTCTTTCTCCATCCTGTCTTCTGGAATACTGCTACCATCTTGGATAATGAGATGAAAGCCACAGGCTAGGAATGGAAGGTTCCTGAGGGCTTCATGGGGCAGAACTGCTGTGTTAGCCATGGACAGAAAATCTGGAGAGAAAAATAACTTTTACCTTGTTTAAGCAATCCTTGTTTTGAGTTTTGTGTCACTCCAAAAAGTATCTTTCCATGGTGCCTTCTTTATACCGCAGGTATATTTCTATCACTGTGCATATCACATTGTGCTACAGTCACTTATCACGGGTCCGGGACCCCATGCCCGTCACCCAGCTAGACACTGAGCTGCCTGAGGCCAGGGGTTATGTCTGAATCTACTCTGTATCCCCACAGCCTGGAGCATGTTAGGCACTTGATACTGAGTGGATAAATAAATGGATGCTTAGTGATTATATAGATAGGTTTGGAATGAAAGACTCATCTGGAGAAGATAACTGTTAGTTAGGTGCAGTAGCACAGAAGAACCGTTCCTAGACTCCATTTACGTGACATCTCAGATCTGCACACTGGCCTTCCTTTCTGGTTTGCTCAGTCCGATAGCTGTTTCTAGTCCCTCCTGTCACTTACAGCATGACCAGACCTCACCTCTTGCCAGGAGACTCCCCACATAGGCACACCAACCAGCGCATTTCACCTATAAGGCTGCGGGCTACAGGAGGGCAGCCAGGGAGCACTGCTGCTACAGGATGCTCTTCAGATGCCACCACTGCTGTCTTGGGACGTAGCTTCCCTGGTTGACTACTGGAGAGCCAGGCGGCACAGCCCAGAAGGACAGGGGAATTGAGGCTGTGTGGGAGTGACCAATGAGAGAGAAAAGCTAGCAGACTGATTCTTCTCCCTCCCTCCTCTGGACCATTTGGAGGTGCAGTAGCCTCTCTGAAGATGTCTTGCAAGACTGAGCAGCACCTGTGCTGGTAACCGCAGTGGCCAGCTCTTAACACTCTCCCTCCTTTTCTCTCTTACTCCTCTTTTCCCTTTACTTCTGCTTTCCTGGCATTGAACTCCCAATTAAATGTTGGCACTTGTGTTTTGTGCTCTTTTTTCTAAGGATACTAATGGATATCATGTTTGGGGGACAGTGAGCAGTCTGCTGTGGTCAGAAAGCAGGGAGAGATAGGATACAAGGCTGGTAAAGTTAGTTGGTGCTGGCTGAGGCACCCAGGAATGATTGGTTGCCAGGCTGGAGTCTGTGTTTCTTCTTGCAGCCACTTGGGCACCATGAAGACCATCACGGGGGAGGTGCCCACATTGTCCCTGCCACAAGCTGATCAGAAGTTTCCCCTACTTCCTATCCTGCCACGAAGCTGAGGACTTCCATGATGCCCAAGCATTGGCAGAGAAGGTTGGATATGTTACAAATGAGCATTTCCTTTGGCCCACCATTTCACTTCAAAGAAAATATCTTATAGATCCAACCACATGTGTGTTCAGAATTGAATGTGTAAGTGATTCAAGCCAAGCCAATTAGACTCCATTCCAGGACCCTTGCTGGAATTAATGAGAAACGGACACCCTCTTTCTGATGGGGTTGTTTAGCTCATAGGGTGTAAGCTTGGAGTAGGATGGTGGCTTTCTTGTCTTTATATGGGGAGATCCTGTCTTAGAACAAAGCCGGACAGAGAGGAGCAGAGCCAAGAAATGGAGGGAGTGGGGAGAGAGAGAGAGAGAGACAGAGACAGAGAGAGAGAGAGAATGCTAGCCGAAGCCATCGTAAGAGCCCCAGGATTCCACTGCCCTTGAAGTTAAAGCCAAACTCATGACTTTTCAACTGTGTGAACCAATAAATTCCTCTTTTCAATGAGGCCAGTTTGGAGTAGGATGGTGGCTTTCTTGTCTTTATATAGGGAGATCCTGTCTTAGAACAAAGCCAGACAGAGAGGAGCAAAGCCAAGAGATGGAGGGAGTGGGAGGAGAGACAGAGAGAGACAGAGACAGAGAGAGAGAATGCTAGCCGAAGCCATGGTAAGAGCCCCAGGATTCCACTGTCCTTGAAGTTAAAGCCAAACTCGTGACTTTTCAACTATGTGAACCAATAAATTCCTCTTTTCAATGAGGCCAGTTTGCATTAGGTTTCTATCATTTGCAAATGAAAATGCACTCATCGATACAATGTACAAGGCTGTTTATGGCAGTGTTGTTTTAATAGCAAAAATGAGGCATTATCAAAATGCCCATCCTAGTACCTTACTTAAATAAATTGAGGTATATGCACATAATGGAACTATGAAATCATTACAAAGCAGCACAAGAGCTCCATTTGCCCACACAGGAAAACACACATGCTATATTAGTGAAAAAGTCAAGGAGCAGAATAGGGTACATGACATTCTCCAATAAGTGTGTGAAATTTAAAGGATGGACACACATACACACGGGCAGGCACCAGGCACAATGCATTTGCTTGGATTTACATGAAATTTTCTAGAAGTCACACATTCAAGAGTTTGTTACTAAATATAGTTTTTATGTATGTGCATTGGAGTGTGCTCAATAAAAACTATTCTGAGCACTCCACATGTTATTTGCTCACTTTATTCTACAACATTCTAATGAGATCGATACTATTGTTAGCTCCATTTTACAACTGAGGAAACTGAGGCACTGAAGATCTTGAGCATAGTCCTAGGTTAAGAAGCCCTTAACTGGCTCAGGGTGTTGGTCACCTCTAGGCAATGGGCATACAGGTCAGGAGCGGTGACTCATTTTTTTATATTGTTCCTTTCCGTATTGCTTGTTTAATCATTGAAGTCACACATGCACAGGGCGAAATGTCAACTAATAAAAGAGCTTGGAGAGGACCTTCGGCAGTCTTTTCGTGTCACATGGCAGCTTGAGCAGCCAGAACAAACTGGCTCGGCTGAGGGAACAACTCTGTGGCTTAGACAGGAACCTGGGACAGCAGTAGAAGCCCCAGTCCCCTTGGACCTTGGATATGCCTGTGCTGAACCTGAGCTGATGGGCTGCCAGCTGTCCTCCTTGTCCAAGCAAGCAGGGCCTGCTGTCTGTCACACAGCCTCAAGGAGGTCAGTCTCCACTCTCCAGGTCCAGGAGTCAGAGTGCATCTGAACCCCCAGAGCAAGGTTGGCCCCGGGCTGGGAGCAAAGCAGCACTGCCCTTGCTATGAGTGACGTTGCCTCAGATGTCCAGCGGGGTGTCCGTCACACTGGGCCTGCCCAATAGAGGCATAACCCCCAGGCCTTGTCACCAGGGCTATGCCCTTTGTTGGGGGATGAGAGGCTCCCTGGAGGCCAGACATTGCTGCAGTGACCTCACCACTGGAGGAGGAAAACTGGGCTGTGCAGGGAGCAGCCAGCTCTCTTCACGCTGCATTTGGCCACAGGCTGCCTGCCGGGCATTGTGAGCAGCCCAGCCTTGGGATTATCTCTGAGCCCAAAGCCCTCCTGTGTGCCAGGTGGGCGGTCAGCCCTGTGAGGGTATGGGGGTGGGGGTGGGGTCTGGTGGGGAGTGCCCAGCAGATCTCCATTAACCTTTTCGGCGTGAGATTGTCCTGAGCTGGCACCTCCATCTCCCTCACACTTCTAGCCCACTCCCTCAGTAATGATGTCTGCTGCCCCCAACCCCAATCTACCTGCAGCCCCAACTTGATAATGAGCCCTGAAGCTTGGAAGCCCTAATCCTCCGCTCCCATGACGCAACTTCCCAGGAAGTCAGGGTGGCCAGGTTGAATGCCTTGGTTTGACATCTGAGACCCTATGGGTTCAAATCCCAGTTTCGTCACTTTTGATATGTGTTCATTCAGCAAACATTAATTGAGTGCCTACTCTGTGCCAGGCCCTGCGCTAAGCTTTGGAGATAAAGGAGTGATAGGTTAGTAAGAAAAACACGGGCTCTGCCCTCATGGAGCTTATTGTCCAGTAGGGAGAGAGATTGTTAACAATTGCATAGATCTTTTGGTGAGTGTCTTACTAATCCAAGGGCCACAAAGCAGCGATATAAGTGCTGAGACTGCTGAGTGGAGCACTTGAGGGATTCTGACCTAGCTCGGAGACAGGCTACTTGGAAGAAGGATGTATGGGAGCTTATTTTGGAAGAGGGGGACAAAAGATGTTCCACTCGTAGAAACAGCGTGCGCAGAGGCCTGTGTTAGGGGGAGAGTGCTGTGTACTAGGGACCGACGAAGCCGGTGTGTCTCTAGTGCAGGAAATATGAGGGGGAGGAAGACGAGAGATGAGGGTGGAAAGGTCAGCAGGGACCAGAGCCATGGAGAGCCACTGTGGGAGAAGGGAGCCGAGGCAGTGGCTCCCAAGATCAGTCTGTATTTTCAAAAGACAATTCTGGCTGCAGACAATGTAGGAGTACAGCCTGGACGAGTCACACACCTCTGAACCTCAGTTTTCTGCTCTGTTAAATAGTCGTGGTACCACTCCTGACTTTGAGGTCATCAAGATTACATGAACTCCCATGTGACTCATTTAGCACGGTACAGGCAACAGCCCAAACCACGACAGCTGCTGTCATTGGGGGCTGAGGCTGTTCTGGGCCTTGGCGTAAGGGGATTGGCAAGGCCAAGAAGTGGATCCTGTTCACAGGTCTCTGAGTCTTAATTTCATTGAGTGGGCCAAAAGCCTCCCCAGAAGGCAGATGCTGCTGCTGTGGTTCCTCCGGGGAAGGAACTAGAGGCATTCATCAAAGAGCAACTTCAAGAAATGAGGACCTGGGACAGAGCCCACAGCCCACAAGAAGGGCAGGGAGGAGGAAAAGCGGGGAAAGTCTGGGAGGGCAGAGTGGGGGTGGGGCCTTGGCCTCTCTGGGGAGGGCTGGTCTCTTGTGTAGAATGTGGCTCACACGGGTCTCAAGTCTGGGGCAGGGAGGGCAGGGTAGGCAGGGTTGTCCCCATTTTGCAAACAAAGAAACTGAAGCTAGGAAGGTGAAGTCACTTACTCAGAACTATTTAGCTGGTGAGTGGCCAGTGCAGGCTGTGAGCCCAGACTTCTTACTTTCAGACCCACAACCACTGAGCCAGGTTCACACCAGCAAAGAGGGGCAGATGCCCTGGGAGAGGCAGAGAAGCCAAGAGCAAAAGGGGTGGGGGAAGGACCAGGTCCACCCCAGAGCTGCCCGTCCCGATTAACCAGCTTCTTTGGGTTCCTGGACAAGTGTATCCTTTCCATTCCTTCTCTCCCCATCCCATTTCATTCTGTAGCAAGTGCTGCTCCTGACAACCTGACAGAAGAGAAGGCCTCCTGGAGGAAGTATCGGCGAATTTCAGAATTGAAGGATGGGCAAGAGTCAGCAAGGGCATTCTAGGTGGAGGCACATCAGATCAAAGGGCTGGAGACTAGAATGGGAACTGCACAGCCTGACTGGGAATAGGGAGCAGCCTGGTCCAGCTAGGATGAAGGGAGGGCAGGAGAGGGGGTACTGGGAGATGCTCTCGGAGCCAGCTCCTGGGGAGCCTTGAGCATCAAGCTAAGAAGCTGATTGTTCATCCTATCGACAATGAAGTGTGAGCAGATGACTCACAGGATAAAGGTGCCTCTTTATCATCAAGATGGACTTGGGGGTGGGGTGGGTTTGGAGCAGAAACCAGGTCAATGCCTTGGAGGCCCATTGGAGCAGGTGTTTGCCTGGCGGCTGGTGGGCAGGATGAGGCAGGTGCAGAAGGCTTTGGCCCCAGCCCGCCTCCCTCTCCTTAAAAGCAGCTCCAAGGCCTGATTCTGGCCCAGCTAGCTCCCCTGCTGATGGCTTGTGTCCCCCTCTACCCTCCTCCCCCCAGGCTAATCAGCTTAGGATGGCAGCAAAGGAAGGCTCCAGAACTACAGGGCCCTTACTCTCTGCAGCTACAAATTAACACTTCAATTAAAAGCCAGCCAAGCCAGACCTGACATCCACAGTCTCGCTGGGTGAGGATTTAATTAAGATATGGCGAGGAGGTGGCAGGGGAGGAGGCGACCTCGGAAGGCCCCACCTTGAGCTGACCATCTCAGTCAACCTATTGTTTCCAGCTCAGACCTTGGGCTTGAGACCACAGAGCACACTAGAAGCAGCAGTTTCTCAAGATGCAACAGAAACCCCTTTAAAGGGAAGGGGGCCTGTCAGAAAAACCCATTTCTGGACCCTACTTCAGTCCCACCGAACCCAGTTCTAGGAGATGGGCCCAGGCATCTGCATTTTCACACGTTCCAAGAGAGGATTCTGATGCCTGTGAGTGTTTGAGAACTACTGCTTTGGTAGGTTGTGAAAGCAATGTAGTAGGTAGAAATAATCGGCATTTTTTAACACTAGAATAAAATGGAATGGAACATCAGAATAGACGCTATCAGACAGCATCGCACAGAATGCGGGGAAGTAGTCCCTTGTGAAACTTTGGCTTTAGTTATATTTGTGTGTGTGTATTGGGTTGCTGTGAAAAAATACATATGTGAAGTAAATTTTATATAGATAGATAGATAGATAGATAGATAGATAGATAGATAGATGTATATTTTACTGTGGATTTTGGTAAAAGTTGGAAAAGTCCTACACCCATAACTCTTCAGCAGCAAAGAGGTGCCAACGCTGTGCACAAAGCTGTAGGCATCCAATTCATCGATGTGCCCACACTGAAACCTCACCTAGCTATCCCTCCAAGCTGACTGATCTGAACATCATGCCCGCTGGCAACCTGCTGTCCTCCGGAAGTCATCTGCAGACAGGTGGGAGGGTGCAGCCACCAGCTGCTCCTGGGCATTAGGGCCCCATTCCCAGCCAAGGCTGGGACAGATATTGGAAAGGGAACCCCAGGACAAAGAGACTGGAGCTGGGGCTTGTGCTGATTGCTAGCACGAAGTCTCCAGGCCAGCCTGCCTCCCAGCCAGCCTCTGAGCCTGGGGCAGCAACGAGGTGTCAGCAGCCATATCCATACCTTCCAGAGCTGACTGCCTGCTTGGAAGATAGAGAAGTAGGTGCAGGAAAGGGCCTGAGGATACCACAAGGCCAGCAGAGCAGAGGAAAGACGAGGGAAGGCCTGTGCGTGAAGGAGGTGAGGCCGGCAGGCAGGCTGCGTTCCCAGTGCCGCATTCCCCAGCCCTTGCGAGGACACGCTGTCCCTGCCCTCTCTGCCTTGGAAATCCCTTTGAGCTCGAGAGGGCAGATGGGGGTCAGAGGGTGATGAGCCCTGGCCTCAGCCCCGTTTGAAATCGAAGCATCCTGGGCCAGGGGCGAGGCCTTGGAGGTGGGGTCGCCACCTCCAGGGCGGCGGCATCCTCCCGCTTGGGCCTGCCGGTTGCTAGGGCCCCTCTTCGCAGGCATCAGGTTATAGGGCCTCGTGGAGCAGCCCATCTGCCGGCTAACTTCTCACTTTCCCCCCTAAGGCTGCCTGTGACCCGGCTCCCCAGGCTCTGGCCCGTGTGTAAAGTGGCGGGGGGCCTTTATTCCCACTGAGCCCCTTCTCAGCAGCTCGCAGCCAAACTGCTCTTGGATTACATTTTGATGAGTTTTCAATTTAGGCCCAGCAGACAAGGGAAGGGAGGGGAGGGAGGGAGGGGGCGGGCGGGGGCGGGGGCGGGCAGGGGAGCCGCCGGGATAAATGCAACAGATGGGTCCAATTGTGCTGCCTAGGCAAATGAAGGAAGACATCTGTAGCTCCCGAATACTGGTGGTCTGAAACGCAATTAGCCCTCTGTGAAAGGGGCCCCTCGCAGCCCCTCGGCCAATCCCCTCCGAGGCACTGCTCACGTTACAATGGCCTTGACCACAATCCATTGAGCAGAAAAAGGAAAAAAGAAAAGAAAGAAAGAAAGAAAGAGAAAGAAAGATTAATCCAGGAGTTGCTGGGCGGTGGGACTGCAAGTAGAGTTGTTATGCTGGGAAGGAAAGGTTACTTACGGTTCTGCTTTTCTTTTTCTCTTCTCGATATATCCACTGTGTGGGTTCTTATTAAAGAGAAGGTAAGAGGGGATCATCTTATTTTTTGGCGTGGTGAGGCTACGCGGACCCATGTCTTCAGTAGCTATTAATCTGTGAACTGCTGAGGAGCCTCGATTTTCTACTGACTTGTTTAGAAAATAATGAATGGAGACCCGAGACCCTGTGTTGTGAGTGGGCCCCACCTCCGACACCCTGAAGGGTGAGAAAGTTGTCGTGTGATAAGACCCCTTCTGCCTGCGATAATGATAATAGTTGCTACTGAGTTGCAGGGAGTTGCGGGGCGCAACTCCCACAGTAGAAAAGTGAATTCACCTTGACTCTTCTGGGGACCTGCCTCCCCTACTATCGGGGAGCCCGATTAGAGAAGTGGGAAAGAATTGGGGCCTCCTTCATTAATGCATATTTATAACTGGTAGTGCCTGGAAGAAAAAGCGGGGGGTGGGGGGCGCAGAATTCAAGTGCAATGGTGTGCATTGCCCCTGGGGAGTCAGGGCACCTTTAAATTACCCTCCTGGCTTTGTTCCCCTCCTGGTTCTCCTGTGCCTGATCCAGGACCTGGCAGCTCGGCCCATGGAAGTGAAAGAACAGCCACATTTTGAAACCCCCTTCTTAGGTTTCTGCTGCTCGTGCCCAGTGAGAGCCATGAGACAGCCCACAAACCCAAGTCCAGGTCACGGGCCCTTCTAGAATATGCACTCAGTGGTTCAGTCCCGCTTTTACCAAGAATCTCAGCTGACTAAGAGTCAGAGGGGCATACTCCCTGTTTGTTTTGTTTTATTGTGGTAAAATACATACAATAAAATTTACCCTTCTTAAGTGTACTAAACATTCACACTGTTGTGCAGCCATCACCACCATCCATGTCCAGAACTTTTCATCATCTTGAAACAAAACTCTGTACCCTTTAATAATAACTCCCCATTCCCCTCTGCCCCCAGGCCCAGGCAAACACCATTCTACTTTCTGTCTCCATGAATTTGCCTTTTCTAGGTACCTCATATAAATGGGGTTATACAGTATTTGTACTTTTGTAACTGGCTTATTTTATTTAACATAATGTCTTCAAGGCTTCTCTGTGTTGTAGCATGTGTCAGAACTTCCTTTTTAAAACTGAATAATATCCCATTGTATGTATAGACCACATATTGTTCATCTATTCATCCACTGACATTTGAGCTGTTCCCTCCTTTAGGCTGTTGTGAATAATTCTGCTATGAGCACGGGTGTACAAATATCTCTTAAAGACCCTGCTTTCAATTCTCTTGGATATATACCCAGAAGTGTAAATGCTGGATCATATGGCAATTCTGTGTTTAATTTTGTTTTGTTTTTATTTTGTTTGTTTATTTGTTTGTTTTCCTTTTTACTCCAAGTCTGGAAGCTGCAGATGAAGGAAATACCCAGTTCAGTTCCAGGAAGATGCAGTTGAAAGACCATATTGATGACTTCCAGTAGCCTTAGGAAACTGATGCTTGGATTCATGTTGAATTCAGGCCCCAGTGTTTTAGTTTGCTTTGATTTAGAATTGTGCATGATACAAGCCCCAAGGGTCTTCATGGAACTCAGCTGGTTATTGAAGCTGGTTTGGGGTTCACATTCCATTCGGCTCAGGTCTCCATCAAAGCCTGCTCACTCTAGCCCCTTTCCCTTCCTAGGTCAGGCTAAAGGTGCTTCAGTGATCCGGCTGTTTGGGTTTTTTCTTGTTGTTGTTTTACTCTCATGTGTATTTAGACAAAGTAGTAGATACTTGGACTTAATTTTTTGAAGCTTCACTAACCTAGTGCTCTAGCATTCAAGGACGTCTTAATTAGTTAGCACCTAATGTTATGTGGTTAAACAAGGAAGCCAGGACTGAAATGAATGATCGGTGCTGTGTGACTCTCTTCCTGAGAACCCCCAGTGTTTCTCCCATATGCTTACATGTCTTCCCCCTTCCCAAATCTTGGGCATAGAATCAGTTTGAAAAATTTGGCAACCACCCATCCACAATTTCCCAGGATGACCCTGATTTCAAGTATTATATCCTGTGTGTCATTTCCATGAACAGTTCAGAAGTCCCAGGGTTTCATCATCCAAACTCTCTCTTTTGTCCTGGAAATAGGACAAAAGTCTGTGTCAGGCCACAGGCCACAGGGTTTGGAAAAGGAAGTTACATGTACCCTAAGAATGTGGGCATCACCAGAGCCTGAAGGTTGTGAATGAATGGCCCTCTCTCGAGAATCTTCTCCTAAGTCTGACCCGGTTCCTCCCAGGGGCATGAAAGTCCACATATGAGTTCTGCCTCCAGACCTTTTGGAATAGGTCAGCCAAGCGAGATCATGGCCTGTGCTCAGCCGCACACTGAGTACCCTTCCAAGTGCCAACCACTCATCAAACCACCTGGACCTTCACCCCACTCCCCAACAAGGTGAAATTATCCACTAGAAATGACACCCTGACCCGACCCTTGTCAGATATAAGAATCCAGTGGAATCAGCTAATGAGACTAGCATTCTGGAAGAAACAGACAGAGATGCATACCTAACAGATTCCCTCGTTATGGGAATCTTTCACCCATTTACCTGGAGGTTGCATACCTAACAGACTTCACTTGAGGTCATACATGTGAGGCCATTTCTACAGGAACCCCCAGGGCTGGTTCTCAAGTACCTTCACTTGAGGTCTTACATGTGAGGCCATTTCTGCAGGAACCCCCAGGGCTGGTTCTCAAGTACCTTCACAGAAGCTGTAGTCCAGGCCTTGCCCACAGCTAGGACTGGTCAGGAGAAAAGGAGGCTCTGACCTGCCAAATGCATCCATGCTCTCGCCATGAATGGCTGCACCCCAGGTCCTCGTTATGGGAATCTTTCACCCATTTACCTGGAGCCGAGGCCCTACCTCCAGGCATAGTCTACGCAAGCACACCTGGCTTTGCCTAGCACCAACATCCAGAATTGTTCACCTCATATCTGGATAAAAGGAACCCCATATGCAGGCCAGGCTAATGCATATCCAGCTCTTTAGGCTCAGGAAGCATTTTCAGATGCACTCCACTTTGGAAACTCCAACCACCTAGACAGAGAATACAGTTAGCACCCTTATCCCATCATTCATTATTTCCATTTATTGAGGCCCTAAAATGTGCCAGGCTCAGTTCTAAGCCCTGAGGATAGAGCAGTGAACAAGCATGACAAGGGACCTCCCCTCAAAGAGTTCACCTACTAGAGGGGCAGAGAGTCAATAAACGAACAAATGTCTATTATGACTATCAGGTAGTCATAGTAGCTATGAAGAAAAATAAAGCAGGGCTGATAGAGATTCTGGTGCTCAGCCACTAGAAGTTCCCTCTTTCAGGGTGCTGAGTACATGAGAGGCTCACATGTCCCCGCCCCTTGCAGTTAGGCAGAGCCATGAAACTAGTAATGGCCAAAGAGCCTTGAGTGGGAGCAACACATGCCACTTACAGGCTGCAGCACTTAATTGCTAGTGGAAGACTCTCTAAGAGGCCCCCTTTTTCCATGACAGTGACCTACAATGTTGCAGAGAGAGGGTCTTCATTCAGCCTGTTCCCTGAGGATAATAGCTTATTACTACACACAGTCTAGCCCATTCCTATTAAAACACAGTCAGGGGCTAGAATAGGTGTTCTCATATGTTTTGGTCTCTTAAAAATTATTGAAATCCCATAGAACTTTTGTTTATGTGAATTACATCTATTGATGTTTACCTTTTTAGGAGAGAAATACTTAATTTCAAAAGAGAAATACTGAATTCATTCTAAAATAACAATTATAGGGGAAGGACTAAGGCGGTAACACAGAAGATTCCTGAACTTCCCAACGTCTATGGACACCCCAAATGTAGAGCTACATGTGGATCAATTCCCTGTAAGAGAAACCCAGAAACTAGCTGAGTGACTCCTATACATTAGGAGAATTGGAAAATACCCACATTTGTACAGGTAGGGTAGGAAACGCTGAGACACCCTCTCATCATCAACCCCACCCTCAGCCCAGTGCTATACAATCAGGAGGGAACTCCCCGCTCCCAGCTTCTCCCTAAGGAGCAAAGGGTTTGGACCTCCCATCTAACACCCCCACTTTAAGACTGTCACCCGGTGGATGAGCCCCTAACACCGAGCTCTGAAAGCCAACAGGGCTTGCATCCATGAATCTCACAGGAACATAACAAACAAAGAAGCAATACTTAGTGGATGCGTTAGCACTTGCATGGCTATCCTCACTCCCCGCCCCCTTTCCTGGCTCAGCACAGAGGGGACAGGCAAAATCACCCATCTTCGAGTCTTTCCCTGAAAGAGGTTTGACTATATAATTTACAAGCTGCTGCCTGAAGGTCCAGCTTCTAATTAGCCTGCATCTAGGTGCTGACTGTGATTTTCCCCTTTGGGACACTGATTCGTCTTGGCACACTCTCAAGTCCTGGGAGCCACTAAGAATAAAGTATGCTGCTTGGATAAGCACAAAGATCCCAATAGCCAAAGCGAGTTTGCAAAAGAATAACAATGCTGGAGGCATCGACATCTGTATTTTAAACTATATTACAAAGCTATAGTGATTTAATCAAAATGATATAGTAGTAGCATAAAAACAGATGCATAGATCAATAGAACAGAGTAGAAAGCCCAGAAATAAACCCATGTATATGTGGTCAATTAATTTTTGACAAAGAGCCAAGAATATACAATGGGGAAAGGATAGTCTCTTTAATAAATGGTGTTGGGAAAACTGGATAACACATGAAAAGGGATGAAACTGGGCCACTATCTCACACCACAAACAAAAATCAACTCAAAGTGGATTAAATATTTTGGTCTTAAACAAATAGTCTTGCATATAAGACCTGAAACCATAAAACCCCTGAAGAAAATATAAGGGATGAGATCCTTGACGTCGGTCTTGACAATGATTTTTTAGAGTTCACACCAAAAGTAAAGCAAAAATAAACAAGTTGGACTATATTAAAAAATAAAAACCTTCTGCACAGCAAAGCAAATCATCAACAAAATGAACAGGCAACCTGTGGAATGGGAGAAAATATTTGCAAACCTTATATCTGATAAGGGGTTAATATCTAAAACATATAAAGAATTCATACAACTCAATAGCGAAAAAAACAAATAACACAACTTGAAAATGGACAAGAACTTGAACAAACATTTTTCTAAAGAAATTATACAAATGTCCAACAGGTATATGAAAAGGTGCTCAACATCTCTAATCATCAAGGAAACGCAAATCAAAACTACAAAGAGAGAGATATCACTTCACACGCATTAGAATGTCTATTATCAAAAAGACAAGAGATAACAAATGCTGGAGAGAATTTGGAGAAAAGGGAACCCTTGTGCACTGTTGGTAGAAATGGTCACTGGTATGGAAAACAGTATGGAGGTTCCACAAGAAATTAAAAATAGAACTACCATATGATTCAGCCATCCCACCTCTGGGTATAGACCCAAAGGAAACGAAATCACTATCTTGAAGAGATATCTGTACATCCAAGTTCATGGCAACATTAGTTACAATAGCTAAGGTATGGAAACAACCCCAGTGTCCATGAACATATGAATGGATAAAGGAAATGTGGTATATATAAATACACCACAGCCTTAAAGAAGGGAATCCTGCCATTTGTGGAAACATAGATGAACCCAGAGGGCCTTCTGCTAAGTGAAATAAGCTGGACAGAGAAAGACAAATATTGCATGGTATCACATATGTGGAACCTTAAAAAAAAAGTCAAACTCATAGAAACAGAGAGTAGAATAATAGAACGTTGGTTACTAGAAGCTGGGGGTGGGAGAAATAGGAAGAAACTGGGAACAGGGTGCAAACTTTTAGCTCTAAGATGAATCAGGTCTGAGGAGCTAATGTATAACATATAATACAGTCGATAACACTGTGTTGTATAATTGGGACTTGCTAAGAGAGTAGAACTTAAGTGTTCTTAACAACAACAAAAAAAAAAACAAGTAAATATAAACAGTGATAGATATGTTAATTACCTTGATAATGGGAATTCTTTCACAGTGCATACATATATAAAATCATCACACACATACACTTTAAATACATAAAATTTTGTCAGTTATACCTCAACGAAACGGAAATAAATAAATAAATAAATAAATAAATAATAAACTCGTTTAACGTTAACATAACATTTTTAGTAAAAATAACTGTTTTCAGAACAAACAATTTGTGACAAGGATAACATTGCTTTACATTTTTGCAAGTCTTTCTAAATATATGGCTTAATAGAAGACAACTAGATTCATATACTTGCTTTTGCATTCGAGCTGGTCTGCTACGTTGTTGAAGTATATAAAAATGCAGCCTCAACAAATATGTAGCTGGAAATGCAAAAACCTTGCAAACTACATGTGAGGTCTCAGGAACCCCCAGCGGTCCTTGGAACACACTTTGAGAAACACTGGGATAGCACGTGCTGAGAGTACTGGTAGTTGGAGTGGAGTTGCCCAGCTCAGAGGCCAGGGTAGGCTGAAAACTGGGGTGGGGCAAGAGAGGTGGGGCTGTCAGGTTGGAGCCATTGGCCGGACTCTTTGGAGGGCCTGCCAAACAAGGTGAGATGAGACAAGTAAACTGAGATACCAATGATGGGCCTGAGTTTCTACAGCTAGGAACAGGTAGAGCAGACCTCAGGGGCCATCTGGGCTTCTGACACTAGCTTTTTACTCTGTCTACTTGTCCCTCACATTATATGCTAAGAACTGGCATTTAAGACAATTGCACCAAGCACCTTAACACCAGTCATTTGTAAAGTTGTTTATCAGGTGCTGAGATCTTAGTCAAAGGCAAAGGCCCTTGGACTCATCACAAGGCATCTGCGAAGAATGGGTCAGGGAGAATTTCAGCCTTATTCCAAGTTCCTGGCATGTGCCCTAGAGGCTGCAGGACACCAAAGGCTCAGTACTGATGACTTCAGGACCAGCAGTAATGAATAATTGGGACATTTACATGGGGGTCAGATACCAGACCAGGAATATTGCACAAATCCCAATGTCATGGAGAAGCAAAGGGATGAGCTCTCTGTGTATATAACTGTAAATATAAGTAGACATTATTAATAAGAGTCTGTTTCATTTATTAAGTTCTCATAAAATGCCAGGCTTTTCATCCCAACCTACTTCAGAGTCAGATATTATCTCTAACAGTTTAAGATCTTACATTTCTGTATGTGTGTTACATTTGTTTTGGTAACTTTTTATTTGAATACAATTTCAAACACAGAAGTCCTGAATACCCAGATTTGCCAATTGTTAACATTTTCCCACCTTTACTTTATCATTTTATCAGCTTCCAGAGATAGATAGATAGATAGATAGATAGATAGATAGATAGATAGATAGATAGATTGATAGACAATAGAAACACCTTTTTTTAGCTGAATCACTTGATAGCAAGTAGCAGACAGTATAACTCTTAAATATTTCAGCGTGTCCTAAGAAAAGAACATTTTTAAACATAATCTCAGTACAATTATCAAAATCATGGGAATTTAATACTGACATATGCTAATATCTAATGCCTAGTCTTATTCAAATTTTTCCAATTGTCCCAATAATCTCCTCTTTACCTATTTTTCCCCAAGTCAGGGTCCAGTCTAGAATCACATAATGCTTTTTGGTTGTCATGTCTTAAATCTCTTTTAATCTGGAATTGTTCTTCAGCCTTTCTTTATTCTTTATGACCTTGATATTTTGGGGGAGTACAGGCCAATTATTTTGTATAATGTCCCGCAGCACAGACTTATTCAATGTTTCTTTATATGGGATTCAGCTTTTACATTTTGGCAGGAACAGCACAGAAATGAGGCGTTCCTCTCAGCATGTCATATGAGGAGGTACTTGATGTTGAATTTTCCCTGTATTGGTCATGTCAGCTTTAATTTCTTAGTTAGGTGATGTCTGCCAGGACTCTCTACTATAAAGTTACTATTTTTTCCTTAATAATGAATAAGTAATTTGTGAGGAGATTCTTTGAAACTAAATATCCTTATCCTCATCAAACTTTCACTCAGTTTTAGCATCATTGATGATTTCTGCCTAAATCAATTATTACTTAATGTTTTCAAAATGATAATTTTCTAACTCCATTATTCTTTCTATATTCATTACTTGGCACTCTACCGTAAGGAAAAATTTTCCCTTGTACCCCATTTATCATTCATTTATTCATTTATTTACCCTAGTTTAAATTCATGTATTCATATTTAATGGATTATAGTTTTTTACTATCATTATTTATTTTGATGTTCAGATTGTTTCAGATATGACTTGTGGGAGCCTCTCCGAGCTGGCTTCTGAGTTGTTTCGATATGTCCCCATCATTCTTTCTGGCATAAACAGGTGTTCCACTCTCATCTTGTACTTTTCCTGTCCAGCCTTCCTCCAAAAAGCCCTGGTTCTTTTTTTCATAAGGAATAGTATTTAGAAACCAAGATCTAGATATTAAATGTGCTCATTGCAACTGGGTGTTTTTGCTTCTAGACCCTTTTATTGTACAGAGCTAGGAAATATATGTATGTACATATGTATGTATATGTGTATATTTGTTTACAAATATGTATATATTATATATTTTTTATGTGTCGATACCTCCAACCCTACAACTCCAGTCCAACTCACAGAATTCTTCCTACCCTTTCTCTATTCCATATTTTTTACTCCCTTCTTCAACAGTGAGAATCTGACTCTCAACATTATCTATATAGTCATTTGCTTAGTTCCACAATACCAGAAAATGGCTATATCCATGTCATCGTGAAAACACACCTTCTAAGTTGAGTTTAATATCTGCAGTTCTTTTTGCCTTACACTGAGGGTACGTAGTCAAAGTGCTGGGTTCAAAGTTACTTGGGTTACTTTTCTTTTTCTTCCTTCAGTATGGTTATACTGTTCATTGAAAATACAGATTAGGTTCAGTTGTTCCTGTTTTTATTCATTTGTAGGGTTTCCTCAACCATCATTGACTTAATGGAGCCTTGACCCTCAACTACTAACTATTGTCACAATTCTTGTCCAGGTGTGGGCCCAGGTAGTGTGGGGCTTTTGGACGTAGTTCTACGTTTTTTTCCTAATCCCTCAGCTATTCATATTTTCATTCTGATTTACATTTCTGGGGGAATTCCCACTATCTTTTTCAAATGTAGCAGCTGCACACTCTCTTTTCTCTTTCCAAATCTGAGTTGACCTTCCCTCACTCCTGGCCTCTGCCCATGCCATTTGTCCTCTCAGACATCCTGTTTGGCATTGAACCATTTAGGGCCCAGCCCAAGTCCTTCTCCTCGGAGCTAGTTAGGACGACAGCCTGAGCCCAAAGTCATCTGCAGACCATGGAGTGTCATCTCGAGTGGCTCCTCCGATTGTGGGTGCCCTTCAAGCTTCCGTGAGAGGAGAACTAGGGGAAGAAGTTTACGTGAAACTCACACGCTGAAGAAAGTCTTCCGGCTGTGTGGAGGGCAGAGCCCTGAACTCATGGTCTGGAGCGAATCCCCTTGGTTTCTCTGTGAAGACTCCCTCCTGGAGGGGCAGAGGCAGTGGGATTTGGGGTACAAGGAATGAATACTGAGGTCTGGGCCAGAACCCCCTCTTCCGCAAATCTAGTTTCCTCCTCTATCAGCAGCCATTGGCAGCCTGCCATCTGAGGACACACTCCCTTAGCTCCTCTCTGCTAAGCCCCACATGAGGAATTCAAGCCAGATGAGGGAAATTTAAAAGTCAACGTCAAATATCATGGCCTCATAGATCAACAGAGGAGCCCCATTACAGGAGTCCCATCAAATCTTCTTTTTTCTTAGCCACCACCTTCAGTTCCAGGACTTCAGTCAAGCTTTCAAGGACTCAGACCTTTCCTTTGCCTGGGCTATTAGGCATGCAGACCCTCCAGTTGCCAGCTGCCATCTGGGGCTCAGGAGGGATAAGCTCCATTTGGGTGTTTAATATCTTGCCACTGAGAGATCCTGCCTTGTCTACTTGCAGACCCCCAGGTCCCTGCCAACACACACTCTCCTTGGATCCATAGCCACAAGATGGACCTCCCTGTGTCATTTCACCTTGACCTGACACTGTTACAGAGACCAGCAGATGCTGCCACGTCCCAGGATGCCGCACAGTCTGCTTCCACGTGAGGACAGTGAGCACAAATTTAACTCTCATTACCAGGACACACCTCACTCCATGTGCACTTCTAACGAGGCAGCACACACACGCACGCACACACACACACACACACACACATACACACACAAGCTGTTAAACTTCAGACACGCTGCAGCTTTCCAATGAGAGAGGATTTCAAGGGTGTATTTTTATAAGGAAGAAATGACATAAGCGTCCGTCTTTGTTATTTAAATTTCATGAAAATCAACTATAGATGGTGTGTAATTGAGCACAGAATAGGGTCCAGAATATATTCTGAAATAACGGGAGCCCTTTTATCAGGTTATATATGAAGAAAAGAAAGTCAAAGAAAAGCGAAATCTCCATGCAAAATAATGAACTATTTGAAGGAAGAAAAAAGAGAGAGACTGGGGATCAAGCACGGCTGGGAGAGTATTCAAGGGGCTGGTTTTGAGAATTCACTTGGGATTGGGGTTTAGAGATGGGGTTGTGGTTGTTACTGGTTGACTCACGCTCAGCATCAGGCTGTACACAGAACTTCGACCAGGAACCAAGGCCAGGCAAGTGAAAGGACAGGAGCCCCAAAGGTGGGTCAGGTGACCCCGGTTCTCTAGGAGGACAGGAAGGGCTGCAGGTCCTGAGAGGACACCTCCCCCAGACTCTCCTCTGCTCTACCCTCTGTCCTCAGTACCCTGTGGCCTGCAGAGGCAGCGCACTTAGGCTGCCAGATGCCCAGGAGATAAACCAGAGCTGCACTGGGGCCTGAGTCAGTGACAGCCTGATGGGCACGTATGGTCAGGAGCTGGCCTGACCCACAAAGAGGTAATAGCTGGCTCTGCACTCATACGGCCACTAAGAGGCCCCTTCTCCAGCACCAGCGGAGGGGGGTCGGGGGCTGGCCCTAGTCTCCCCCAAGCTCCCTACTTCATGTGCCACTCACCCTGTGTACACTTAGGCCTGAGACTTTCCTTCCCTGAACCATCATGGTCTCATCTGCCTAACAAGGAACATGTCTCTTGAAAGGGTTTTTGTGAGGATAATACAGGAAATAATACCTAGTACAGTGCCGGCCACAGGATAGGTACTGAATACAGGACAGTATTTCTTCCTGTCAAGCCAAACCCCTTTACTTCACTGGATCTCTCTTTGAGGCTGGGAGCAGCCCCAAGACCTGGCTGTGGTAGACATTCTCAAACCCACGGAGACAGCAGCTTCAGAGAGGATGCTCAGAGGGCCATCATGGCACTCTAAGGAGCCAAGAAGTCCCCAGGAAACAGCCACACTTCTGCTGCTGCCACTGCTGGTGCGAGACCTGGCTATGGTAGACATTCTCAAACCCAGGGAGACAGCAGCTTTAGAGAGGATGCTCAGAGGGCCATCATGGAACTCTAAGGAGCCAAGAAGTCCCCCAGAAAACAGCCACACTTCTGCTGCTGCCACTGCTGGTGCTGCTGCCATGGCAGGGCCAGGGCCACTGCTGTCCACACAGCCTCCAGATCACCCTTATTGATTCTCCTTCATTTCTTGAGCACCAACTGTGTGCCCAGCCTGGTGGTGCCTGGTTCTGAACATCCCCCAGGCCACGGTCTTATGAGAACACTAACTCCAGCCTTCTCCCCAGATGGCCCAAGACAACCTGGTCCAGAGTTAAGTGCTTCCGCAGTCCCCAAGCTCCTACCCAGGACCCTCCTGTTCTAGTCATGGTCACACTGAATTGCAATGGCCTTGTCTGTCCTCCCCATTGGACCGTGAATGCTGAACACCCAGCACACAGCATAGGCCACATAAGTATCTTTTGAAAAGACAGTGAAGAAGCACCTCTTGCTCTGAAAGTGCAGACACCGCCCTGTGAGTCTGGGATGGGACGGTGGACTTTGGGATCTTAGAGCATGAAATGCTGCAGCGCTGACCGCAGAGCAGGGCGTGAGGTCGGAGCGCCATCTACCGGCAGCCTCGCAGACTGGCAAGAAAGGGCTGACCCAGCGCGAGGTCCCAGGCCCACCAGGACCGCCCTGGTGGCTGTGATGTCCACAGCAGTTGGAGACGTTGCTCCGGAGACCACGCTCTCAACATTTTACGCACTGCCTCACGATCGCCAACAAACTTGGACGCCTCATTGAGAAAAGATGATTGGGGCCTTAAATTGCACTGAGAATGTCCAAGAATGGGCCTCTCTTCCACCAGCTTCTCCAGGGCAGGAGTTCCCCAGTCCCCATGGGGAGGCTTTGGGCAGCAGTCAATGATTGCAGTTACTGCAGAGCTGAGCCAGGGGCCCACTCTCGGGACCAGCAGCCTTTGGGTCAGGCAGACCCAGTGCAAAAGCCAACACTTTACTTACTAGATGTGTGACCAAAGGCAAGTTACTTACCCTTTCTGTGTCTGTTTATCCATCTGTAAAACAAACTTGATGATAGTACCTCCCCTATAGGGTTACTACAAAGATAAAAAAAGATACCTATAACGCAGATGCCCAGACACCCACTGCTCCCAAGAGTCAAGCTTCCTTTTGGTGCCCAAATAGCGCAAGAGACCCCGCCTTTCCCCTACTTGGTTGTATGGTGGCCGGCTTCTATCCGGCTCCCCTCCACAGTGTTTCCGGGAGTCCGCTGGCTGAGTCTGCCCTTCCCTCAAGTCCTGCTGGCTGTTACTCTCTTCTTCCGCTTCCTGACTCAAGCTCCCCTCTCTCTTTTCCTCTGGTGGCCTCTTGCCACCTCATAACAAGGTTTCCCAGCCCCTGCTGATCCCAAGACCTCCTCTCCCCAATTGCAGCCAGGGCTGCTCCCCCCACACCCCCAAATCCAACCAGGACTAGACTTTCCTGAAAGAATAACAAAAGGGAACCACAGAGCCTGATGAGAAAGCCCACACTAGCTCCTGGGTACGACCAGTTTCAAAGTACCCACTCCAGGCTCCTCCTGCCCCTCTCTCTCTCTGGGCACCTGGCAACACCCTCCTCAACAAGGGAAAGCCCAGCCATGTTGCCCCTCCCCCAGTTCCAGGAACCTCCCCTCCCCAGGCTTTCTGAGTCCCGAGAAGAAAATCACTTCTTTATTTCTGCAAGCAAACTGTCCAGAGACACAGTTCTACCCAGAATAAAGACAACCTTTCATGTGTTTATACAAACAAAATTCTCGTGGGTTTTTTTTTATTATTGTTATTATTTCAGTGCCTGGAATCTCTCTGTCCCCAAATAGCATCTCGGCTTTTTCTATCTAAAATCAAATGTCCTCTTGGTTATTGTTTCCCCTTTTCAGAAAACAAAGGAACAAGCTGCTCTCCAAGTTGTCTCCTACAAAAACAAAATCAAATAACGATAATTAACTTTTTTTTTTTTTTTTTTGTATTTCCTAGTCTGAGACCCTGCTGTAAGCACGTCATCTGTTTTACCCCTTTGATTCTTCACAACAACACTGGAAGGCGGTAGCTTTTTTGCCTCCAGTTTACAGAAGAGCAAAAGAGGCATAAAGAGGTTATGGGACTCCCTCAGGGTCCCACCGTTAGTGTCGGAACCAGTTTCAATGCCAACGCAGCTGTGTGTTTGCAACAAACACTTAGCCTAAATAATAGAGTTGGGACATTAATTATTCCAACAACAGCAAATACCAGAATCGAATGAAAATTTTTGTTCTTGATTTTCTTAAAGGATGGTGTTGGAAAGAACACTTCGGTTTGTACAAAAAAAAAAAAAAAAAAAAGAAATCCTCCAAGCCCTCACGTTTGTGGAGTAAAGAATGAAAGAGAGAGGAGGAAAGAGGCAGCCCTACTCACTCACAGATGTACCAGAGTCTCACCACGGGAGGCTGGGCTGACATAGACTGAATCCGTGCCGCCAAGAGGCAGTAGGGACTCTGAAGGAGTGAGATGTGGGAGTTCTGGCCCTGTTAGAGGGGGGACCATGCTGGGGTCCCAGTGAGCTGACTGGTACGGGACAGCCTACCCCTATTAGCACGCTGCCAAGTAGATATACATGCAAGAATCCAGCAATCATGCTATAAGCATTTGATTTACTCAAATAGGTTGAAAAGATGTCCACACAAAAATCTGCACAGGGATGTTTGTAGCAGCTTTATTCTTAACTGTCAAAACTTAGAAGCAACCAAGATGTCTTTCAGTAGGTGAATGGATAAACTGGTACATCCAGGCAATGGAATATTATTCAGCACTAAAAAGAAATGAACTATCAACCCATAAGAAGACACAGAGGAAACTTAAATGTGTCTTACTAAGTGAAAGAAGCCAATCTGCAAAGCCTACATACTATACGATTCCAACTATATGGAAAATACTTTCCAACTCTTTTGGAAAAGGCAAAACTGTGGAGACAGTAAAAAGATTGGTGGTTGCCAGGGGGTAAGGTTGGGGTGGAGATGAACAGGTGGAGCACAGAGCATTTTTAGGGCAGTGAAACTATTCTGAATGATACTAGTATGGTGGATACATGTCGTTATGCGTTTGCCAAAAACCCATAGAATGTACCAAGAGTGAACCCTAAGGTAAACGATGGAGTCTGAGTAATGATGTGTCAATGTTGGTTCATAGATTATAACACGTGTACCACCCTGGTGTAGGGTGCTGATAGTGAAGGAGGCTGTGCGTATAGGGGCAAGGAGTGTCTGGGAAATTTCTGTGCTTTCTGCTCAATTTTGCTGTGAACCTAAAATGGCTCTAAAACACAAAGGCCAGCTAAAAAAAAATACAGGCCAAGCATTTGAGCCCACAAAAGTTGCCCAATAGTGCCCCCTAGCCCCCACAAACTGTAAACTTTCTCACAGAGAGGAGCGCTTGGAGGTTTTTCTTTTAATATGTGAGAGCACAGAGTCTAGGGGAAATTTTATTTCTCTGAGCCATATTTACCAATAACTTGCGGCATGTTGGGGCTTAGAGCGTAGGGGTGAGGGAGAGAGGGAAAGGCAGGCTGAGGCGGGCATTTACCGAGCTCTGGCTCTGGCATTTTGGCCAGGGACCTCAGGTGTCCAGGCACGCCAAACCATGGTTTATACTAAATGCTCACAAAGGCCAGCCAAAGTTGAGCTGAAAGCCCCTGGACTTTATTGAAAGATACTGAAAGCATTCCACGGTCTGTGACAAACCCATCGGCAGTAGGGTAGAACCATGGCAGCCCTGGGCCTCAACTGGAAACGCCACAGTCTACAAGCTGTGTCTTTGCTGCAGCTGGGCCCGTAGGAAGTATGTGCCCATACTTCCTGCGCCACGTCTGCCGAGAGCAGACAGAGGCCAGCACTGATATAGCAGGGATGTTTTGGGTCAAACAGCCACATGGCCGCCAAACAGAAGCAGCTCCGCACGTGGCCACTGGGTGACAGCTTCGCCAGGCCCAGTTGGTGATTTACGCTTCATGAGGTGACACGGTCCCAGGAAACCTCTGGAAAACCACTTGGAGAGAGAGCTCTGTAGGCAGGATTTTTCATTTTCTCATCACTTTTCCGTTTTCATGATCTGGCTTCCCCCTGGGGCCGATCGAGGGAAGGGGAAAATGCTCTTGATGTTATATTAGTGGCCAGATGGAAAAGGCATATTTCCCACGCCATTCGATGCAGAATGAAGAAGCACATTTGTAAAGCATATGTGAAAAATGTCATGCATGAAGGGTATGAAATATTTGTTGTCATGGCTCGGGCTACTTTTGTAAAATATCATAGGACAGTGAGAAAAATTTAAGCATGAGAAACCATTGGGGAGAATGTGAGCTGCTGGTCCTAAGGACACCGTCACAAAGCACAGCACCAGACGGCGTTTGTAAAAGAGGAGATACGGTTAGAAGATAGATTCACGTTCGCTTGCACTTTACTGACGAATATCAGGAAGGATACACAGGACACTTAAAGTAGTTACCTTCTGGGAGGAGTGAGAGAGCCTTTTCGTGCTGCTTCCTTCTTTCTTATTAAAAATTATGAACTATGTGAATATAGCACCTTTTCAAAACATTACATAAAAACAAAAACAAAAAGGCTTTCACTTTGTGAGCCCACATCTCAAAACAGAATTAGAATATTCAGAGAAATACTGTATATTTTGACTGGGGAAAAAATCTCAAAAACTAAACTTCCTCCTTCTAGCCATCCTTGTCTCTGCTTCCAAAGATTGGCCATCGGCTGATTGACAGTGACCTGCTTCTGTGGTGCACAATCTTCTCTCGGGGAAGTCTTCCCCATAGCTAAACCATAGTCCTTACCCTGCCCTTTTAGGCTGTCCCCTTGTTTCACACTCTGAGAAGGCGGAGGGCTGATTGTGGTCTTTTTCAATATAGCAGGTCTGAGATGCCGAGTTAGCAGATAGCCTACTTCTGTGTGAATAAATCTCTAGCTGTCCTGGCCAACCCAGCCGTGAGCTTGGGTAAGGTGCAAGCTCATGCAGCTTTTCACACCCTTGACCAAGTATGCTAGCAGGCTGGGAAAGAAGACTCAATTGTCTTCCAATATTTAGTCTCCCTTTCTTCTATAATAATAGAAGCCTTATTTTGTCACTGAGCGCACAGCCACGCAGCCTCTCCCAGGTCTAGACACTAGCTAAGGTCAGGCTAATAGGATGTGAGCAGAAGTAATATGGGCAATTTCTAGGTTGTGCCTTTAAAGGAAGAGGATGTGTTCCATAGTTTTCCTTCTGCCCACTCCCACTGGTCAGGATGTGGACGTGGTGGGGCAATACTTTGGGGTTAGCAGAGAGACAAGTTGGAAGGAACTTAGGTTTGCTGAGGTCTAGACACTAGCTAAGGTCAGGCTAATAGGATGTGAGCAGAAGTAATATGGGCAATTTCTAGGTTGTGCCTTTAAAGGAAGAGGATGTGTTCCATAGTTTTCCTTCTGCCCACTCCCACTGGTCAGGATGTGGACGTGGTGGGGCAATACTTTGGGGTTAGCAGAGAGACAAGTTGGAAGGAACTTAGGTTGCTGACACTGCAGGAGCCACCATTATGGACTGCTTACACCTGACCTATTAGGTAAGAAAGAAATATACCTGTCTTTTTTAAAGCCACTGCTTTAGATCTGTGTTACACCAGCCAAACCTTGAAAGAGAGAGAGAGACAGAGACAGAGACAGAGACAGAGAGAGAGACAGAGAGAGAGAGAGACTGAGAGAGAGAGACAGACAGAGAGAGACAGACAGACAGATACAGAGATAGAGACAGAGACTGAGGCAGAGAGAGAATATGAATAGAAATATGTACAGGAAAACTTGGAGCCTGAAGAAGACAAGACAGGCGATCACCAGTTTACCTTCTTTCTAGGCCTGTTGCAGAGGAGGCCGGTCCCCACTGGGCCCAGCCTGCCCCTTAGGAAGAGGTCCAGAAGCCCAACTTGGAATGCAAATAGACAAGCTGGAGCTCTGGAGGAATGCAGGGGTAAGGTTCTGAAGTAGGGAAGTCTGGCAAGCCTCTGTTCTGTTCTGTGTGTGGAGACAGCTATTAGTCCCCATGGGCTCAGAGCACGTGCACACATGGAGGTGGCCCTACCACCAAGGCCTCAGTTCCCCAGAACTCTCCACAGTCCATTTCTTTTTCCCAGACTGAAATGCGGGTCATGTGGGATCTGTCATCCACACTAAAACGAAATTCTGTGCTGGTTTTTGAAATTCCAATTTGTATTAAATTGGTAAAGGAGAATTAAAAGCAGATAATTTGATTTTGTAAAACAAATCCACAGAAATTGCTGGAGGAGCCTTCCTTTGTTTTGGCAAAATCAAGCCAGATTGCACTGCCCATGGTGATGGCAGATTCCTGAGGTGGTATTTGAGGCTCATGGCCTCAAAGCTGGGCCAGGCTGTTTTTCCTGGCATCAGAAACCTTTGTGATTCAGCTTTCTTTCCAGGAAATCTGGGTCCTCTTCCAATTCCCAATGACTCTTCCAGATGCAGGAGGTGGCTTGAGGTGTTAGAAGCAGTAGGAGTGAGTGGACATCCAGTGTGGGCAGCACAGACTCCTCAAACCCTCACTTCCTGTGGCGCTCTACACAGTGATCAGTTTTCTTTGTGGGTATTATCCAACACTTTAAAGAGTCAAAATTCTAGTATGAATTTTAAATTATGAGCAAATTTAAAAGTTTGGAAATGCTTTGAACCTCTGAGTTTTATGTATCTACCATATAGGGGGGTTCAGAACTCTGTTCGCGGGCTCTGAGTCTGGAGCCTACACCCACAAAAACCGGTGTTTGATGGTGACCATTGGCCCCAGCTTTATTTAGAAGCCCATGGTAGAAAACACGACAACAACACTAACCTTTGTCCTTAAAATCTGTGACATCAAGGACTCCAGGAAAGTGAAGCAAATGAGTGGCACGGGATCCAGACTACAGGCAGGAAATGGCAAACTCAGCACCTGGCAAGTGTGATCCAGGGCATAGGTGATTCACCGATCTTCCCACTAAAACCTCCCTGAGATGTATATTGCTACAACACAATCTGCACTGCTGAGCAGGCAACGTGTTATTTTAAATGAGAAGTATTATTGTTAAACAATGTAAAGACATGAACATAAAATTAATGAGACCTACAAGGTGAATTTGAATGCTTTTTGTCTTGTATTGGAACCAAGGCATGTAAAATATTTTATTCAACCAAATATGGTCAAATATGGTCAAGTGTGACCATCCATCATAAATTTTATCCTAAGATACTTATTTGTAGGAAAAACTGATATCTACATGAAGTTGACCCTTACACCATATATAAAAATCAACTCAAAATGGATTAAAGATACAATATAAGACCAAAAACTATAAAACTCTTAGAAGAAAATTTTCATGACATTGGCTTTAGCAATGATTTCTTAGGTATCATTGCATAACTTGTTCTTTTCCCAAAAGCACAAGCAATAAATATAAAAATAGGCACATTGGACTACATAAAAATTAAAAATTTCTGTGCATCGAAGGATACAATCAACAGAGTGAACAGGCAACATACAAAATGGAAGAAAGTTTTTGTAAATCCTATATCTGATAAGGGGTTAATATCTGGAATATATAAAGAACCCTTATAATCTAATAGCAGAAAAACAACTAACTCGATTAAAACATGGGCAAAGGACCTAAGTAGACATTTCTCCAAAGGAAATATACAAATGGACAATAAGCATATTTTTAAAATATTCAACATTAGTAATCATTAGAGAAATGCAAGTCAAACTACAGTGAGATGTCACCTCATATCCATTAGAATGGTTACTACCAAAAAAACAGAAAATAATAAGTATTGGCGAGGATGTGAAGAAATTGGTACTCTGTGCATTGCTGGTGGAAATGAAAAATGTTCAGCCGCTATGGAAAACAGTATGGTAGTTTCTCAAAAAAATAAAAATAGAATATGATTGAGCAATCCCACTTCCGGGTATAAATCCAAAAGAATTGAAAGTAAGAAACCTAATAGATATTTGTACACCATATTTATAGCAGCATCATTCACGATAGCCGAAAGGTGGAAACAAGCCAGTGTCCATCCACAGATGAATGGACAAACAAAATGTGCTATATACATACACTGGAATATTATTCAATCTTAAAAAGGAAGGAAATGCTGAGACATCTACAATATGGATGTGGCAGGATGAACCTTAAAGACATTATGTTAACTGAAATAAGCCAGTCACAAAATGACACATAGTGAATGATTCCACTTATATGAGGTTCCTAGTCAAACTCATAGAAATGAAGAGTTGAATGGTGGTTGCCAGGTGCTGGGGGATGGGGAGAAGGGGAGTTATTGTTTAATGGTATAAACCTTCAGTTTTGCAAGATGAAAAAAGGTTCTGAAGATAGGTTGCACAACATTTAACACTGCTGAACTGTACACTTAAAATGGCTAAAATGGTAAATTTTATGTTATGTGCATTTTACTACAATTTTTTAAAAACATAACTATTTGCAAAGGGACGGTCCTTGTCCCTCCCCCTCCTCCTGCTGGCAGGTTTGTATGTAGGACTGGGAGGCACGGGAACCACCTATACTCCCCCGCAGAGAGTTTTTCATGGCATGTTAAAAATCTGTCTTTGAAGACACGCTAATTTCAGAATACACTTTATTCCTAAACTTCAGTTAAAAGTATTTATGCTAGGCTTTTACCTCACTTAATTAGAAACAAAAAAGTCCATGTTTGATGTGTGTTGTGCTGTGTTTGAGGCCATCTTTCCTGGCCAGCCACATTCTTCAAATAAGACCAGGTTATGTTTCTTCAATATGGGTTCTAGACTGAAAAAGAAAAAAGCCTTTGGCAAATCCTTTTGACCAAGTGAAAGCTGACCCTTTTCGAAATGTTGAATGAAGACATCAGCCAAAGGGCAAGAGGGGTTGGCAGGCATGATTATCTCCTTCTAGAGATGCAGACACCGAGGTCCAGAGAGGCAGAGCGACTTGCCGTGAAGTGTGTGCATGGTAGAGCCAAGGCTGGGGTCCCCATGAGGGCTCCCTTCCTGCCCCCTGGCCTGCTGCGGCTCTGGATGCTGTGGGCGAAGATAGAGGAGACAGCACGCAGGCCAGGAGAGTGACCTAAGGGACGACCCTTTAGCTTAGTGGATTAAAAAAGAGGCTAAAAGCATGAGCCAATTGCTGTTCTTGCAGGCACTGGCTCTGTGTGGCCTGACTGTCCCACCCCGAGGTAAAAGCCAGAAAGGTCTGCAGGATTCCCAGGCCTCCCTTCCCCAGGCCTGCTCCAGGCATTTGTCAGGGCTCCAGGCACTATTGGATTTAGCATCCAGTGAAATTGACATATTAAGAATTTAGAACAATAATGAAATTGGGCTTAGCAACGACCCCTGGAATAGGGGAGAGAGCATGAGCCAGAATGGCAGCAGCTCCCAAGGTGTCCTTCACTCGCCAACTCTTGCTCCTCAGCAAATGGAAGCCTCTCAGGTCATCTGGCCAGTCCCAGCTCTGCAAGGGGTCTCACCAGTGCTCTGGGACGGACCCAGGGGGAATAAGCAACCAGGGCCACCCCTGATAGCCACTCATTTCCCACTGGGGCTTGGGTCAGGAGACTAGGAGAGCTGGTCAAAGCCTGAGAGATCACCTAACCCAGCCCAGTCATCAGAAGAATACAACTCTGTGACATACTATATGGGAGGTCTTGGGTAAGTTACTTAGTAGTGCCCGTTTTCTCATTTGTGAAATAGAATTAATACTGGAACTTATCTCGAAGTTATAGTGAGGATTAAATAAGACAATTCATACGGAGGCTAAGAATAAGACACAGAATGCAGTAAGGATTTGCTAAATGGTAACGTCATCGTGGTTTTAAAATTAGACCACCATTCCTGTTGTTATTCTTATTAGTTTATAGAGCAGATGAGGCAGAGCCACATCCAGAAGCTGGGTATCTGATTCCCACCTCCCTCCACCAGGCACCATCCCACATACTACTAGTCCCACTTGGCCAACTCCCGGTCATCCTACAAGATTCAGTAAATGCACTCCCTCCTCCAGGAAGCCCACTCTGGTGCCCCCCTTGCCCACCTGGTAGGTTAGGCACTCCTCCTGGGGTCCACAGTCCTGCATGTCCTCCCTCATAGCACCCATCTCCTCTGAGTTACAGGTGCCTTTTTCTTACCTGAGAGCACAGCGGGGGAAGGAAGCATTCCGTCCTGATGACCACAACAAGCATTCCAGCCATGGTCTTAGCACTAGCTACACAGGAAGCCCTAGCCTGGGCTGCTTTGCAGGCACCTCCTCACTTGGCACCCCCTCCCTGGAGAGGATTGCTGTTACTCCACTTTACAGATCAGGGGGCAAACCTGGCTTCTCGTCCTGGCTGTGCTGTGCACTGTCTGTGTCCTTGGGCAGGTGACTTAGCCTTTCTGAGGCTGTCTGTCCCTGCACCTGGAATTGGCACTGTTGTTCCTCCTGCTCTGACTTCCTGCTCAATTAGTTGGTGTCCTCTAGAGGGCGGGGTTTGCTGTGGATTCACCTTGGACCATTTCAGGGCATCTGAGTGGGAGAAGCAGGAACTTTCTCCCTCGCCCACCCTGAACACTTGGCCTTCCTCATGTTCCCCTCCCCAGCGGTGGGAGACAGCTCCAAAGGACTTTCACTCACCTCCCCCTCCGCTTTGAAGAGCACTGGTTTTAGGGATGCTGCCACCTGGTGGCCACAGGTCAACAAGACACGGGGAGAGGGTAGCTGCACCAGCAGGCCCCTCTCTCAGCTGACTGTACTGCAGCAGCCAGCTGGAGCACGTGTTTGGAGAAGGCGGGCACCTAGACTCCAGAGAGCACTATTCATGAGGCATGAGAGCATCGTGAGTAAACCTGAGAGTCCCACAGATTGGGTCCAAGTTCTGACACTTCCCAGACCTGTGACCTTGGCCTAGCTGACCAGTCACTGTAAGTCTCAGCTTCCTCATATGCAAAATGAATAGCCTTCTCCTCCTGTATTAGGGTCACATCCCCCAATAATAACCTGGAGATTCTTCCTAGAACATCTTTTTTTTACCTCATTATTGTTAAAAATGGAATTTATATTAAACTAATGCAAATTATGTATACAACTCCAAAATTCTGTTTGTTTTAAGCAAAACCCAGGGCCTTCTGAGAACCCGGAGTTTGCACAGGCTGCTAGTCAGCTCTGCCAGCCCCTCCCCAGATGTCCCTCCACTGTGTTCTGCTGTTAAGGGTTCTGCCAAGAGCAGTTCTCATTCATCGACCTCTCCCCACATTCTTGATGAGAACATGGCACTTAGCGCATACCTTATTTAGCCTTCGCGCAACAACAGATTACTCTCATTTTACAAAGCAGAAGTCATGTTCAGAGAGGCTGAGCAACTTGTTGAGGTCACACAGTTGCTACAAAAAGGAGTCAAGCCTCTAGCCCAACTCCCTAGCACCAGAGTCCTCGCCTGCCCACCACTGTAGAAACCCCCAGGAACTACTGTCCTGTCCCTGAGTTCTCCAAGGAGCACATGATGGGGGACATTTGCTCACTGATATACACTCCCCAGGGTCCCAGTACCGACCAGAGGAGGCCGTCCTAGCCAAAGGGGTCAAGCAGAGCAAAACCAGTACCCCGATTTCCCCCGCCCTCACCATCTCCTCGGGGACGGACGGCCCAGGACTTCTTGCTGGACTTTGGGAAACGCAGCCTGGGCAGGACTTCTTGCCAGATGAATTCTCCAGCTGTTCCAGTTCTGTCTCGTGCTGGGAACTGCTCTGAACCGAGTTACACAGGGCCATGAACACAGCTCTTCTGCCCACCACTCTCTCCTGCCAGGGCTGGGAGCATGGACATAGCCCTCCTCTCACTGCGACATGATTGCAGGGGGCAGTGAGAAGGAGGTGTCCCCTCCTAAGGAAGGAAAACTAAGGCCCAGAGAGGCGTAGGTCTCACCCAAGGTCACACACCTGGGGGAAGTAAAACCCCTTTCCAGGCTTCTGCCTATGGCTCACCGTCCTTCTCTTCTGGCAGTTAGGAATACCTGGGTGTCAGGACCGGAAGGCAGTGTATGTGGGGAGCCTGGAGGAGGAAGCCTTTTTCTGTGGTTCAGAGACACGCAAAGGGCTAGGCAGTCTGGGCAAAGAGGAAAGGCTCTGGGACCTGGCCAGCCTGCAAGAAGGTCTAAGAGGCCTGGCTGAACCTCTCCCCTGCTCTAACTCTATCTCTGAGAACAGGGAGGCCCGGGTCAGCAGTTAGGAACTTGTCAAGATTAGCTAAAACCAGTCAAAACCAAGATGGCTGTCTAAATGACCTCCGCAAGATGTTAAAGCTCATTATAACATAATCTCCATGCTAAATAACACACCTACCAGCTCCATGACAGTTGACAATCACATGAATACAGCTGGAAGAGATCATAAATGAACAAAAAGAGGGTGGAACTCTGATCGGAGAAAGTTGCTGCCCCGTTCCCTGGAAAATCCATAAATATTCTTCCTACCTATTTACCTAAATTTCCCCTTCATTTCTACCATCTTGTTTAGACCACTTCTCAGCCACTAAGGGAGAAGTTAACTTGAGAGCTATGCTCCATTCTCTGGCCATAGAATAAAAGCGTGCTCTGCTAACATCAACTTTTGGTCTAGTAATGAGCTTTGCGACAGGGAACAGGAAAAGAACTTAGCTTGGGGTCCTCAAAAAGGAGACTTTTGCCCTTGGTAACACTTTCACTCTGCAGGCTCAGCCCCACGTGCGTTTGCAGCCCTAGAAGCACTTCAGAGTGACCATTTGGGCTTCCAGTTATCCATTGGTTGTTCAGGGAGGTGGAGCTCTCTGTACTGAGAGAGGGTATGTTGCCGGCAAGAGCCCTGGGGTCCCAGGGCTGCCCAACATGCACATGGCCTCCCTTTTTCACAAGCCAATCAGTATGCCGGAAATGCTGCTGTTAGAACCACTGCGTACAGGAAGAATGCCATGTGAGGATGGAGGCGGAGATCGGAGTGATGCTTCTATAAGCCGAGGATGGCCAAAGATTGCCAACAGACCACCAGAAGCCAGGTGAGAGACCTGGAGGTTCTCTCTCACGGCCCTCAGAAGGAACCAACCTTACTGGAATGATCTTGGACTTCCAGCCTCCAGGACTGTGAGACAATAAATTTCTGTTGTTTAAGCCACTCATTTGTGGTACTTTGTTATGGCAACTCTAGGAAACCAGTACACCGGTCAATACTTCTCTGCAGAGATAATTCAATATTCTGACCTCTGTTACCACAGGCTAGTTTTGCTTGTTCTTGGGTTTCATAGAAATGGAATCATACAGTCTATGTCATTTGTGCCTGGTTTCTTTGGTTCTACATACGTTTTGAGATGCATCTGTATCATCGTATGCATCATTACTTCATTACTTCATTCTCCTTTCTATTGCTGTGTAGTGTTTCATTGTGTACATATTATACAATTTGTTTATTCATTTTGCTGTTAATGGACATTTGTGTTGTTCCCAGTTAGGGGTTAATGCTTGGTTCCCTCCAGGGGCAGATACAGTTGCCATCCTTGGCGGGGCTGGCTCCCTAGAGGAGCGTCAGTGGTGGTGTTACATTGGCTGGGACAGTCAGGGACAGGTAACTATTTTCAGAGTTCTCTGTTTTTCCTCCCTAGTTACTAAGCAACCAACTAGAGTTTAAATGCTCAAAATAGAGGAAGCAGGCTAGGAGCCTGGCATAAATACGCAGAGGGGTTTAAATTCAATTATCCCATGGGGGTGTGGTCAGCTGAGACCTCTGGGACCACAAGGACCACCCATGAGGAGTGAGTAAGCTGTGGGCTGGGGGACAGTGAGGCAGTGCGAGGAGGCACCTGCTCTGCTCCCTGACTGGGGTGGCCTGGCCTGCACCAGTCACCTGTATACCCTCCACGAGTCCCCGGGATAGGGTTTGATGGAGAAACGAGAACAGATTATGTTGCTAGCTCATGCTGGGGCCTTGAGCCAGGCACTGTCCCTCTTAGGGCCTCAGTTGCCCCCTGTATATGGCACATGTCTATTGCCAGTTCGGCAGGTTAGTGGGTGCAATGGAGGCAATATCAACACACTGGCGAGCTATGAGGAGTTGTACCAGGTGAAGAATTAGCACCATTGTGGCAGTGGGTCATTTCCATGGCGCCAGAGCCCACAGTGCTGAGCAAGCATCCATCTCGATATCTTCCAGAATGCCCTCAGAGGCCAGCAGAGACCAGGAGGGGTGGACATGGGAGGTGGCTTTCTTGCTGCCCTCCGGCAGAAGAGGCCACCTTGTATGAGTGGCTGTTTTCTCCCTTCCCCTGAGGCCTTGCCCTTTCCTGAGACACTCAGAGGACTGCCACGTTGCCCACAGCTCCCTCAGCCGCTCCCAGGCCAGCCGCGATGTTCACAGTGTCCCACATGCAGTGGTTCCCTCCCACTGACCTCTGTCCAAAAAAGCTCCCCTTTCTAATAGGCCTGGAGTGCTTTGCCCCCACTTGACTGGCAGGGGAGAAGAGGGACATGGCTGATACTCTGGACACAGCACTCAGGGTCCCTAAGGATGGGGCCATAGAGATTGGCTGAGCTGAAACCTAGGAGGGAACCCACCACTTATCAGGGGGCCTCTTCTAGCAGGGGTCCCAGGCTGGCGTTTCTCAACCTCTCAGCTGTGGGATTGCACTTCTGCAATAGAAAATTACACTTCCACTTTCTTTCCTCAAGGAAGAAAGAAAAAAGCAACAAAACCGATGAGCATTCTGACACATCACATCCTTGACTGCCATTCCCGGACGTGCCCCAGCCCAGACCCACTTCCTCCTGAGAACTCAACAGCAGCGCCAGAGCCAGATGTGTCCCTGGCAATAAGGTAAGTGGAGATCAGAGGGACTCGAATCCACAGTGAGGTGAGGAGGCCTGGTGGTGCTGGAAGCAGAGCCCCACTGGCTTCTTGCCAGGCACACACCCCAGAGTGTCTTCCTCCTGTTTACCCAGAGGTGCATTGGCAGGGCTGGGTTTCTGCTTCCCCAGAACATCTGGGGCCCTGGAGACACTAGACATGTCCGCTGTGGTGGGGGTTTCTGTCAGCTCTGAGTGCTCGGTGGAGCAAAGAGTAGGGTCACATGAGCAGTGGCAAACTCTTCCTGGGGGTTTGGGATTGGTTCCTAGGAGTGAACTCTGAGTTTCTGGCCAGGCCTGAGGACTTAGATGCCCACCCCAGCTGTCCTGGGCTCAGCTTATAACACACACCACAGAAAGAAGCTTTCTGCAGGTTGGGGCCAGAGGGGGATGTGGATGGAGGGGGGCTTGTGTGTGTGCGCGTGCGTGCCTTAAGGGATGTCCTGAGAAGCCCAGAACTTACCACAGACTGAGAAGTCCTCATTGTTAGCCAGCTTCATCCAAAAGACAGGAGGGACAGGGGATCTGGGGGCTCAGAGGGACACTGAGCTTGTGACAGGCTCCCTGTCCCACAGCTTTAAGGTCCAGAGTCCAATTCGAGGTCTATCTAAACATGTTTTCTTGTGATTTTCATGTGTGTGAGCTTCTCCTTATTTAGCCATTTGGCAAATGTACCGCCCCCTACCCTTGCCCTTTCTCCCCAGGCACTTGCTGTGGCCAGGCCCTATCTACATGGGACAGCGGGACACAGGGCAGTGTGGCAGCTCAGACCACACCCTGCCCCTGGGAGGCCTCGGGGAGAAGGGAGGAGAGGAGCTCAGGGACGACAGGACAAGGCCTCGCAGAATGCTGTAATGCAAAGATGGGCAGTTGGCCAGGTGTCCCAGGGGGAGTCTCCCTGTTATGGGGGTCCCAGGGCAGAGAGAAGAAAAGAGTTTCATAAAAGAGGTCACATTTGCACCAAGTCTTTAAAGAAGAACAATGTCTGGACACAGAGTTTGGGACGGAAGATGCATTCTTAGTAGAAAAAAATAGTGTAGGCAAAAGCCTGATGCCAGAAAAGTGTATAATCCAACGCACTCAGCCCTGTTGAAGGTGAGGACAGGTCCTAGGCCACATGGAGTTGATGGCTGTGGTGGAGAGTTTACGTTCCTCGGAATCATGCAGGAACAAAGCTGACTGTTGTAAGTAGCATTGCCACGTGTGCCAGTGGAGTTCTAAAGAACAAATTTCTGGAGATGCAGTTGCTGGGACAAACAATGCGTGCGTTTCACACTGCGGCAGATACTGCCGGTTGCCCTCCATGGAGCCCAATCAGTTCTTGAGCGAGCGACTCTCCTCATCAGGGTCTGTCTTCTGCCCCAGACGGTGAGGATGGGATGCTTGCAGCATTCAGACCCATGAGCACTTGGCTTCCCCTGGGAAGCACTTTGGAATGTGGTAGCTGTTTCTGTTCTTCCTCCAGGTCTCCAGGCAGCCTTTCTGATCTCCTGGCTTCCCTCTTTTCCGATTGTTTGACGCTAGAAGCTCTTGTCTCCGCCACCCTGCCCCCCCCTCCACCCCAGCTGGGGGCTCTGAAAAGCAAGGGCTTGTTCCCCTCTCACATCTGCTTAACCTCTGCAGCTGGCCAAAGAAGGTCTCAGCAAGGGTTCATCGTGCAGCTGTCAAATACAAGAAAGATGTATCTTGTCTGTCTGTCCTTCCTTTTCCATGAAGCTGAGCCAAATTGTCCCCAAATGACAGTAGGTCACCAAAACCCCACTCTGCAAGCTGGAATGCCTTATAATTTGCACAGATAAGGACAGACATACCTATATTACGGAAAAGAAAACAAATTCAGAGAGGGTGGTGGCGTACCCCACTCACAGAGTATGGGAGAGATGAAGCAGGGGTTAAAAGCAATGGGCCTTGGCTCCATCCTGGCTCGACCAGAATATCAGTATCTACGGCCAGCACTTGGCTCTGTTTGGCTGGAGGTGGTCTGCGGTCCCTGAGGTGTCTGGGCTCAGGGAGCCAGAGGCGCATAGGGCTCCAACCACACTTATGTGTCTGTGTTACATCCTCCCCAGGCTCCCGTCCATGGAGAGACCCCTCACAGTCCTGCGGGTGAGCCTGCACCACCCCACGAAGGCCCCAGCCATCTTCGCCACCGTCCCATCTTGGCTGCAGCATGACACAAGCCCACTGCTGGTGGGGCGGAGTCTGGACTCCCACCCCCAGCTGCAGCTCCCCCGCCTCTCCCGCCAACACCTGTCCCTGGAGCCCTACCGAGAGAAGGGCAGTGCTCTGCTGGCCTTCAGCCTCAAGGCTCTGAGTCGCAGGGGCTGCGTGTGGGTCAACGGGCTGACACTAAGATTCCTGGAACAGGTTCCCTTGAGCACCGTCAACTGGGTTGCCTTCTCGGGTGTCCAGATGGTGATCCACGTGGAGCTAGGCACCTCCCTGGAAGCCTTTGCCTGCTGCTTCTTTGTTAGCCCCTCACCTCTGATTTACAGGCCCCAGGCCAAGGAGTCTGACGAATGGGAAGACATCCCCCAGGCGCTGCCTGCCCCAGGTTCAGAGAAGCAGGCTCCGGGTTACCTGGGCTCTCTCCACCGCCCTTCCCAGACTGGGGACAGCCCTCCCCAGCCAAGCACTGGAGGAGGAACAGAAATACAGCTCCAGAGGGAGCCTGCAGACAGCTAGCTCTGCTAGCCCCACCGCCGCCTGGGATGAAACAGGACTTGATATATTCGAGCAACATCATGCAATGTTGACAAGTGAGGCCTGCCTGGCTAATAACAAGCCAATTCTGCAAACATGAACAGCTTGGGGGAGGGGGGAGCGCCCTCCACGTTTCCAGCTCTGCAAGGTAAAGGGGAACTTCATATACTTTTAGAGGGCCTGAGGGGCTCCGAGGGCCCCTCTCAGCATTTCCCCACATTTCCTCGTCTAGTCTGAATAGGAGTTACTTTATGTTGCTAATTTTGTGTGCTGCTTAAGAGTGGGCGTTTGAGGTTGCACCAGGAATGCATGGACACATGTAACAATTACATTTGTGGTAGCTGGAAGTTACCTTCAGCTTTCAAATACCCACAGGCACTTGGGGCTTAGGGAAGCCTGTGTTTAATAAACTGAAGTATTTCATTAAGCTGGCATACCCAGTAGGATTCTCTGATCCCCATATGGGCTGCATGCATGCCACATTGTCACGGAGGGGCTGGGGTGGGAAATATAGAAGAGGCGTGAGAGGAAATTGGAAAGGTGGGGGCTCACATTTCTAGAAAGGATGCGAGCAGAGCTCAGAGCTCCCTGGGTATGGGGAGCTGCGTGCTGGGCCTGTCTGGAAATTCATTGTCACCGTCGCCCTCCTCATCCTCACGCTCTGCCACTCTCTGTCATTTCTGAATCAAAGTTTTAGCTGACCAGAGGGCTAATTCTATGGGTGGCTTCCCATAGAATTAGGTTCTTTCAGGACTAATTCTATAAGAGGGTGTCTTGGGAGGTGGTGTTAGAATTCAGCCCAGCAGCTATTTCACTCAAGGTGGGTCATATACCAATAGAGTGCAGTGGTCTTTCCACATAAGGGGCTAGTAGGGGGGCCAGGCAGGCCAAGGGTGGGATAGTTCTCTCAGTGCACAGAGTTGCAGAGAAGAAGCGGCCACTCTCCATGCCATCCTGGGGTAGTGGGGCTTGGAAGTGTGGTTTAGAGACAATGTTCACCTGTGTAGTGAAGGGAGGGACCTACAAACCCAGGTGGTCGCCATCATCCTAGGCCCTGCTCTAAGATATGCGAGACACTGAGGCCATGGTGCCATCCACTGGCTGGCTCGCATCCCGAGGTCTGTAACTACCTCCAAACAGGCTTTCAACACGGTCTACTTCCTACCCAAGAAGAAAAGCCCTTTTGCGTCCAGGGCATGCCACAGGCGGTTCAAGTGCACTGCCAGGCCCTGAGCCTCTTCTCCATGGAGAAGAGAGCAGTAGGCAGGACCCAGGCCTGCCATGGCTTGAGAAGCTTCCCATTCAGTAGGGAATGAGGCAAGTACACTCAGACCACAGCCAGGGCTGCAAGGAGGGATGCTGGCCAATGTTGTGAATAGCTTCTAGGGCCCCCAAATAAGTCCTTCACATAGTCATTCAACAAACTTTTGTGCAGAACCCACCTTGCACCAGATGCCATGCAAAGTCCCAAGAACCCACAATGAACAAGGCTGACAAAGTCCCTGCCCTTGGGGAACTTAAAGGAACTCAGGAAAGACATAAATTCAAGAGCTAATCACTAAATTATTTGGTCAGCACTGTGATCGGTGCTATGGACATTGTGTTTTCTCTCTCTTCAAGCTGAGGCTAACATGAGCTCTCCTGTTAAGTGGCTGTGTCTGATGAGTGCTCTGCGCTGTTAGGCGCTGTGTGTGTTGTCCCGTTGGATCCTCACAACGCCCACGTAGACAATGGCATTGAACACATTGAACAGATGAGGAAACTGAGACTCAGAAAGAGTAAATATCTTGCCAAACATCATGCCACTCACCAGCTGTGTGATCTTGAGCAAGCGACTTAGCCGGCTTTTGTGTCCAGATCTGCTTCTGTAAATGGGTAAGATAATAGTACCTATCTGCTGGAGCTCTCATGAGGGTCTTAGGAAATGTGCACATATGAAGTGCTCAGTGCACTCAGTAAGAGTTACCTACTATCATGAGACCCAAGAAAGGGAACCTAGTAGGTTCAGACCCAAGGGCTCACCTTGGATGTGGCTATGGAGCTAGAAAAGGTTGGAAGACCGACAAACTGGCTGCAGGGCCCAAGGGCTTACCCACGCTCTGTGATTACCTAATGATGGATTTTGTCTTAGCATGGACCTGGTGAGTAGTAAGGAGGGGGTTTTTGTTCCTTGCGCCAGAAGGCCCACTATTCAGGGTCTATAGAATGGAAGACACACTTTCAGGGCTGGCAAGCAGAAGAAACCATGTGTAGTGTGATCTGATGATGCCCAGTGTTTGGAACTTTCTTCATGTTTTACACACAGATACTAAATGAAACAATGATCTTCACAGACCAAAGTGTTCCCCAAACTATGCCTTCAGGAGCAGCAGCCTACATACAGAACCGAGAAGCCACGGATGGGAGATTACAGCTGAACATCAAAGGTTGAGATGAGGAAGCCATGGCTTGCATTATCAGGTTGGCTGGTGGCATCCCAGAGTCTCCAGGGCACAGGTCCCCTTTCCACTGGGGAATGTTCGCCTCGAACAAGGGTTCTTCCCCTCCAGGAAGGAGCATACCCGGCCCAACTGGGGGTCCACAAAAGGGAGCAGTCTGCCTCCTCCAGAGGGTGCCTGAGACTTGGAATGAAGGATCTGCGAGGCCCTCCAGGACTCAGGATGAACTGCACAGCAGGCTGACAGATGACAGGCCAGCGATAAGGACAGGAGAGAGCCAAGACACATCCAGCCTGTTGTGTCGGACTCTGTCAGTTAACAGAAATCTCAGGGAAGCTCACTGCTTGTCTTGCACCAAGTTTCATGATAGCAAAGCTCCCTGCATGCTCAACCCCATTTTTCTTTTTCTTTTTTTTTAAGAATAGTTTTATTATTTTTTAAATTTAGGTGCAGTTGGTATGCACTATTATACTAGTTTCAAGGGTATAATGTAGTGACTCGACATTTATCTACCCTACAATGTGATCACCACACTGTCTAGTGTCACCGTGCAAACTTATCACAATATTATTGACTATATTCTCCCTCATCTTTTTGACCCATGAGATTCTGTTTTTCTTCAGAAGAAAGCCATTTAAATCATCAGATCTCTGATACCCACCTCACTTCCTCCTAGCAGCTGGAATTATCAGGTTGGCTTCAGGGCCCTGGTCTACGCACCTAATACCACCTTCTTTTGCCTGCTGAGACAGCCTGAGCAGGTCAGCGAGTTCCTCCCAAAAATGTCCTCTGCATTCTCTCGGCTCCCACACACAGAGCAGCCCAACTGTCTGAGTGACACGCACACACCACAGTGGTGGCAAACTGTGGCTCTGCAGTCACACTGCTGCCCGGGTTAGAAGTCTTGTTCCATCACTTACTAGTTCTGTGATTTTAGACAAGTGACTGAGGCTCCCTGTGCCTCAGTTTCTTCTGAAACATGGAACATAAAACAGCACTGTGAAGATAAAATGAGGCACCACATGTAGAGCACCCAGTAAGTGCTCAATCTGATTAGCTGCCATCATCCAACTTAGTGGATGAATTGAAGGCACTTGGATTCAGCACACACACACACATGCACACGCACATGCGCACACACACACACACACACACAGAGCCACATCAATTACATTCAGGCACACCCCAGAGTACTACAATTCTCTGAACCGACATCTGGAAATTTAGAAACCATCCCCCGTGCCCTATGAGGCATTTAAACCCTCACATTCCTCTGCTTTTCCAAGAATGGGAGTCTTCCCAACATGTCTGGAAGGGAGACACCACATCCCCTCCAGCCCATGTCAAGGGGACATAACAGGCATGAAGAAGCACCATGAGGATGTGATGGTAGATGCATCAGATAGTGGCATCCTAGAACAGGGAAGGCCGTGGCTGAGCACGGGCAGTTCCGCACGGACTCTGGAACACTGTAACCACAGTTTTCATGTCTGTCTCTGGAGAGACCTCAAGCTCCATGCAGACAGGACCACAGATTGTTCCCAGTGGCCATCACAGAGGACAAATAGACAGGTGGTTAGAGAAGCAGTCACCTTGGCTGCACTAAGAGACAGATGAGGGCAGGGCAAAGGGCTGCAGTGGTAGGACAAGAAGCAGGCCAGCCAGCTGGGCAAAAAGGCCATGGAGCAATGGGCAGATGAACATCTTGTGGGTGGAGGTGAACATCTCTCACCTGCACTGGGCCTTGGTAGGGGCAGCCCAGACCCTCTGGCTGGGGCTGAATAAGGTGAGTACTTCTGCCTAGTTCTTGAGCCTCCGTAGCCCCAACTCCATCAGAACTTTGAGTGTTTAGAATTCTGTGTGATAACTGCTAAGGAAGGTTGAAAGATTTGACAGGACCCCATGTCACTAAGGGATAGCTCTCAGCCAGCACTTCCTGCCCCAAACAGAGGCGCATAGGGTACGGGTACTCCCTCCCGCCCCCTCCAGGAAACCATGGGAAAGGCTCCAAGCAGTAGCAGTCATCCTGGCTGGATTGAACCTTGGCCTGCAGCCCACCAAGTCTCCACGGGATCTGGTGTGATCCCTCTCCCCGACCCCTTACCTCCGCCCCAGTGAAATGGAGGCCAGCCCATGCGGACCCTCCCCACAGACATATATCAGGAACATCTGCCCTATAACAACACCCCACCCACCCCATCTCTTTAAGAGATTCCCTGTGGCTGTAGGAAGCTAAGATGTCACCCTGCTGGAGGCATCTACATTTTCAAAGAAAAGATTGGAGAGGGCAACACTGGCCCAGAAAGAGAGAGTTTCCTTGCAGAAAGAGTAGCGCTGACGGTTTTGCAGTAGGCCCATAAAAGAAACACTTCCCCTTCCCCTCAAATGCATGGTCGTTTTATACATGTGTAAAGCAAGATATACAGTCAAGAGGCTGGCTCAAGGTCCGCCTGTGGCTGACTAAGCAGTAGAGCTGAAATAGGAACTGAGAACCAAGTATTTCCACAACAGCCCTCTGAGTGGCCAGGCTGCCATCAGCAAAGATATGTATAGAAGCAAGTAAGTCCCAAGCAGTGTGGATGGTTCATCACCACCTACAAGACCTCTCCACCCCCACCCTGGGCTTTGTGCTGGGAGGCTTCCCCTCCTGCTGTATCTGCTGTGTGCACTTTGGTCCTCAAGCTCTGCTGTGTCCTCTTCTTCCATGGCATCTGGTGGTACTGAGCTGGTTCCCAAAGTATCAGACAGGACCGTTTAGACCCTCCAGCTTCTCTTCACTGTGGCACCTGCCTTCCTGTACTCCAGTCACTCAGCGCCAGGCTTTGGGGTGAGCAGTAAACAAACCCAGCTCCTCCACCTTTTTAAGAGGAGATGCCGCAGTTAACGAACTCTGTTCTTGTTGCAGGGCTGTGATCCCTCTTACCTTGAACGTGAACTCATGGGCGGATTAAAGTGAAATAAAACCTACCATTTGAGTTACATTCTCAGCTGATTGGAAACATGCATCACCTCCCCATGACCGGGCTGTGAGAAGGAAAGTTATTATCTTTCTTCAGAGTTTGTAAACTCTTTATGGCTGAGGCAGCTTTAATCCTGCTGGGGGAAAAAATGATCTGGGAATAAATTGCTCTCATTTACCTTTGTTTTCCAATCACATGCTCCAGTGGGAACAAAACATCCCAAGTGAGGGGATGTGGGGAGCCAGGTGATCCCTGACAGAAGAGTTTAATTATTTTTCTTCTTTCGGCATGTGAGTTGAAAGGGCTTTCCAGCGCCATTTGGCATGGGGCTTGCTCCACAAAAGTCTGCGCTCCCGCACGATGCCAGGACTCCTGAGCTCGTAAGGTTCTCTGCCTTTTATTTTCCCCCAGAGAAACATGACCTCCCTTTCCCCACAACACCCACTTCTAGAGAAGCATGTGCAGCCACGGTGCCCAGCTCCAGGCATTTGGAAAAGCCAGTTAGGACTCTGAGAAAGGGCATATTTGAATCAAAATCAAATCACAGTCCAGGAAGGAAGGAGAGATGGTGGGGTCTGGGGTTCTGGAGGCTCTTTCTTTCCTCCTCTGTTATTTCTCTGCTCCTCTCTGTTTCCTAATACAGAACTTACATGGAGCAGGTACGGAGCAAAGCCTATTCTAATTGCTGGAAGGAGTCCCAGCCGAGAGATGTCTTAAAGATGCAGAAGCAGGGGTAGGGGTGGGAATCTCCAGAAGACAGAGACTGGGGTCTTTGCAGGAGGAGCTCAGTCCAGCAGCAGGCCCCAGGATTTCCATAATTGCTTCTCCGAGGGCTCCGAGGCCTCATAATATTCTTCCACTCACTTACCTGCAGCTTACTGCAGATGGACTAAGAAAATGGACATTATTATGTCACCTTGCTTAGGGGAGGTAGGTGGGAGGAGTGTGTCAGTCAGGATGCAGACAGGAAAACAAAAGCCACTCTAAATATTTCAAAAATTGAATTCAGGGAATTGGGTTCACAGATGATGGAGCCACTGAGAAGCCACACAGGCAATGCAATTCGGAGATCAGTAGGAGCAGGGAGTTGCTACGGCTGCTCAGCTGCTCGTTCTCACCCCCCGGGCGGCAGGGGCAACTGAGAGGTAGTGTGACCAGAGCCAGAGAGGACGTTGCCGTCCAGCGCAGAGCTAGAACTACTGTGGCGACCTCCCCGCCCCTCCTCCCCTAAAAGCCTGGACCTCGGAGGCAGAAGTTCTCCAGGGGGGAGATGATGCCAGGGAGGAGATGCGGCTGCTGCTAGAGGTTTTCCCAGGAGCCAAGAGAAAGAGCAAAGTACTCTGGCTTCTCCCTTTTCCCACCCTCTGTGGCTCTCATTGGCGGAAACCAGCCAGTAGGCAGCTGACAAGCAGCCTAGGCAATGCAGCGTGCAGGCCGACGCCCCTGCAGTCCAGAGCAGAGATCTACTTCTAGGGTCCATATCCCCACTGCCCTCCCCTACTGACTCTGAAATGGCCCTCACCTCCTGTGCTGCTCTTCCTCACATATTAATGGGGACACTTGGCGCTTACCTCTGTGAAGGCTTAAACCCATCAACTGTAAAACAACTTGGTGCTCACACCTCGGAAATGCTTGGTAAACGCCAGCCCTTCACGTTAACCACCACCTGTTCCCAAAATTCTTCCCTCTGGGACACTTCCCTGACTTTTTCCACAAAGGAGCCAACTCCCTCCTAGCTCCAAGCTAGTGTTGGAACTCAGAGGGTTTTGTTTTTTTTTCGGGCAGCAATCCGTGGGGAAAAAAGGTGTTTCCTCAACTGGGAATATGGGTACTTGCAGTGTGCCCTGTGCCATGCCAGCACCTGTCACCAGCAGACACCTTGCATGGCAGAAACTGGCTTGGACATATTTGGATATGTCCATCGTGGACATAGATGGAGCAGCCAGTAGGTCTCCTGTTAGGGTCTGTTGACTGAATGACAAGAGAGTGAGATGGGAGAAAAAAATTTTGTGGGGTGATAACAGACCTTTAGGGATGAGGCTTTGGGAACCTCGAATGACAACAAAGCTCCTGGTTAAAAGGTTAAAATGCAATTTAAACAACTAATTGCTTAGGGTGAGAAGAGGCCAGAGAGAGTAGTTTGCTCAGTACATGGACTCACTATATCCTCAGGACTCTGAGCCCAGCAGCCAAGGACTAATCCCAGCAAGGCCATGCAGGGCCCACACTCCCGATTCCTTGCCATCTGCCAAAAGGTTTCCCTGTTTCCAGATGAATCCTGTCTCTGTGACGCAACACGACCACCCAGTCCTTCACCACTCCGAAACACACATGCGAAGTGCAGAGCCCCCAAACTTGGAGCTCTGCCCTGGGAGCACTAGAAGCAGGCAGGCTGGATGTTTGGCGTCAGAGGCTTCCAGAACCAGGGCCTCATTACTGAGGAACACATGGTCCCCTGTGGACACTCATTGGAGGCCAAGCAAGGAAGCTAATAATCAGAGGGCTCCATCTTTTAGTTTTACGTTCCTTTTCCCCTGGGCCTGCAGTTGCTGTACAGATTTCAAATGTCAGGAAAGCCCCATGTGGCTCGACTTCTCCTTCCTCATTCCACTCCCCCCTCAACACATACACACACGCACATGCACACACGTACATGCACACACGCACACTCCTGCCTCTGGGTCTGTCAAGCACCCTAGCTAAAGTGTTGGTTAGAAAACCACAGGGTAATTATGAGCTGTGAGATTTGCTCCTTGGTTACAGAAAGGGAAAATAGCTCCTCTTGAGATTCTCAGCACACTTTACAAACCAGAGAGAATGTTTTGGCTCAGCTCAGGGGAAAAATAGAGGCTGAGGAGAGATCTCATTAGGGGAACAGTGAGGGGAATTCAGAGGAGGCCAGAGCGTTCTGGAAAAAGAAACACCCCTGGACACAAGGCCCTGGGAGTGCTGGAACATTTCCAGTTTTTGGTGGTGTAAGTTCTCCCACCATGGTCAATTTCAAGGTATCAAGATGACGTCACCAAACTTGCAGTTGGAAAGAGATACACAGAGAGCACACCATTACATAGCATTTCCACTATATGGCTATGCACATAAATATGGAAATGACCTCAAGAGCACAGGTATAGTAAGATATATAGTAAAATGATTAGGAAGCCGTGAGTTTTGATTATTTACTAACTTTGAACTTAATTCAACTTATTTAACTATACACTATACACTATACAATTTAATTTTTAATGATGGCTTGTCTAAGAATCAGTTCTTACAAAATGGTTCCAGCCCCTCGTGCAAAATAACCCATGTGAAAATGCCTTGGAAATGAAGGTGGTACCTGCACCAAAGCCCTGAAAAGGTCAGAGCAACCATTCTAAGGAACTTGTACAATGTTTTCCTATGTGGGAGTGAATGTGTTCATATTTATAATATTAGCTTTTAAAAATAACCTTATGAGGATGTTAAACCATCCCATGTTACAGATGAGGGAATCAATACTCAGATAGGGGAAACGTGACCTAATTCACTCAGCCTTTGACTTGTGTTAGATCTTTGCTTTTTCTCTTCACCCTCTTCTTCCATGCGTACTGGTGAAGGGCAGCCCATCAGCTCTGGCTGAGCTTGGGTTGCAGAGCTCCATTGTCAATGACCACCTAACGAACGTCAGCAGAGAAATGGTGCAAAACTGGGGTGCTCATGCTGGAGCCCTGGGATCAGTCCTCTAGCTTAAAACATGCAACAGGGGTATTAAGTAAGAGACCACACTCTCAGAGCTCAAGGGCAGTGACAGGTCACCTGGCATTTAGAGGCCTCTTTCCTTATCATAAGCAAGAAAAGCACAGCTCTCATGTCCCATCCCATCTCTCTACCCTCCTGGTTAAGAGATGTGGAAGTCTCTGGTAGATGGAAAGCAAACAGATTTCAACTCAATTGCTGAGCTGTAGCCAAATCCTGAGGCCTCCTGGACACTGAGAGCAGAGCGGTACCTGGTTGGCCACCCAAGCTGTGTGTGAGCATTACCCAGCAGCCTCTCAGGGAGCCCCAAACAGGCCACCTCCCCCAAGCCTGGAGTGAGTGACTGGCCCTGGATTCCAGACAGGATCGAGACCACTGCTTGAAGCTTGGCCCAGACTCCAAACTCGCATGTGACTAGAAACCAGACCCTAGAAAATACTTCAGTGCAAGGTGAGCCCCTCTCTCGCCTCTCAGCATCTCCCAGCTTGGCGACTACCCTCTCTGGCTTGTGGGCAGGAGACACCCCAATGCCTAGGCCATGTCCCCTCAATCCTATGTCATTTCAAATCGTCTGGCATGTAGGTTTGGTATCCTTGGCTCTTTTAAACATCACGCTTTATGGCCTTTTGCAGTGTAATTTTGTTCCTGTCCTGCCATTCAATTTGAATTAAATATCAAACAGATGTGAGTCATATTTTTGTTCTTTTTAAAGAAAAAGTTTAATATTAGGGAGCATGCCCTCCTATATGATCAGGAAAGCCATTCGGAGAAATAAGCCCCTTCAAATTAAAAAAGAGTCACATTGGTTAACGTTAAGATGCTTTCAAGTGATACATTTCGAAGTGCTAAGGGAAGGTGTTTCCAGGAAGCTATAAAGCAGCCAGGAGAAAGGAGGAGAAGATATACGGCCCTAGGCTGATGGGGAAATTGGAGCTCAGAGAGGGGGCACCCCCACCTGGGGAGGAAGCTCTAAGCTTGGAGATGAGGTTTACAGATGATGGTGGGGGAGGCCATCTTCCCCAGAGGCCTGGGGTGGGAGGGAAGTCTGCTCTCTATAGCTTGTGTGGTCAGGGTGGGAAGGAGGTCGGGAGGAGCTCCGTTCTGCTCCAAAACCCAACCTGACCTGGGTACCCATTCCTCACCCCTACATGCTTGCACCAGCCTGGCACACCTCCCCCCACTCCACTCCCCAGCAGTCCAGACGTGATCTTGTGTTTTTGGACAAGCTGAATGGCCTAATCCCCTGGTCCCTGCTGCAGGCTCGTGATAGTGGGGTCTTTGGCCTTTCACGGGTCTTGGACACCCCTGAGAATGCAGAGAAAGCCATGGCTCCTCTTTGAACACAGGAACATGCACAAAGTTGCACACAACCTCAGAGGCCCATGGTCTTTTGACTTCAACCCTCCTCTCTTCCCCACAAGACAGCCATGGCACAGAGCATTTCATCACCAAGACACGCAGCCAAAGGCCTGAGGCCCTTCTCTCACAGGAAACAGGAACCCACATTCTTGAGCACCCACATGCCCAGCACCATGCAAGGCCTTTACGTGGGCTGGGGGAGCTGGTCAGCCTTCAAAGCCCTCTGGCTTCCTGGCAACACATATGCCTGGAGCTCAGCATTATTGGACCTGCCGCCATTCATGGCTCTGAGCCAGGATCCTCCAGTGCTGGCTCAGGCTAAAGTGTTTCCATGTGGTCCTTTGACTCATTGCACCGAAGAGGCAGCCTCCAACTACAGCCGGCTGACTACAAATGACATTTCCAGGTGGTGGGGCAAGGGGCCAGAATGCCTCAATTCCGGCTGGTTCTGGACATGCTGGACACTGAGACGGGGCTCTGCACACCCAAGATTTGTCTCTAGGGATAATGTGCAAATGCCCAGAGACCCTGCTCCAAGGGGAACATGAGGCCTGCTGATGAGAAACAGATCCAACACTTCCTAGAATTCCACAATCAAAAGAGAAGGTCAAGAGGAGGGATTTAGAGCAAAGAAAAGCCTGGACTTTGGAGTCAGACAGCCGAAGTCTGGATCCCAGCTCTGCCGCTTAGTAGCTCAGTGACCTTGGGCAAGAGATCGACCTCTCTCAGCCTTGGTTTCTTCCATCTGTAACTCGGGAATAGCGCCTATCCCATAGAGTGTTTGGGAGGATGAAATGGGATGATGCGTGTGCAGTGCTTAGCACAGTGCTCGACCTACAGCATGGACCCAAGGTTTGGAAGTTATTTTTCTTTGTTTTTCCCTCCAGGATGACAAGCCCCTTCCAGGATGACAAGCCCCACTTGTGGGGCCTAGGCGCTAAGAGGTGGGTCAGAGCCAGGCTTGCCCCCAGAAGTAACCACACGAATAACCACAAGAGTAGCAGGAGATGCAAAGGGAGGGATGTGAGTTACTGTCTCATAATTCCTGTCTGTGGGGAGAGGGAAGGAGAGGAATGCAGCAGAAATATCTGTAAGAGGTTTTAGAAGAGGAATTGAAATTCACAAATCACTGATGCTATCCCAACCATTATTTTACCTCCACGGCAATTCAATAAGAATGTACTGAGATTCGTTCTGAAAGCCTGGGGAGAGGGGAGGGGCAGTGGAGAAAGGGTGAGGCCTGGCCCCTGCCCTCCAAGGACTCAGGACCATACCCAGTTTCCAGAGGGGCTCTGAGGTCAAAGTGGCAAGGGCTGGGCTGGTCAGAAGGCCCTTCTAATAGGAGGAGCATGAAGCCATTCCTTCAATGATGGAAGTCTGCTAAAGGAGAGAGAGACGCCCACCCTCTATGCCTTGTTGCCCACCAGGCAGGGGTCTGAGAACAAGCCAGCCTGCTCTCTGGAGTCTCAACTTAGGCCCCCTCCACCTCCAACGTACACAGACATGCACAGCAGCCATTCGTTTGTATTTCATGCAGAGCAAGAGGTCTTTTCTATAGTGCTGCTCAGGTGCCCAGCCTTGGGACTCCCAACAGCGATGAAAACAGTTCTCTCATCCTGCAGCTGGGGACAGCCATGTGCTGGTCAGAGCCCTGAGGACGTGCCCACCACTCCTCAGGGCTCAGTCCCTCTCCTAGTGAGGAGAGGGGATGTGTTCGGAGTTAATGGGCTCATGGGCTATGACAGGGGCTTAACCTATTTCCCCCAGGATGCCCAGGACACCCTACCCAACACCGGAATCTCACGTGGGTGTTCACACTCATTCCAATGACCCTCTTTCTACGTTACCCCAGGAGCATGGCCCCAGCCATGGGCTTTCTTCCAGCCTTTGGAACCACATACATCTTGTCCTGGACCCGCGACATGGGTTCTTGTCTTAATAGGAACTTAGATACATTCATACCTATTGCTCCTTTTATTGAGTTTAAATATAGAATGACGTAAACATTTTAAAATAAACAATGACTTACATCTCCCTCCAGTCTTCATCAGCATACGCATTTTCCCGTGGTTGTAATCAGGATGCATAGACTTGATTTCTCCAGTTATTCCCTGGGCATCTCACATGGCTTCAGACTTGTGGCGATCATACTGGCTATTCACTGTCGCAGCAATGACACACCTTAGGCTACAAACCAATTGATGAGCATTTTCATCGATTAAAATTTCTTTTTGTGATCTTTAAAGTAATACCCTAAATATTCACACAAATTCTTCCTTTTGAGCAATTCCCTTGGAGATGTTCCCAGGAGCTGAGAGCTGTGAGAAGATTCTCTGTGTGCTAGTCATCCACTGCGACCCCAACGTTTTAGGGACGGTGCCTCATCCACCCGTGTGCCGACCCAGTAATGTTCATTTCCCAGATCCTGTTTTACAGATGAGAGAACTGAGATGGGTGGGGCGGGGGTGAACATTGGCCCAGAGCCACCCCGTATGTCTCCCTGTGCCATTTCTCGGCATGCCCCTCCCCTCCAGGTACACTGTGGGTTTAACAGGAGCCCCGAGTGCCTTATCCCCGGACAATGAATGACTAATGGATTTGGAAATGCCCAATGGCAGCATGGGGATCTTAAGGGGTGAGGAAACCTGCTTCTTCAGCCTCTGAAACAAACCCTGCAGATGGCCATCTCAGACCAAGCCCAAGGCCGCCCTTCCCAACCCTTCCCGAGACCCTTTAAGTAAGGGAGGGCAGGCTTTTCGCAACTCTAAGCCCTTCAGAAGATGTGAAAATGGGGGCAGGTCAGCCACATGAAGTGGCGACTACAACGTGTAGACACCACCTCAGGGCACTGCTAATATCCCAGGCTGGGCCCTGGTGCCACCAGCTTCCCACTGCAGGCACAGAGGCCGGGGTGGCTCTCGCCAAGTTGCCTGTATGCTCTTGTGTCAGTGGCAGGCGGTCTGTCATTGGGCTCCTGGTTGACCATTTGTTGGTAACTCTGTCTGCCCTGTGGTGGCCTGAGTGCCCTGCCCAGCATTCTCTAGATGTAAAGCCACAGCAGCTGCTGGGCCAGAGAGGCCCCGGGCTCACACAGACATCCCTGGCCCTCATTTGTGCCCCTGGGTGAGGTGCACGGGGCTAACCAGAAACACCTGTGTACATGGAATTTCCTGCCCCAGCTCAGGCTTCATTTCCTCCGCCAGTAAAAACCCAAGGCGTGCGAAGGTGAAAGAAACCAGCCAGTCAATCACTCAGACGACGGCCACCAGGACCGAAGAGACAGGACTTTCTAAATTAAATTTTAATTCCCACCCGATGGCCTGGCCGGGACAGCCATGATTCAAACCGTGCAACCGGCCACCTCAGCCAGGCAGATCCCTGCCCGTCTCCTTGCAGGAATTAACCTTCCCCCTGGGCCAGCGTACAGTGGCGTCTGCCTTGCCCGGGTTTTGGAATGAGACCCTAAGAATAAAAGGGACCCCCTTTTCCCCTCAATCTTCTTGTGCAGCTGCAAGGGCTGCCCAGCCGATTAGCTGCTCACTAGCCCAGGGCGTTTGAATTATTAGGTGCTGGAGAGATCAGAGCCCACCGGTGACTTGGGGACATTTACCAAGACAACATCAAAGCCGGGCAGGCCTGGGTCCAAAGTGTAGGATAATGGTCAGAGCCCCAGGGTCTGTGCTCTGTCCTGACCCAGCAGGTTTAGGTGAAGAGAGAGTCATAAAAATGCCTCCGTTTTTCCAGAACATCTTTTTCAG
>NW_006443124.1:8930360-8947781 GCF_000325575.1 Pteropus alecto
AGCAAAAGGAAGGGAGGTACTGAGCTGCCCATTTTCTGGTCAAACTAACCTTCTTCTGAGATAATGACTGGCCTGGTCATACAGCTGACTAAGACCAGGTCTTAGACTGGGTCCATCACTGGAGATCAAGTCATGACCCCCATTCCCCTGTCTCAGCCAGCAATGGGAGGGGCGGGGAGGTGGCCTTGAGGAGGCGACACTGAGGTCACAGAGATCTGGACTCAAAGCCCAGCTTGTGCCTTTATGCAAGTTAACTTCTCAGTCTCAGTCATGGGGTGCCTAAAGCAGGGCATCGTGAGAGCACCTCCTTTATAAGGCTGCCATGAGAAATAAACGAGTGTCTCTGTGGTGCGTCACACTGAGGAATGTGACACCGAGGGGACCAGACAGGGCAACCTTTGCGAGGAAACTTCAATTTCTCTGCCAGTGACATGCCAGCGACGGTCACCATGGGAACATCCTCCCTTCAGGAGAATCAAGAGGCGAAGACCCTCGCTTCAGGAAGACCCGATCCCATCCTGGACACCCACGGCCCCACTTCCTGTTCAGCCTTACATGAGACGCACATGCCCTCTCCCCATCCTGTCTAACTGGTCTTCTCATTGAGGGACTCAAACACAAATAGGGGGATGGCGGGATCAGAACAAATCCTTCCTTGCTAGTCTTGGAGAAGCAACTGGCAGAGGCCAGGCAACCTGGCTGGAGGCCAGGACCAGCTCCCCAGCAGAAGGACTGTGGAGCACTCAGGAAGTGGAAAGCATCCCAGGTTTTTAATAGCTGCCATCTGCCATCTTTTTAAAATAGCTTTGATTTTAAAAATAATGTATGCTCATTATACTATACTACACTCCATACCATGAGTAAATCTCGCCAACAGCATCGAGCTAAAGAAGCCAGACACAAAAGAGTTCATGCTGCGTGATTCCATTTATGTCAAATTTTAAAACAGATAAATGGAATCTATGGTGTTTAAATCAGGAAATAACGGGTCATCCTTTGGGGACATCGGAACTTCTAGCAGGGCTGGTGATGTTCTGTTTCTTGATCTGCATGCTGGTTACCCAGGTAAAAATCCACTGAGCTGTGCACTTACAATTTGTGTGCTTTTATGCATGTATATTATATTCAATAATAAATTTCCTCAAAATAAATAGTCGGGTCCACACCAATATCGTGTGTAAAAATAAATAAGTATAAAATATTTATGCTCAGTGTAGAAAATATGTTTTTTTTTTAAAGAAGAAATAGGAAAGCAGAAATATGTCACTCATCTTACAATCCTGAGGTAATTCTTTTAATGTTTTAGTATATTTTTCCACCTTTCTCCATGTATGATGCGTGTATATTTGATACATCTAGCATTATTCTTGAGTGTAAAGTTATATGTGCAACTTTTTTCCTTAATATTATATTGTAAGGATTTGTGCACACATTCTTAATGACTCCTGAAAACTCTCCTCAAGACTGTATGTAATACACCAACATATGGACATACCGTACTTTAACCTAGTGCTTCTCAGAGTTGATTTTGCCCCTCCCTCAGGGCATTTTGCAATGTTTGGAGACATTTTTGGTTGTCACAACTTTGAAGGAGTGGTGGCTACTGGCATCCGGTGGGTAGAGGCCAAAGATGCCGCTAAGCATCCTGTAACGCGTGGGACGGCCCCCACAACAAAGAATTACCCCACTCCAAATGTCAACACTGCTGAGGCTAAGAATTCATGTATAATCATATCCTTATTGTTATACATGCAGGCTACTTCCAGCCTTTCCTATTATTAATAAAGTAACAACAAACCTCCTAGAGAAAGCATTCTGTGCTTCTCTGATTCTCTCCTTAGCATCAGTCTCTGTGGGCGAGCTCAATGTGAAGGCCACTTTAAAGAGCTTGCTATGTACTGCTAGACTGTCTTCCAAAAAGTGGTCTGGGTTTACCCTCACCACCCCCAGCCCTTCCCATTCCTTCTCTGGTGACAAACTCTGGCCTCCCAGCCTTTTAGATGTTCGTGGATCTCCCACCTCTGAAGATACTTTTCCTTTGCCCGGAAAGACGCCCTCTCTCGTTTGTGAGTTTTCAGCAGAGCATCCTGAAAGAGCTGTCCACACCCCTCTCTGCTTGCCTTCCCTGCATCCACCACCCAGGGCAGGGCAGAAGGACTCCTGGCCTCACCACTCCACTGACACTGCCCTCAGAGCTACCACAGCGCCCCCAAACCAAAAGTCATGGTTATTTTTCAATGCTTGACCTGAACTTCAGCTACATCTGCCATAGGCAAGCTCCCCTCAACATTCTTAGAAGGTTGCCAAATACCCCTGTGCCACCACCTCTCAGGGATGGTCACCCCAGGATTGGACCCCATCCTTTTATCACCCAGGAACACGGAGATGATCCAAGCCCGGCCCATTCTCCTGACCTGTGTTTCCAACTGGAAAAATGCAACTTGGCCCCTCCCCCAAGCCAGGAAACTTGAGCCTTCCCCATTTCGCCTTCTCTGGGCGATCTTTCTAAAAAAAAAAAAAAAATTACAAATGCAATATGTAGACTTGATCTGAATTCTAATTCATACATATCAACCTTGAAGTAAAAGCATTTGGTGGACAACCTGGGAAATTTTAATATACACTTGGTGTTAGATGTTGAGAAATTGTTAATTATGTGAGGTGTGATAATTAATGGTAGCGTAGTCGCATTAAAAAAAAAAGGCCTTGTTTATAAAGAATACATCTGGAAGTTTTTACGTGGGAATGGTTGGGGTATCTAAATTTGCCTTAAAATATTTTAGATAAGAAGAAATACATTATGTAAATTTGGAAAGACATTAATAATTATTCAATTTAAGCAGAGGTTCATGGAGGTTCAGTATGCTCTCCATTTTCTTTGAAATTTTTTATATATTCAACCCCCGCCCCACCCACAAATCTGACCACATCACTCCCCCGCTGGGAATACTGTGGTAGTCCCTACTGCCTAGAGAATCCTGTCCAGACTTGTAAATGTGTCATACCAGCCCCAGGGGCCCAGATACCTTCCATGCTCCAGCCTCCCCTCCCCTTCCCACTCCCAACCCCTCCCCCACTCCACAGACTCTTCTTCACTCTGCTTGGAAAGCAGGGGAACATAACTCTGTCCTCTTTGCCTACACAACCGTACTCATCTTTCAAGAGTCTCTTCAAAGTGTCCCCTTCTTTCTGAACTCTTCCTTGAGTCCTCCTATCTTTGACCCCTCAGGCCAAGCCACTGGCCCTGCCTCTACACCCCTGCCCTGCCCACCGATCAACTATTTTACAGTTGCTGGTTTTCACTTGTTCTTTACTCTCACTTCCCACCTCACCGCCACCCTGGACTGAGCTCCCTGTGGGTACAAACTATGTCTTATTCACTGCGACTTCCCAAGGGATTGGTGCAAGCACAGCATCTTGTCATGATTCAATAAAAATCAGTGAGGTGAACGAGTGAGCTTCCTCCCTTCCTTCTCTTTGCCTTCTGAAGATGAGCAGTCCTTACATTTGAGTTAACAGGCTGGGCTTTCTTCTATGCTTTACTCTGGATGGGACCTATTAGAACAGTTTAGGGCATTAAGGTGGAAGTAAACCAAGCTCAAAGAACACCCGAGTTGCTAGGCACATTCTCATAGAGCAACCCAAAGATATTTTGTAATTGCTCAGGGTCATTCTCCTTACTAGTAATTTATTTACTTACCTGTAAGAAAAGACTTACTCAGAAAACACAGGAAATTGTGTCACTCACTGAAAGGATACCAGAAGTGAGATCATGTACCACCGACGGAAGAAGCACAAACCTGACCCTGGCACTGGGACTATGAGGGAGAAAGAAGACAGCACGACCAACTGCAAGCAGTGGTCAGGACTCAAGGTCACTTCCTGCCTCTGACCTTTGCTGGACCTAACAGAAGATTTTGTCTGGGGGATGCAGGCTGGAAAAGGATACAGGACTAGGCTGACAGAGGTGGGCTGATGCCCCAGCAAAGCCTTGGGTCTCAGAGCCACAGGTTGGTTATAATGTCCCTGCTAGTACTCTCACCCCAAGACTGCCACGTTCAGATGCAGCCTGGGTAGACTAGTGTGCCTATCCAGACTCAGCCAAACTCAGCCAATGCACTGAGTGGCCTACCTTCTTTTGTCCCAATCAACAAAGTGCAAGAGCATCCTGCCTTTAGGACCAGCTCCGAAAAGCAGCAAGCACTTCTCTTTTCTTTTTTTTTAAATTTTAATTAGTTTCAAGTATACAGTACATTGGTTAGACATTTATATCGTTTATAAAACAATCCCCCTAATTGCTCTTTCTCTCTGGTTTTCCACCTAGTCATTACATTAATGCTAACTGCATTCCCTATGCTGTGCTCCCCATCCCCGTGACCATCTATCAACTACTAATTTGTACTTCTTTAACCCTTTACTTCATTCTCCCAGCCCTCCAACCCCCCTCCCCTCTATCTGTCACCACATTGTCCACTGTATTTGTGAACTTTTTGTTTTCTTGTTTTGTATAAGAAAGGCAGTTAGCATAGTTTAAGAATATCTGCATTCCTAAAGTAGGCCCTTGGATTACCTACATTGGGACACTTGATGTGTCCCTGTCAAAAAGGTGCCCACCCTGGACTTATTGACTCAAGTCTGGGAGCAGGTCCCAGGAATCTGCATTTCTTCAAGGTCTTTGAATAATTTTTTTTAATTGTGATAAAATATATACAACATAAAATGTGCCATTTCCACCATACAACTCAATGGCAGATCTAAATCACATCTGTTGTGCAATTCTCACTACTATTTATTTCCAAAACTTTTCCATCACCCCAGAGAGTTAAGCAATCACTCCCTTTTCTCCAGCCTCTGGTGATCTGTAATCTACTTTCTGTCTCTACGAATTTGCCTATTCTAGATAGTTGATGTAAGTGGAATGATACAATATGTGTTCTTGTGTGTCTGATTTATTTCACTTAACGTAAATGTTTTCGGGATTCATCCATGTTGTAGCATGTGTCAAAACTTCATTCCTTCTTATGGCTGAGTATATTCTATCACATGTACATACCACATTTAGTTTACCCATTCTTCACTCAATAGACACTTTGGTTGTTTCCACCTCTAGCTATTGTGACTAATTCTCCTATGAACATTGGGATATTGGCATCTGCTCAAGTCCTCGTTTTTAAATTTTTGCTGTTTATACCTAGAAGTGAAATTGATGGGTCATATGATAATTCTAGGTTTAACTTTCTGAGGAACGCCAAAGTGTTTTCCACCAGCTGCGCCATTTTACCTATGCACATATGAGGGGTCCATGAGCATCTTGTCAACACTTATTTTCCATGGTTTTGACTGTTGCCATCCTACTAGCGGTGAAATGGCATCTTATTGTGGTTTCTTCTAAGTTGGAGAACTTGGCTGTATGTAAACGACACAGGAAATTCAGAGATATGGACTTAAGGTAAAGGGAAAGGCTTTTTGTCATTTTTCAGAGTGAATTTTCTTTCGCTTCTGCTGCTGCTTCTTCTTCTAGTTCCCAGTGCTGAGTACAGTGGTCCACCAAGAGCACCTTAGTCCTAAAGTGAATTTAAAGAGTTCGAGTATTGCCAGGGCCTGGTTGAGATCTGAGAAGACCGGGCAGGTGAGCGTGCCTGAGCTTGGGGCAGAGGTGCAGGGTTGGTGATAGTGGAGCTGAAGAAGCCTACAGTCAGGGGTTCCACTCTCACGAAGCTTTTGCCAACGGAAAGACTGAGTCCAAGCCTCTCTCCAGGGTCTAATGGTTTTATGAGCTGGCTTCATAAGATAACTTTGCCTTTCAGGAAGTGCTGTAATGAGAATGCACAGTGGGAAAAGTGCTATCTAGCTTTTTTATTAAAAAAAAAAAACAAAAAACATGTGGGTCAAGGGTGGGGAGAATAACCTCTCTGCCCTCCCACCAACAGTGTCTGTGGAACAACACTCAGTGGGCAAGGTGTCAGGCTTTACATCCATCCTGACGGACATCCAATCAGAGGGGTTTTCTCATATCCCAGGGCTTTAGTCCAGGCTGAGTGAAAATCTCTCTGGAGACCGGGGATGCCCCTCATGACCCTCCAACACCCTGAGCAAGAAGCTGCTGCCCATTAGCAGTGGCAGTTCTGAGTGTCTGGGAAGGGTTGGGTGGGACCCAGAGCCGACCCTTGGGCCTCCATAGAGGCTGCCCTCTCCCAAATTCCAAATTCTGCCAGAAGTAACACTCATTGCTTTAGGTGGAATTTTGCTTCTTTGGCTACACTGGGCCAATTAGCCTAGCAGAAGTCTGTAGGTAGCACACTCTCGGGGGGACTTGAAGGAGCCACAGTCAAGAGATCAAATAACCTCCTTGTTCTCTCTGTGCAACAGGCCTGGACTCCATCAGAAGGACGTGCCCGGCCAACCAAGACGGAACTTTGGTGCAGACAGCAGGGCAATGAGGCAAGCAATAAAAAGGCATAATCTCTTAAGGCAACATGAATTGCTGGTGAGAACGTAAGGGGGGAGCAACATTAGCCAAGGATCATTTTCCTCTTGTTATAGATGCCTGCTGACTGCTTGTGGGGGAAAAGTGGGAAAAAATCCTGCTAACACTGGTGGGCAGCAAGACGTAATTTACAGAACTGGTTTTCCCAAAATTTTTATAGCTAAACTGTCTTAGGGTGATCATTAGTGACAATCATTGACTGAGTGCTTCTTCTGTGACAGAAATCATAGCTCACCTAACCCTGGGATCCTAGTAAATTAGCAGTATCATCATCCTGTGTCAGTTAGGTTCAGTGCAAGAAACAGAAGTTATTCTAGGTATTTTGAGCAAAAGAGAATTTTTGTATGAGAAATCAAATTCTTATGAATTATGAGAGGCTGGAGGAGCATATACAAGGGGTGATAATGAGCTATTGAATATAAGGACTCATTACATAGCTGAGACATCAGGAAACTGCCGTTGCTGCCCCCATAGCTACTATCAAACCACCTCTCTCACTCTGAAACTGGTGACCATCTTTCTTTGCTGCCTCTAAACTTACCACAACCAAGCTTGCTTCAGCAGAGAGAGAGAGCCTTCCCTCAGCTCCACCTTCCATACTTTCCATGAGAACCGTCAACTAGTAGGAGCTACTTCCCATCCAGTATTCTAGCTGCAAAAGAGTCTGCAGAGCTCTCCAGGCTCCCCAAGGAAGGAGGCTGGAATTGAGAATAAAAGCGCCTCACGTGCCTATTTTTCAGTTGCATTCAGAGAGGTTAAGTCACTTGTACAAGGTTGCACAGCTAGTTAGCAGTGAAGCCGTTGCTTAAGACAAAGTGTGCAGGACTCTGAATCCTGTTCTTACCACTGCTTTCAGGGGAATAAAGGAAAAATGAACTCTACATATTCTAAGCATTCCTATTAGTCATAATTACATTGGTGGTGGTTTTTAGATCTTTAACATTTAAGGGAGGAAGCATCATAGCCCAAATGATGTGCCAGCAACTCAGTGCCCTTAGAATATCCTCCCTTATTACCAAGAACACCACCACCCACCCTTATGCGTTGGCTTCTGATATAGTGGTAATGTTTTATTTCTTTATCTGAGTAGTAGTCACATGGCTATATTAACTCTTTGAAAATTCATCGAGCTGATTACTCATGGGCTCTTTTTTCTTTTCTTTTTCTTTTTTTTCTTTTTTCTTTTTTTTTGCATTTCTTTACTTTATGTTAAACTTCAATAAAAGCTTGCTTAAAAATAATGTTGGCTGATTCAACTTCCCCCAGGACCAGGAAAATATTCCACATTTTAAATGAAAAGTATTTTCCTTCTAGTCCTGACAGGCTGAAAATCCATATCCAGTGCTGCTTTCGACTCAGGGTTTGAGTAAACTGAGGAATGAAAGAGCCAAGAATGTTTGGGGCTCTTTGGCAAAAGCTGAGACATTCTTTTACTTTTTCTTTAGAAGATAGAAACACACACACACACACACACCACGCACACGCACACACACACACCTGTGGCAGAGACTTGTTGTTGGGCATGAACTATGTACATATTCCTCCTAGGTGACCCCTAGGCTATTTTCCCCAGCCTCTCTTGCGGGCAAGTGCAGCCATATGACTGGATTCTGGTCAATGGAATGTCCAAAGTGGGTAGAAGTGATGGACACAAATTCCATGTCTGGCCCATAAACCCTCCCATGTACAACCTTTGATTACCTTTTCCTATCCTCTGGCTAACTGGAGAGTTCTCTGAGGGCCTAGAAGAATGTGGAGCCATAAGACAGAAGGAGCCTGGGTCCCTGTGTCATCATTTGGAGGAAAGTCATGTAGGAGAGTCACCGGACCAGAAAAACCTATGATGGGACATTGCACAAGCAAGAAATAAACTGTATTGTGTAAAGTATTGAAACACATAGTTTGTTTCTTTCAGAAGTTAGCCTGCCCTGAATAGAGCCATTTTGAAATTAGACAAAACCTATTCTCCAAAGCATTTTTAAAAATCTGAGGAGCCAAAGTAACCTCTTGCCTGTTACCTACTGTCTCTTAGTTAAGAAACAGTTGTAACAGTTCCCCAGGCAAGTTAAGGCAAGAGATCAGGGGTAAAGACTCTTTGTTCTAAGATGTGAGAGTTGGTAGTCCTTTATAAAAAGCTGTGTGTCTCCTCATTTGTTGACAAAGAACTCAGAACAGCAGCATTCTGGGCCCATTTAATGCCGGGCCAACAGTTCTGTACCACCAGAGGGCAATGCTATATAATAGCTGATGCGCATAATAACTGAAGCCTTGTGAAAAGGAGAAATGGAGTCAGCATTTATGGAAAGGGTAGGAGACAGACACCAGGGTTGTGGAAAAGTTCCTGGGTGATAGGATGGAGGACAGTGAGGAAAACGTCTTTGAGATGCATACCCCTCACCTTCATCTCCCTCGCTATTGTTCTAATGGCCAAGTCTGCCTGTATTTTTCCTACACGTGTAAAAATTCTCCAGCTGAAAGATTCAGCTTCACGAAGAAAGGAAAAACTGTGCTTAAAGTACCTTTCACCAAATCATCAAACATTTAGAGCTGTTGCAAAATGAAGACAATGAGAAAGAGCAGAAATAAAAAGAGGCAAGCGAAAGTACAGAGCCCATTTTGTTCTCTGCTGGGCCTGGGGCCTGCAAGAGTCTATAAGAAAACAGCAGTTTCTCTAGCAATATCCTGTGGTTTCCTATTATAACCTAGGGTTGTGAGTTCTGCTTCCTGGAACGGAGAGCTAACTTTTTTCCAGACCAAGCTTCTAGCAAAAAATAACTTGAAAAAGAAGACAGAAATGTATATCTTTAAACTGTTCGATAGCATTAAAGAACAACGAATGATTTCTAGAAGCAAGATCTCCTAGAGGAAGAGACCCTGAACTCTGAGCCCAATCTTTGGCATCCCTTTTCTCCTTGAGATATTTGCCAATTTTGATTTTTTTTTTGGTGAAAAATTCCTCAGAAAGCAGCAGCTGACAGGCCAAGAAGGATTTTGGCAACTTATTACCAGGTTGGAGGAACGAAAAATTGGAGTCTGAGATCTGCCAGTCAGGTGAGGATATGACGAGCAGCTCAGGTTTTCAGCTGGGATCTCAAAAACCTATAACCTAGAATAAGAGAGTCAGCCCCAGTTTCCTAGAAGACAGGGCCAGAGGCAAAAGCTTGCACGCTGATGCTTTCCTAGGAAATACAGTGGCAGGGAAACTGGAATGAGGAGGAAAGGGGAGTGAGGCAGAGCAGAGGGGAGAAGGTATGTAAGGGAGGATCTACTGAACTCTGCAAAATACCAATACTCCTCAAGACTCTCAAGGTCACCCAAACGAAGAAAATCTGATACTTTCGCAGGTCAGAGGAGGATGGGACATGATGACCAAATATGAAGTGGTAATCTGAAACAGAAAAATAATATTAGGGGGAAACAGATGAGATCCAAATAAAATATGGAGTTTCATTAATAGTTAGGTACCAAGTTGGGTCCTTGGTTGTTACAGATGTACCATAGTAATGTAAATTGTTACCAGTTGGGGAAGGTATGTGCAAGGTAGGTACGCAGAACTCTCTGTGTATCTTCGCAACTTTTCTGTAAATCTGAAACTATTATAAAATAAAACTTTTTTTAAAAAAAAAGAATAAACAAGTAGGTTAGGCCAAATAAATTTTCTCTGTTGAAAATATCAATTATAATGTCTTGTGAGATTATAAGTATATATTACTTGTAATTAAATTGAACATATCGAATATTAATAATATAAACACATATATTATGCACATAATTAAAGCATACAATGGCAATAGCACAAAAGGCAGGAGGAGAAGGATAAATGGAGCTAAAATGTGTTAAAATCTTTATATTGTCTGGGAAATAGTAAAAATATTCATTTATATTAGATTTTAATAAGTAAAAAATGCATGTTGTAATCTCTAGGCTTATCACCAATAGAATAGTAAATGAACAGGTAACTAACGACTCCTTAAGGGAGGAAAAAAATAGAATGATAAAAATACAAAAGAAAGTAAGAGAGAAAATGAAACATTAAAGAGGTGGGACAAATAGATAACACATAGTAAGCTACGATGGTTAAACCCAAATATTAGTTATAACATTAAATGTAAGTGAAGACAATGCTTTGATGAAAAGTCTAAGAGTAGATTTAAAAACAACAACAACATCAACCAAATGTCTCTTTAAATACATATTTTAACCATAAGGACACAGAATTATTTAAAAAATAGTGGTATGAAAAAAGATTCCATTCAAATAGTAAATGACAGCTGGTGTAGCTAAGTGGATTTCAAGACAAAGCTTTACTACAGATAAAGAGGCATAATGTACGTTAAAACAGTTAATGCACCGGAAATATATAACAATTTCAAATTTGTATATACATAACAGAGGCTCAAAGCACAAAAAGGAAAATTTGACAGAACTAAAAGGGAGAAAGACAAATCCTCAATGATAGTGGGTGATCTTCATATACTTCTCTCAGTAACTATAGAAAAAGCAGCAAAAAATCAGTAAGGATTTAAAAGAATTGGACTGTACAATAAAAAGTTTGACCTAAGTAACACACATAGACGACCGCTTCCCAACAGTGAGAGAACAAATATACTTCCTTTTCCAGTGCACGTGAACATTTGCCAAAAATCAAACATATGTCGAGCCATTAAACAAATTTCAACAAATTTCAAAGAACTAAGATTATGCAGAAGATATTCTCTAACCACAGCTTAACCGGAATTAAACTCGAAATTGGTAACAATAAAGTTACTAGAAAGTACTCAAATGTTAGGAAATTAAGCAATATACATCTAAATAAATCATGGGTCAAAGAAGAAATCACAATAAAGAGGAGAAACTAACTGAATAATAATGAAAAGATGTCATACTAAAAACTTATGTACTATGGTGTGAATCTTTGTGTCTACCCAAAATTCATACATTATAGCCCTAATAAACAGTGTGATGATATTTGGAGTTGGGGACTTGAGGAGGTAATTAGGTTTAGATGAGGTAACATGGGTGAAGCCCCCATGATGGGATAAGTGCCCTTATAATAAGAAGAGGAAGAGACCAGAGTTTCATCTCTCTCCACCACGTGAGGATATAACAAGAAGGTGGCTGTGAGCAGACCAGGAAAAGGGCCTCATCGGAAACTGAATCTGCTAGAACCTTGATCTTGAAATCCCTAGCCTCCAGAACTTTGAGAAATAAATGTTTATTGTTTCAGCCACCCAGTCTATGGAGTTTTCTTATAGCAGTCTGAGCTAATACACTGTAGGATACAGTAAACCTGGACTTAAAGAGACAGTTATATCCTAGAATTCCTAAAAAAGAGGAAAGAACATCTAGCTCCAGGAAGTTAGAATCATAACAGCAAATTCGACCCAAGGAGTTCCATTTACAAGTAGATGAAGTCGTTTGTGGCAAATTAATCAATCAGCCCATGCCAAGAAAGGTTCTATATAAGGAATGTTGCAACTGAGCTCCTGGCCCAGATCTTTAGAGCGCTAGCTCCTCTGGGACCGCCAGCGTAAGAAACCTGAGTTCTCCAACTCCCCGAGTGCTGCTTGGTTTCTCGCTGGTCTAATTTTGGATCTTTTCTGCAACAGGTTCACCTCTCTACCTCATGCTACACACAAAATTTAATTTACCACAGATCATAAACTAAGTGTAAAAGCTAAAACTATAAATCTATTAAGGATAATATCTTTGCGATCTGGAGCTAGGCAAAGATTTCTTAGGTAAAACTAGAAAGATATAACTATAAAAGAAATAAGTGATAAAATGGAATTTATCAAAAGTAAAAATATCTGTTCATAGGCACCATAAAGAATATAAATAGGCAAGCCACAGGCTGGAAGAAAATATTTGCAAGATATATAACCAAGAAAGAACATGTATCCAGAATGTATAAAACTCCTAGAATTTAATAACTAAAAGGACAAACAAACTCATAAAAATAAGCAAAAGAGTTGACAGACACTTCACAAAGGACGATATCTGAATGGTCAGTAGTAGATTGGTGAAAAAGTGCTTAATATTATAAGGTTGCAAGGGGTAGGGGAACCAAAACCCTTATATTGTGGGTAGGAACATAAAAAGGTTTTGCAAGGGGTAGGGCAACCGAAACCCTGATATTGTGGGTAGGAACATAAAAAGGTACAACTATTTTGGAAAAACTCTTTGGCAATTTCTTACCAAATTAAATGTGCACTTAACTTTGACTCAGCAATTCCAATTCTAGTTATTTAATCCAAGAGATATAAAAATATGTTTATAAACTGATTCGTACAAGAATGATCATTACATCTTTATTCACGATAACCAAAAAATTGGAAAACAAAACAAAACAAAACAAAACCCAAATATCCACCAATTGGAGAGTGGAGAAACAAATCAGGATATATTTATATACGATGTAATGCTTTTCAACACTAAAAGGAACTATTAATACCCACAGCAACATGGATCTACCTCCCAAACATTATACTGGATAACAACAACTGAACACAAAAGAGACATATTGTATAATTTCATTTTTATGAAGTTCTAAAGCAAAACCAATTTGAAGTGAAATATATCACAACAATAGTTGCCTCTGGGGGTGGAGATTAACTGGGGGGCTCAAGGGAGCTTTCTAAGGTTATGAAAATGTTCTGTATTGTGATAAAGGAGGAAATTAAGTGTCCATTTGTCAAAATTGCACAGTTTAAATATGTGCGATTCCATATATGTACATTTTGCCTTAAAATAGAAGAATTGTGAAAAATCATCATATTATCACCATCCAGTGGGGGAGTGGTTGAGAGTATAGAAAATGCAAGAATGGCAGAATTTGATCATTGTAGCTAGGTGATGCATACATGGGAGTTAATTATACTCACTACTTTGTAAATGTTAGGGTTTTTTCCTAATAGAATTTCTTGTTAATGAGGATGAAATAAAGAAGTTTTAAGACTTCTCTAAGAAAGTAAAAATTGAGAATCAGTTGCTAGCAAGTCTGTATTAAAAGAAGACCTAATAGTAGTTCTTGTGGGAATAATAAAAATGATCCATATAGAAATATAGGTATGTAAGGGAGAACGAAAAGCACCAGAAAAGGTAAACATGTGGGTAAACATAATATAACTGTACCAAATAATCCTACTAATGTGGAGTTTAAAAATATATGTAGAAGGTTCATGAGAATAATACGAAGTTAAGAGACTTAAAAGTTTCTAAGTTAAAATATTCTAAGGTCTTAAAATTACCGAGAAGATAGGAAAAATAATTTCTTGGTTAAATATCAAGGACTCATCTTGTAATGTCCATGGTAATTTTTTACAACAGTAATAGGAAACTAAGATAGTATCTACTGATAATTTTTGCCAAAACTAAAAATTTCATATAATTGCAAAGTGCTGATTTCCCAACTCCAGCTCTCCCTCTATCTTTAGTAGTTACCATGCAAAATTTTAGTAAAGGAAGATAACTTCTCCTATCTTTATAAATATTTATACATTTTATATATATTGCGAACAAGTATATATATATGTAATATTTTTTATTCTCCGTATAGGCTCAAGAATCCCTCAAATTGTCCCAGATTTGGCCCATGGGAGCCTCTTTAAACTGGCTTCTTTGTTCTTGTGACATGTCCCATCATTTTAGGGGTGTGTGTGTGTGTGTGTGTGTGTGTGTGTGTGTGTGCTTCCCTACTCTCCAGCATAACAAGATATTCAAGCTCATCTTGTATACTTCCTGGTCCAGCAGTATAATCAGCCATTTTCCCAAGAGTGCTGGCTCCTTTGAATTGGAAATGGTATTAGAAACCAAGATCTGGTGTTAGTTGTGTTCATTGCTACAGGGGTGTCTTTTCTTTTTGGCCCTTTCAGCAGACAGAGCTAGGAAATAAGCGCATGTATATATACACATACATCCACACATGCATATCATGTATGTGTGCTCATGTGCAGGTATATCTACATACATATTATAACAAATATCTCCAATCTCACTTCATCCCCATAGGGTTCTTTCTTGCCTTCCTCTATTCCATATTTATATGTCCCTTCTTTCCACAGTGAGAACCTTGGCTCCCAATTATCAACACATTTACTCATTTTCTAAGACCTAAAATAGATCGATCTGAAATAGTTTTATAACTGATTTTCCTGCACCACTATAAAAAATAAACTCAATAAAAACGGTTCAGGATTTGTTCATAATTCTTCCTCAAATTCCCTTCTCAGCACAGAAAGAGTATGAATATTGTATTCATAAATAAAGTGGATTCCCTCCCAACCTCCCGCACCCACTCCCGACCCCCGCCACCTTCAGTAAGATTATGTTATTCATTTGAAATACAATTGGGTTCATTGACTTTAGTTTGATTTCAGTTTTAGGAATTTTCTTCCTGTCCATTCTTATAGATGCAATTTCAGTTTTTTGAATATGCAGAACATTAACATCTTTCCACTAGCCAAAAGTACACAAAATATATATAATACTCAAAGAAATGCCGCTGTCTCCCTTTCTTTCTGCCCTTCATCCCTTATAGGTAACTATTTTTATTGTTTTCTCTTTTATCCCTCCTGTGTTTCAATATGTATAAATGTATCTATGTTTTCTTATTTTCCCTTCTTTCTTACACATGCTCATTTGCACTTTTCTTTTTTTGCTTAACAATATCTCCTGGAAATCACTCTATAATCAGTTCATAGAGAACTTTATTCATTTTTAGAATGCATAGTACTCATTGTATGTATGTCTAAGTTTATTCCATCAATCGCCTATGCTTGAATATTTAAGTATTTCCCAATATTATGCAATCACGAATAATGAAGAAATGAATAATTTTGTGCATATGTATCGCCATATCATTGGGGTGCATTTTCAGGGTAAATTCTAAAAGCAGAATTGCTTGGTTGAGGGTAAATGTAGAGAGAGGTTTGTTAAATAGTGTGATATTCCCCTTTGTAGAACTGGAGCTGTTTGTACTCCAGTAATGCATGAGAGCCTGTTTCCTACAGCTTTGCCAACAGAGTGTAGTTTCAAGCTTTTGAACTTCTGCTTTCCTGATAAGTTTGAAATAATATCTAGGTATAGTTTTACTTGTACTTTTTTTGTGACTGAAGTTGAACATCTGTTCACATTTTAAATATTTTTTATATCTTTTTGTCAATCATTCATCTTTTGAGTATTTTTTCAATAGATTTTAAAATCTTCCTCAATTTTGAGTCTATATACATATATTCAGTTTTCAGACTATATATTCTGAAAATATATATATCTGCTGTAGACTGAATTATGTTCTCCCAAAATTCATATTGAAGTCCTAACCCCTGATGAGGTCATCAGAATAGGGCTCTCATCCAATAAGATTAGGGTCCTTATAAGAAGAGATATCAGAGTGTGCCCCGCCCTCTCTTTTTCTCCCCCACTCCAGACACTCTCCCCACACAGGCACAGAGGAAAGGTGATCAGAGACTGAACTGTACTAGAACCTTAATCTTAGACTTTCTAGCCTCCAGAACTGTGGGAAAATTCTATTATTTAAGCCACCCAGTCTATGGCATTTTGTTATGCAGTCTGAACAGATTAAGACAGGGCCAATAGCTTTTATCTGTGTTATATTTTGCCAGTATTTCCTTTCAGTTTGTCATTTGTCTTTTGACTTTCTTTTGGTGTATTTTTTTCCATGCAAAAGTTTCCTTTTTGTTTTTAATGTAGTCAAGGTAGAAGTATTATAATAACCTTAGCAGATACTTTTGGATATTGTTCTCTGATTCTACACCAAAACTTGACAAGTAGTAGTTTCTTAAATATTAGTAGTTAGGTAGAATATTAAAATTTATAATTGAACTTTTCATATCCTGTGACATTAAATCCATTGTTTTATCTTGCACTTTGAATGGATTTTGGTTCACTAAATTATACTATCTTATATACCACTAAGATATATAAGATCTTTCCAAATATTGACAGATTTTATTACACATCAAAAAATCATGTTAGTTAAAACTATCGCCAATCTCATCAGGAATGTTCTTAAGTATTGGGAGGTTGTTGAGCTCATGATAACAGATACAAGCTTTCAAAAATTTAAAAATCTACTTCATTAAGGACATTTTTAATTATTAAGTGAAACTAGAACTGTGTGTGTTTTTTACAGTTTTACTCACCAGTGCTTTTCTATCATCAGTGCAAATGTCAACATAGCAAATAAGGCCTTAGAATTATTATTATGAAAGTAGTTTTGACCCACAGACCCCATTAAATGATCTCAGGGACCTCGCAGTGTTCTTTGAGTACAACTGCTCTAAAGATATCCTAAATCCTTCAAACTCTTATTTTCAATTCAGCTCTAACGTCAGAGAAAAAATATTTTAATCTAGAGATGCCTCTAGGCCCGAAAAAGTATAAATACAGACCCTCCTTCTTCCTACCTACACCTGGACTAGTTTTCCTTGCCTCCTTTGTTATTCCTCATCAAGGGTAAATATTCACCTGTACTTCCCCCCACCAGGGCTTTAACTGCTTAGCAAAGACGGGAGGGGTAGGGGATTTTTGAAAAGGAGGGAAGGGGTCAGATGTTGCCGCTGATCAAAGCGAGAGAATTTATCTCTGAAGTGATCAAGCCAGGAAGCGAGGCTCCAACCCGCAGAGAGGACGCATGCTTTTGTTCCCTGGAAAAGAGCACATCTGTTTGTGAGGCAGAGGATGGCGGGTAGGGGTTTACCGAAGGCTTTCTTTCCTGGGAGTCCCTCTCCTCCTGGCTTGATGTGTGTTGATCAAAAGCTTAGGGACTAACTGGAGACCCACTCCTTGCCCTTCCACAAACAAGGCCAGGCTAAACCAAGGGACACGGTGACACCTCACTGTTTGACTCTCAGATCATCAAAGGTCTCTGAGACCACTCAGGGTGGAGCCAAGAGGTGCTGGAGAAATGCAGG
>NW_006443124.1:8949823-8955111 GCF_000325575.1 Pteropus alecto
CGCAGGAGGGCCGTGTGACTACCTGTGGTAAAGTTTTTTAAACTTTCAACCAGCAGTTTCACTTCTAAGAATTTATCCTCGGTGGTCAGATGTGCACAAATAGGCATCGGGTCTTTATAATAGAGTTGGAAACAGTCTGAAAGAAAAACAACAATAAGGAACGGGTTAAACAAACAATGGTACAGTCCCAGGACGTTTAGAACAGTGGGTCCCAAAACGGGGTCTGCAGACTCTCCAAGGTCACTGAGGCCCTTTCTGGGGGTCCCCAAGGTCCAAACTTTTCATAATAATGCTAAGACACTATTTGGCCTTTTTCCTGTCTTGATCTTTGCACCAATGGTGCAAAAACAGTAGTGGGAAAAACTGCTGGTGAATTGGCACAGATCAGCACTGGCACCACACCGTACTAATAATCACTTCGTTCTTTATTGCCAAGTACCTGCAGAAAAAAAATCTCAATAATTTCATTTAAGAAAGTCCTTAACGAAGCAGTAGAAAGTACTAATTTTGTTGAATCTTGACCCTTAGGACACATTTTCAAATATTCTGTGACCACTTGGGAAGTATGTATGAAGTACATACTTCCTGCTGTACAACCCAGCTAGGATAGTTGCCTGGAGAAAAAGCATCTGTGAGCTAAAAAGCTGTTTTTTTTTTCATAGAATGCCATTTTTACTTGAAACAAAGACCGACAAGTGAGGTTACATTAATACCTTGGTGGGACCTAGGCACTTTGGCCTTTGTGGGCCCTTTCCTCTATAATGAAATATAAAAATTATATTTTATGATTCTGTTGGTATAAAGACAAAATTTACTGTTATATATTAGAATATTTTATTTGATTTAAAATAATTAACCTACATTTTCTTCTGATTTTAAGAGACATTAAAACATTTTCTTGGGCACATAGTCGTGTGGGTCTCGGCACTGTTCCTAGTGAAGGAGTTGGGCCCGATAGACATATTATGGTTGTTCACGCTTGCATGTGTGCAGGGCTGAATTCTCCATTAAGTGAAAATTTAACATATTAATATATTTGTCTTTATACCAATGCCATTTTTTTTTTTAATGGAGGAATGGGCCCATGAAGGCAAAAATGCCTAAGGCCCAGGAAAGTCATAATGTAGCCCTGCATACATGGTAGGTATTTTCTTGAAAATTAATGAGATGAAATTGTCACGTCAAGGAAAATAACTGTGACATCATGGTGCCGACAAAAATTTGAACTTTCAAGCAAATTTGAACTTGACAACTTCCCAATACTTAAAAATCTTCTGCTGGTATCAGTGGTGATAATAAGGAATGTGATTTTCTGACATTGTTTAATGAAAGGTGTTCATATTTGGAAGCTCTATATAACTCAATGAACCACTGTTTTCTAAATGACCAATGTATGATTTTACCAAATCATGCATGACTAAAAGATCCATTCGAGATATGAGACGATTAATGGATTTTATGTTACCAAGTTTAAAAGTTTATTGCTTGATTTCAGATTCTACACTTCTTGTATTTGGTGTAGTATCAGAGAACATCCAAAATTATCTGAAAAGGCTGTTAAAATCCACCCCCACCAAATACATATCTGTGTAAGGATGGATTTTTTTATATGTTGTTTCAAACAGAACATACAGCAACTGACTGAATATAGGAGACGTGAGAATCTAGCTATCTTCTATTAAACCAGACATTTAAAAAATGTGTAAAATTATAAAACAATGGCACTCTTCTCACTAATTTTCATTTGGAGAATATAATTATTTTTCATACGAATACATTTTTATGTTAATATTTAACTCGTTTACAGATTCACATTTTTAAAATGAATAAATTAATATTTAAAAAATTTGTTTTAATTTCTAACAGATTAAATATTGATAAATACAATCCACATAAACAATAATTTAAGAGGATAAAGGGATTTTGAATCCAAGTGGTTTGAGAACTGCTGTTGTAGACTAACTACCTGGTTAAATGTTCGTAAAGGACCACTAAGTTTAAAAAGTAGGTGACAAGCACTAAATGCAGTAGGACCCCAAATATATTTAATAATAAGTAGATATGAATGATATGAATACATAGGCTGTAAGGGGAGCAGTGGTTCTCTTCTAGTGGTGTAATGGGGATAAGTTTTACTCTTTGTGCATTTTTATTTTCCAAGCTTTACATGGTGAGTATGCATTTATTTTGCAACTTTTTTTTTTTAAGTTGGTGAAACCCCTGAGCTAGATTGGGAGAAGGGGAAGGTCACCAAGGTGGAAGAACAGGGCATGAAAATTACAGGGGTGGAGGTGGCACCTTCTGGAGAAAAGCAGAGGAATCAGAGCCTCTGCATTGAACAGCTCCAGGTGACAATATTCCTAGTGAGTCTTATGATGATGGCACATCATGGAGGGGCATGCGGTGTGGAGAGAGCTCCAAGATTAGCTCTTGGAGGAGTATAGAGTCTACCCCAAGGACAGTGGTGTATGACTGTGTAGGGACAAAAAGACCTACTGTGAATTTGGGGGTGTGGGGAGGACAGATGCTGGGTGCAGAGGAAGCCAAGCCATCAGAAGTGCTCTTTTCAGAGCTCAGGTCCCAGAGACACCTGGTTTGAACCCCAGCAGCAGCCTGCCCTCTCTGTGATCCTAGGGCATATTTCTTGCCTACCCGAATCTGTAGTGTCCTCATCTGTAAAATGAGGATGAAAATGTCCCAGAACTGCCTGCCGGGGCTGTTGTGAGGGTGAAATGATGGGATATATGTGACCTGGCACATGGCGAGTGTGCAATAAGATAGAGAGCAAAACATGGCCTTTTAAATGTTACTCATTTCCAAGTCGCCAGGGAAATCAATTGTGTCAGAAACCAATGTTAGGGAAAAGGCGAGTGAGTTACTTCTTGGCCTCTTAGGGCTGCAGTTTGGATTTATTGGACAATCATCTACGTTGGCCTTGGCCACCACTGGGGAATAAGAAGCCTCAGGTCTGTCCACCTCCAAGACACCAGCAGGCTACAGGCATCCTCATTTTCTCCATACAGGCCTGGCCTTCACTGCAGCCCAGTTGTTTCCTCTTGTTAAGGTTTACAGGAGGACCGCTTACATTTTGGATCAGGGCCTGAACAGTGTGGTAACATACCTAGAAGTTTTCTCACCCTGGGAAGGAGCCTGGCACCTGCCTGGCACACAGCAGGTGCTCAGCAAATGTTAACTGAGTGAATAAATGAAGTCTGGCATCCTCCGGACTTACTGTGGCCCACAGAAACTTTGCCTGGTGTCTGACCCCTGCAGAACTGAGGAACCTGCCCAAGGACCCAGGGAAGGACAGAGCAACAAGGAAGGTGGTCTCTGCACCTTTCCTGACACCCTTCTGCAGCTTCCCTGGGGGACTCTCACACAACCTTAATGCTTTATTTTTGGGATTCAAAGAATCATTTCTCCAGCTTTATCTCCTGTAACTCTTCCCTTCACTCATTTTACTCCAACCTCACATTCACTATTCCTTTTATAAAAATTGGGATATTACTGACATATGTTGTGCTCGTTTAAGGTGTACACATGTTGATTTGATACAGTCACATATTGCAGTATGATTACCACCTTAGCATTAGTTAACACAACTATCACAGCACGTAATTATCATTTCTTTTTTTGTGGTAAGAACACACGCACTATTCCTTGACAATTTCAGACACGTTTGTGCCTCAGGACCTTTGCACTCACTGTTTCCTCAGGCTTGGAACACTCAGATATCCACATGGCTTGCTTCTTTTGTTCCTTCAGGTCTTTGCTTAAAAGTTACCTCAGGGAAAGTCTTCTCTAAATTTTGAACCCCACCCCACCTCACACTACCTTATCACCCTTCTGGGCCTCATTTTTTCCCATAGCATTTACACCATCTGACTAATCTCTCTTTTGTGGATTGTCTTCCTTTCCCCACTAGTCTGCAAACTTCAGAAGGGCAGAGATTTTTTTTGCCTGTTTTGGTCACTGCTTCATCTTTATCATCCAAATTGATGCATGGCCCAACGTATGACTTCAGTACTTAACTGAATTAATGAATCCATGAAGGGTTTGTATCGGACACTGCTTTGCAAACTAATTTTAAAGTCCTGTGTAAAAACATCATGGTGAAGGCCGGAGGTTACCACCGCTGCTCTAGGGGGCAGCCTGACGGCTAGGAGAGGTCTTTCAGTAGTGGTACTTTAAACCTCACATCAACTCTGCCAGGTGTGTATTGTTATGCAAATTTGGTTAACATTTTGGTACTCAGGTGGCTTCCCCCTTCACACTTTGGCGGAGGGCGGGGAGGGGAGGAGAGGAAGGGCTCCTATTTAAGAACCCGGGATGGGGCACTAACCCCTTCAGGAGACAAACCAATTTGGGAATTCATGGACAGTCTTTAGATGGGTCCCTCCTTTTTCTGCTTGTCTGCAGTTTTAAAATTCGTGTGTGATAGGGAATCACTGTTTACATTAGTGAATCCTAACTGGGTTCAATCGTGAACATTAGATGAATCGAAGTAGCTAACGCCTTCTGTGCACACAGCAGGTCGACTTTTGGGGGTCATGATGAAGAACCCCAGAGCAGCCGGATATGCAGTAGTTGGTCGTGGGGTAGAAATGGTTTGCGGGAGACTTATATCTAAAGACAGCGGCGGGCTCTGAGTTGTGCGGGGGTCCGCATTGGTTGGGGAGGGAAAAGTGCTTGCTGGTAACAGCAGTTGCGCCTCCCTCCCTGTGTTAACGGGATGGCTTCTAGGAATGAGGCAGCGAAAGTCCCAAGCTGAGGGCCAGGCACACAGTAGGCGTTCAGTAAGTGTCACTCGAGACACACGGGCTGGGACGTGCGCTGGAGAAGCCGCTCTGCCCGGCACCTCTGTTCAGGGCGCACCCCTTTCTCGGGTGGATCCCGCATCTGGCGTCCAGCGTCAGGGAGGGGTGCTTGAGGGCACAGGGCCGGCCGCCAGGGCCTCGGTGCAGCCGGGGGACAGACCGACTGACATCCAGGCTGCACAGTGCCGAGGTTCCTCGTGCGCGCGGCCGCAGGATTAGGGTCAAGGCCGGGGCGGTGCGGGAGGGGCGGCCGGACGCGCAGAGACGGGATGGGATGTGACGAGCGGCGCGCTGTGCATTGTGGGAATCCCGGGGCCGCCGCGACTGGTTCCAGTTCACTCCGCAGCGGAGCCGGGCGGAGGGGGCGAGCGCGGTGCGCGCGGGCGGGAAGCGAGTAGGCGGGCGGGCCAGCGAGCAGCGCGGAGAGAAAAGGCGCGAGCAGCCCAGAGCGCACAGGCCGAACACCTTCCT
>NW_006443124.1:8955295-8958210 GCF_000325575.1 Pteropus alecto
ACGCCGGGGCGCGCGTAAGGCACCCTCCCAGGCCATGCCCGGGCCGCGCGGGATTCCCTTTGGTTTTGTTTAGAAAGCAAACCCGGAAGCCAACTTCTCACAACCGCGTCCTCCTGCTCGCGCCCGGGGGCTTTTGTGGGAAGGAGACCCTTCCCAGGTGGACGGGCAGACGGCGACCCTTCCGGGTTGGATGGGCAGACGGCCGGGCCTGAGGCCGGAGGAGGCCCCGCGGCGCTGGCTGGCAAACCTGGGCCTGGGCGCCCGGGAGCGGTTGTACGCGGAGTTGGACTTGGTGAGGCCACGCCGGCCCACGAATTGCCAGCCCCCGCACAATAAGTCGGGCCCGGACGCCAGTGGCCCCAGTGTAGGCGCCTGACTCTATCTGCTGGGAGTGGGGGGTGGGGGAATGCTCGCGGCACTGGAGCCAGGCCTGGGAAGGGGTTGTCCAGAGACCGGCTGGAGAGGGGCCACGGGAACCCCGTAACTCTCGGTGAGCTCTTGATGGTCTTTTGTTTGCTTTGTGGTTGGAAGTTTTTTTCAAGGTAACTCCAGAAGGCTGCAGGCTCCCCTGGTGGAGAAGTCCAGGAGGGAAGAGACTCGCTGGGAGTGGGGTGGGGTGGCGAGGTGAGTGCACAGGATGCTGCTAGCCGAATCACCTGACAACAGGTGTGTGGATTGCGCGCCCCACCTCCACATCTGCGAAGACCACAGATCACTCAAGGATCTTGTCAGTACATCGCTTAGAAGGTTCTTTTAAACAAGATATTAGGGAAGATATTCCTGAGTTTGAAAGTGAGAGGCTTCTTTAGAAACAGCTGAGGCAAACCTTGAATTTAGCAATTACATGACCATGAAATCCTTATAAGATTTTAATGATTCAATAAACAGCATATAAGAATGGACAATTAGAGGGGCACTCCTGCTAGCTTCTCTTTTTCTTCCACCTTTGTGGTTTGAGGTTTTACCGTTAAAGGGGGAGGGGAAGGGCTTTGTTCTAAGGCTCCCTGCTCCAGGGACTCTGAACAGCTTTAGGTTTGAGTGGGAGGCTCCAGTCGTAAATTAGGTGTAATCCACCTACTGCAGACCACTTTTAGGGTACTCTCTGCCGTCAGAGGAATTATTAGCTCTGAAATGGACACCTCATGCCTACAACTGGAATTAATGCCCCTTGTACACAACTAACCAAAGTTGGGCGGTGGCATCTCAGTCTTGCACAAGAGTCTCTCTGATGAGGATAAATATGTTTTAAAACCTGTTTTCTTTCTTTTTTAAACCCTCAAGACTTTAAATTCTCCCCCTCTTCTAGTTTTGGGAGAGTGGACATCTCTCTAGTCTGCTATTTTGTTTTAATCTGTTACCATTGTTAATGGTGGTAAAGGTATTAAGGAGGAGGGAAGGAGTTAAAGTGAAAATTGTTTCGGGCAGGGCATTTAGAATGAGGAAGGGATAGTTCATATTAAGTTTTGAGAGTTGTCTGGACCATCACATGTAACTGATACACAACCGTAAATCACTGGCTTGGTCTGTACCAAATGGGCCAGGGTCAGGGAGTGGTGCATTTCAATCTGCCTTATGTTCTGGTCCTGGAGATGGCAGAACTCTGGGAGAGCCCTCATTCTTTCTCCAGAGAGAGACTTGTAGTACGTGTATTTTAATACCTGCAGGGCTAAGGATGTCCCAGGTCATTTAAAAGAGATTTGTTTAATTAAACAAAAGCACAAACTGAAAACCCCAAGCTGACAAAACTCAACAATAACCTGTATGTGGTGTTCATCAGAATTGCAGCAGTCTGTAATGCTCATTAGAATGTGGCTTTGGATTTGTGTTGGGTTTTTCAGAGTCCCATTCTTGACACAGGCTGGGAAGGGGCAGGGGTGAGTGGGGCCCATACCTGTCCTATAGGCCCTCTCCACATTCTGTAGGTTTAGAAGTACATTGGGCCCCACTTCAGCTCTTAAGAGTGAACATGAGTGGGTCAGTGCTTAATACCCAAAGACTTGTATAACTTGTTTGCTTGGATCAAGCCTGCCAGATCAGTGTCTTGCAGTCTTTCAGTAAATAGTTCCTGAAAATTAACTCTAGGTCAGGCAATGGAGATAGAACCATGATCAAGAAATGCCCATTCCTTGTTTTTGGGAAGCTGACATGCAGAGAAGACAGGCCAGTGGCCATTGCAAGGTCAGTGCAGGAGGTCACAGTTGCTCTTATCGTGGTCCCCAGGATGGTAACCTAGCCAGGGGCAAGCCCTTACCAGGCACAGAAAGGCTGAATAGGAGTTGTCTGGGGAAAGGAGGTCAGGTGAGGACAAGTGCTTTAGGCCTGAGGAACCACATGTATAGACTCTTAGAACAATGAGAATAGCGGTCAAATGGGGGAGCTGCCAGAGACTCAGGATGGCTGGATCCTAGAGGGGAGTCAGGTGAAGCTAGAATGCAAACAGGCCAAATGACAGAGGATCCTGATCAGAAACACTGAGAGATTTAGACTTCATCTTAAGAGCCATAAGAAGCTTTTGAAGGCTCTGAGCGGAAGAGAGACGTGGTCAGGTATTCTTTATTCTTACTGGGAACTCTTCTGTTTAAATATTGAATAGCTTCTAGATGCCAAGACTGACCAGGGTCTTGACCTACTGAAGCTCTCATCCTAACCTTGACCGTTGATGGTCTTCCATTGAAGTGGTTGTCTTAGAGTTTGGCAGAACCTTTAAAAGAGGAGGTGTGAGGAAAGTTTCCTTGTGAAGTAGGCAAGCAGTGCCTTACTATCGAAATACGATGCTTTGTGTGTGTGTTTGTGTGGTGCAACTGGGGAAGCACGCCGTGGAGAGGGTTTGCAGAGGTGAAATCTTCATTCCAGACTAGCTTCCTGCAAACTGTTTCTGCTTGTGGTAAACAACACTTGTGTTTGGGTTTTGTTTC
>NW_006443124.1:8958223-8959676 GCF_000325575.1 Pteropus alecto
CCGCTACTGAAAATCGAACTATGAGGGAGATAAGTCTACTGGAACAAAATGTGCGGTTTAGGATTTATTTACTATCTCAATTTATCCTTCTTTTCCTGTTTGCAATCCCTTGGTTCCCTGAGGGTAGACCATAAGTTCTTTAATCATCAGACTCACTTTGTGATGCAGTGTTTTATGAATGGAGTGAGATGTTTTTCCTGATTGGCTAGAGTACCAGAGCAGGTCTCTGTTCTGAGCCAATCAGAGTGTAGCTTGTGAACCCTAGCTCTATGAGCAATCGTTGTGTAGTATATCCACATGCCTCTGGGGACATGACAGCAGTGACACCATTAATCATTTGGTATGATAGGAGTAAATGGGAGAGAATGCTGTAAATAGGATTAGTAGCCTACGCTTCAGGATTAAGTGTCTTGGGTTCACCTTCATGATTGGAGTTAATGGGAAGGTGACAAATGCATGTGGACACGTGGGCATTTATCCAGCTGCGGAGAAAGGATGGGACAGTCCTCCCTCAGTAACAATGACTTAAGCACTGATAGCTCAGATTCCTTCATCCTCAGGTGCTGGAGATAGGGCTGTCTGACTAGCAGCTCCCCAGCAGTTCTAATCAATATTCAGTTCAGGATCACTATGCACACATTTATTGCTTAGATAATAAAAGACTTCATGATTGACCATTCCAGTGGTTTTCTGAGTGCCCTGATTATTTAAGAAATTTTTTTTATATTGCAGCTTTAATAGAGATCAGTCTCTTATAGATGTGAGGAAAGTAAGTATTTTCATAAGATCTGTGTTACTGAGACAGTCTAGTGGCAAGATAAGAGGTCACTGGATCCATAGAATTGTCAGGGAGTCAGAAGGCCTCTGTGTGGTACTCATCTCAGCTATCAGGGCAATTGCACTGTTCCTTTCCTGGGAGTCCCTAGGGTAGCTCCACAGGCTCCCTGGATTTTGAGGCTCCGGACTCCAGGGTTTGGCCAGGTATGTGTACATGAATGGTCCCAGAGAAGGGCCCTGACTGGTGTCTCATTTGCCACATCTCTAAGTCCTGTAGCCTTTGGAAATGTTGCCCTCATCTTTGTCAAGAAAACTCTATCCACAGTAAATGTCAACTAATCAGTCACCATCCAGCCAGCACTTGAGAGCCTACCAGGTAGCAGGAAGGGTGGTGGGTCTTGGAGATACAATAGTAAGCAGAACTGACTGGTCCATCCCATCAAGAAGACAGAGAAATAAGCAGCGATGACACAGGGCAACAAGTGCTAAGGGTGGGGTAATTGGCTTTAGAATGTTTATATAAATTGGATCTAGTGGGGCAGTCAGATTAGAAGGAAGGCCTGGAAACTACATTTACAGAGCACTTTCAATAAATTGAGAAAAGCAGTTGAACATATTAAAGAATGGTAGCAGACCTTATAAGGGATTTTTAGCTGGGCTCAGGGGCCCCAGCAGG
>NW_006443124.1:8959729-8962840 GCF_000325575.1 Pteropus alecto
TAATAAATACAGCCAATTCAAATATGCATCTTGAGCTTATCATGTGGTTAGCAATCCATGCTGTTATGATTGTCAATAGGACTGCATCCCATTAATACCACATTCACTTTTTGAACAAATCTATTATGGGTCTGCATCACGAGACAAGGTATTGGGACCACTAGGCAGGACTGTCCCAGACAGAAGGCTGGAGAAAGTGTTTCAGACAATGTGAGTGGCATGTGCCAAACAGTGGAAGTGGAAATGCAGGCTGTTTACAATGCAGTGAGAAGTCTGTTATGGTGCCCTGTAGGGGAGGAGTAGAGTGGTAAGGTAGGTATGTAGGATGGCCCCTTGCCCTCCTCACCTCTATGACTCTCCTAATAGTAGAGGACTTGTGGTTTTCAGGTCCATCTTATTCAGCCAGGTTTCAAATTAGTCCTGTGCTGTGTGCTATGAGGACAGATCATGTTGTCCTGGTCATATTTCATTTGTTGAGGGGCCTGCGTTCAGAGACTTGCTTCTCACTCAAGCCTGGCTCATCTCTCTGTACGGCCCGTCTCCAGCGGTGTGTCTCTGGGTAAGCTTTGGGTTTCTGCAAACAAAGTTCCTGTCTATCGTGATTGATTTATAGTTGCAGGAGTTGCAGCGATAAAGACCACATAGATCCCTTTAGGGTCAACCACAGAATCTTTATTTCCTGACCTGCTAACAGTCAAAAAGTCAGCCAAGCTAATGTATATGAACATAATGTGATGTACAGGTGCCACAGTTTCCTGAATGCCTATGAATGTTTTAAAGCATGTGGGGCCCTCTACAGGGGTGAAGGCTTCTGGTTTACTAAATGCGGTGTCCTTCTGGCTGATGAGTACAGGAAGGAAGGACACAGCTTTGTAAGTTTGACAAGATAGTATAGCTGTTTCTCCTGTGAGCAATGTTTGTGCTTTGAAGAGAAGCTGAGTGTATCAGAAGCCACTTTTACTGTGATGGAGGACTGTTCATCTCTCAGAAGAGGCTAGGTGTAGGAAATAGTCAAACAGGCCCCAGCAGGCTTTGGCTGGTCATTCCGACTCTGGCTTTAAGGTCAGCTTTCAAGTTGGTTTGTCATGTGACAGGGGCTGCCTCTTTCTTCTTTTCTTCGAACAAATAGCTAGAGGACATTTCTCAACCTCTCTTGCAATTAGGTGTGGCCACGTGACCAAGTTGTAGTTGATGGATCAAGGTCAGAAGTAGTGTGCCTCACTTCCAGGCTTGTCCCTGGAAAAATTCCATGTGTTCTCCTCCATGGCCTTTTTCTTTCCCTGGTAACCCTGGAAATTGGGCGTGGAAGGATGAGAGAAGTCTGGATCCATGACCTATCCTGTGGAGAAGCACTGAACAGTCATGGAAGCCCACTTTGGACATTTTGTGACTGAGAAATAAGCTGTAGGGGCTTATTTGTTATAACAGCTAGTGCTACCCTCACCAGTACAAATGTCCAATACCAGTTTTTCAGGAAGATGACCTTTTTTCATCTTATGTACATTGTCATTTTTGCTAACTTTGCTGAGCACTCAGTGGGTGAGTGTCAGGCCTTTATATATATGATTTTATTCAATATTCTCATACACAGGCTTTTATTCAACTCTCTGAGATTCATTCTATCATCATCTTCACTTGACAGATGAGAAAATAGGCCCAAGGACACATCGGCAGTAAGTGGCAGATCTATGACTTGAATCGAGTCTGTCTGACTTTAGAATTTGAATTATTCACCACAGTGCTCAGCAGCCACTCTGTCACAGCCACTCTCTGTCCCCACACTGGTGCCCATATCTCCATGGCCCTGTAAAGAGCAGGATGGACCTGCACATTCATGGGCTTGTCTGGGTACTGCAGACTACAAGGTGATTTTCCCAAATGATGTTTTTAAAATCATCTCACATTATTGGATGTCATGAGGCTGCATGGCTTAGTCAGAATTTTCATAGCTGTAGCTGCAGGTTGAGGATCTATAGTTAGAAGTGTAGAAAGAACATGGGGAGTGGTGAGGAACAAAATCTCTGCAGGACAGCCCCCCTCGGGAGAAACAAAGACTTGGGGCTGCTTTATCAGAGAGGAGCCAGACTCAGAATGAGACAGGAAGATTTTCTTCATTCAGCAGTAGCGCTTGAGGTTCCATGATGTTTGATATCTTTCCTGGGACCCAGGGAGCCCAGGATGAGTTAACTGCAGTGCCTGACACCAAGTAGCTTGCAGTAGAGCTGGGAAGGTAGGCACACAGATATGTGCCAGGATATGTGCAATGGGATCACAGAGCAGAGAGCAATTCCAGTCCATGGTCAGGTTCAAGAAGAGGGCTCGTGTGAACATCAATTCAGCAGGTTGGCAGGAGGACAGAGGGTGTTACAGGCAGGAGAAACAGCATGTATAAAGACATTCTGCGCATAGCATCACAGATAAGGAAGTCAAGGGCGTCTTGAGGCATCTGAGCCCAGGCAGGGGTGGTAGGAAGCAGTGCTGCAGAATTAGTTGAAGGATGCCATTTGTGGCTGGCTCAGGGTGATGGGGAACCATCAGTAAAGTAGGCAAAGATCTCTGATGTCCATGGAGAGAGACTGGTGCTGGGGAAATAGGTGAGAAGAAGTAGAACCAAGCACCAAGGTGGGGAGGGTGAAGAGAAGGGAAGAGGCTTGAGAAATTAGGGAAGTAGGTTCAATAGAGCTTGGTTAATGACTGGGTGCCGTGGAGGTGAGCAGAAAAGTAGGGGCCAGGTTGACTCCTGCTCGGTAGCTTGATGCATGATGTTGCTACTGATGGGGCTGAGAAACCCAGAGGAGTTCAAGGCACCCATGGGACTTACGAGTGGGTCTTTGCTGCAGGTAGTCAGAATAGCTCTGAGGCTCAGTAGCCAGGTATGAGTCAGAGGGAAGCATCAGGAGCATCACTTTTAAGGAATAAGCGTGTCTAAGACTGACTGTTCTGGTCCCCAAATGCTAATGGCTCCTCTCTGGGGCGGGACATTGTCCAGTTCTCACAGAGGGAGCCCTAGCATACCCATACAGGTCGTCCTGGAGACAGAGCTTAAGTCTGTGCTCCAGTAGGAATGGGGCTGAGCTGTATTAATCATCACTAACCACAGGCCTCTCCTGC
>NW_006443124.1:8962892-8981752 GCF_000325575.1 Pteropus alecto
ACATTCAGATCTGAAAGCTCTTAATCCAAAGGTGTTGGGTTGTTCTGTGAAACACATTTGTAATGAAGCAAAAGACTGCTAGGAAACCCAGTGGCAGCTTTCCCTGCAAACCTGTGTACTCATACCATTTTCTGCTCAGAGTGAGCACAGGTACCTGTTGGCAGGGAGTGTTATAAAACAGGTCATTACAGCAAAAAACTGAGCCAACTAATTGTTTCCAAATAACTTAGACCCTTCTGGGACTCTTTAGCACTCAGTAATCAATTAATACTGGTGCCCTCTTGATAGGGTGAAATACAGGGTTCTCATCCCAGGAGACTTCAGCCTCTTTCAGCATCTTCAAGAACCAGGGCTTGAGTACCTTCATTCTGTTGGGCCTGCCAGTGCAGTTGCCCCAGTGCCCAGGAATGCTGCTTTCTGCTGCTTTGGTCGTCTCCGTCAGGCTGATAATTTGAGGTGATCTTGGAGGTCACACTGATGTTAAGTATAGACCATGGCATGTCCCAAGTATAGGGTTGGAGGTCAGAGTAACAAGGATTCCTGACTCTGGCCTCCATGATCATAGAGGCATGGACTGTTGGAGCTGGAGGGGCCCATACACCATGGAGTCTGACCTCAGTTTACCAGTAAATGGGAGACCTGCCCATTTGATTCAGTGGTCTAAGAATAAATTTCCTATAGGGAATGCTTGCCCAGTGTCCCAGAATATGCTGAGGCCTCTTCATAGACCCTCTCTTAGGACCCTGCACTGGCCTTTCACCAATATAATTTAAATGACTGTAGGGTTATTTATTGCCTTTCTTCCCCATCAGCTCTAGAAGAGGGACCACAGCTGTCTTGTGACTCCTGTCTCCATTCCCCAGTATAATTCCTGAACTCAATGCGTGGTTACTTGAATGCTTTTAGCAAACATTTGAGATCTTACTGGGTAGTTCTGTAGTCAGGGTCAGCCCCGAGAGCCTACAGTCTGATGGGAGAGACGGGTCTGTGTGCCCAGCACTGCTGCTATGTGAGGCTTGCGGAGCCTAGAAGGTGGGGCAGTTGGATCCGAGCACTTGGGGAAGGGTTGTCAGAGGGCAGAAAAGTACGAGGGATAGAGGGAGTCCTGGCCAAAGAGCACACCACCATAGAGGAGGGCATTCGGGGGGACTACATATGATAACAAGAGGCACAAGGTAAAGCTGGATGGGTGTGCCAGGCCTAGATTTCCAGGGCATTGTATGCCAGGCGTCCTGATTTTGTCTTGGGAATTGCGGCAGACATATTCAGATTTGTGTACAAAGATGGCCCTGCCGGTGTAGGGCAGGTAGATTAGAGGAGAGGAGACCAGTGGTGTTTGTGATCATTTGGCTAAGGTAAAGATGACCTGGATCCAGTCACAGCTGGTATGGAGAGGAGAGGGCCTCACAAGAGGCGTTGAGGAGGGCCATCCTTGGACTGAGTGGCATTTTGGATGGCCATTGGGAGGAGGAGCAGGGGAGAAAAAAACACTTCTCTAAGGGCAAGCCTGTCTGGCAGACTGGCAGTGCTCAGAGGGCCTCTTATTCCAACCTGGCTACCCACTGAGCTGTGAGCCATTCCCGCGTCACAGATAAAGGATTGTAAGAGATGCTGCTGTCGTCAAAGACTTGGGCACCTGGCTTTACAGCTCTATTCTCGGGGCGGGTGACATAGTTTTCTTTTATGAAGTCTTCAGCAAATTTATCAGCTCCAGTCTCAAGTGGATGAAAATGCAATTATTTAATAAGTGTGTAGAGTGTAGCCAAGAAACCTCATTTTCTTTTACATCATGTGGCATAAAGGCAAGATACTTAAGAGCAGTCATTGTCGGAGTAACTTTTAAATGGTAATGGCCGATAAAATTGATGTCATGGTATAAAATGTGAAAGGTTAAGCCATTCTCTCTTCAGGGGCCACAGTGTTCCGGTGGAGAACGTCGGTGGGGCTTGGAGAGCTTGGCAGCTGCAGGCAGTGGCATCTGCTAGCAGGACCTGTTTCTTCCAGGGGCCAGCGTATAAGGTGAAAGGGAGTATGCGCCGTCTCCAATGATCCTGATGGTGTCCCTTATGCCTCCACAGTGTGCTTACTGATCCAGCTCCAGGGCCACCGCCATGTCGAGCCGGGGAGGGAAGAAGAAATCCACCAAAACCTCCCGGTCCGCCAAGGCAGGAGTTATCTTCCCTGTGGGGCGGATGCTGCGGTACATCAAGAAAGGCCACCCCAAGTACAGGATTGGAGTGGGGGCACCCGTGTACATGGCTGCTGTCCTGGAGTACCTGACAGGTGAGTGTCCGAGTCAACTGGATAACTCTGGTTCAGACTGTGGCAGTTCTGACAGCTTCCAAGCATGATAGGACTTTTCGGTTTCTTTTATATTGAAACTTTTTTTTCAAACCTACAGAAGAGTTGTAAGAATAGTACAGTGAACATTTTAATCTAGATTCACCAGTTGTTAACATTCTGTCCCCTTACCCCATGTGTCTGTGTGTGTATGTGTGTGTGTGTGTATGTGTGTGTATATGTGCACACAAGTATATGTACATTTATTTTTGGCCATAATTTATTATATGTTTTATTTTCAAATTTCCTCATTTGCACCAGTAATGTTCTTCATAAATTTATTTGGAATCCTTTCCCAATCCAGGATCTGTTTCAGGGTCATACATTGCATTTGGGTTTCAGGTTTCTTTAGTCTTAATTAACCTAAAACAATTCACCAGCTTTTAAAAACTCTTCCATGACATAGATGTTTTTGAAGAGTCTGGGCCAGTTGTTTTGCAGAATGTCATTTTAGTCTGGATTGGTCTCATACTTGGATTCAGCTTAAACGTTTTAGTAGGAGAATTGCATAAGTGACGAGCCCTTCTCTGGTGTCATGTCAGGAGGTATCTGATGTGGCTTTGTCTTGTCATTAGTGATGTTTGGTTTGTTCATTAGATTAAGGTGGTGTCTGCAGATTTCTGCACGTTCTGAATCCCAGTCTTTCACCTAGTGGCTTTAGCATTCCCTGATGATCTTACCAGAATCTGTTATTACTATGGTGGTTATAAAATGGTGATTTTTTTTTTTCTATTTCTGTAATTTCCTCTACATTAATTGGCATTCTTCTGTAAAATAGAGCTTTTCTTCTTCCCTTCCCTTTTTAAATTTTTTTGTACTGCCATTGTTGGTTCATGGATTTTTTTAAATTTGGTGGGTTATACACAATCATGTCATTTTGATGCTCAAATTGTCTCAAATTTGACCCTCAGGCTGGTTCTTATGTGTTTTTGCCATTTCTCCATCAGTTTCTGTGTATTTTCTTGCTTTTTGACATTATAAGATGTTCTAGTCTTACCTTGAACTTTTCCTGTCCCAGTCTTGGAATCCGCCATCTTTCTAGGGTGCCCTTGGACCTTTTCATCGTTATGATCTTATCGCTCTTATCGGTGGCTCCATAGCAGTGTGGGAGGCCAGCTGGACAGGGATACCACCCCCGTTTTTAGTTGTGAGAAAACCAGCCTGAAAGTATAAAAGGACTTGCCCAGGGTCACATATGACCAGTAAGGACTTGAGAAGGGACCCACATCCTGCTGTTATCGTTTTTACCACTTACTGCTCCACACACTATCCATGTAGGTGGCAGTAGGGAGCATCCTTGATTCTTAGAAAGACAAGGTGCCTCTTCCAAAGAGATACAGTCAGGCACCAGAAGAACTAGATTGCTCCTTGCTCTCCCAGGTCTCTCAGTAAGGCAAGACTGAAGGTTCCCCCGTGAAGAACACAGTCATGATTGGATTGCGAGATGTTTGCACATATTCTGGGACTTTTGGCCCTCTGCTTATCAGAGACTCTTACAGGTGGCATGTCTGGTAGCATGACCTAGGCATGATTCTTTTCACTATATAGACAAAGAAACAGAGGCCCAGCATTTATGTGATATACCCAGGCAAGCCATGTATAACATTGGCAGTCAGCTGGGAAGACCAGGGGAGAAGTCAGTAGATAGAAATCAGAGGACATTTGTCCTGGCAGTTTATATGCTGTGTTACCTAGAGTGACTCAATCTCTCTGGACTCCAATTTCCTTACAACTCAAATGGAGACAGTAGACCTGCTCCATCAACTCAGGTGGCCGTGAGAGCCAGAGGGGCTTTGTTTGACCATGATGGGAAAGCTGACACAATGTGCAAACCCAGCAAGCCTGTGTTTTCTGGTTACCAAACACTGTGATGCCCCTATCATGGGTTTTCACAGACACTGTCATTAGGTCAGGTACAACATCAGTTTCATTTCTTCATTAAGCTTCCTCTTCTTAGTTTGCAAGGCACAGGATGGGGGAATACCATTGTTCCATCATATCTGAGGCAACTAGTATCTGTATCACACAGAAACTCTGTATATTTTCCTCGTCTGTGTTTGGCTGGCTCTGAAACAGCACAGTGCTCAGGAGGTCACGGTCAGTGGGTCTGTTCTCATCAGCCCCAGAGACCTTAACCCTGTTTGCACCACACCTGTCATGCTTGTCCCCAGCTATCACAGGTGTATGGTAGTGGTCACAAAGGGGAGTGGGAATGGTCAGGGCAGCCCATCACTATGGCTGGGAAAATAGGTCATGGCAAATCTTTACTCTGGCATTAGCCACGTTAACCTCTATAGTAAAGAATAATATATATTTTTAAGTTTTACCAAGGTCTTCCAGCAGAGCTGTAGTTAGCTTAATCTGAATCATTTCTTCTGGCTGCATGCAGTGCTGAGTCACTGGCATGACCATTGCCTGAAGCCAGCCCCCCAATATGGTTCCTTGCCTGCATGGCTGGTGCTCAGGAGATGTCCTGAGTTGTTAGCGCTGTGCCCAGTCACTGCTGTGGTCATGTATCCTGTTGCCTGATGATGGGATAGGAGTTAAGCTCTGGGGCCATGTCTAGTGAGAATGGTGCCCTCTTCTACCCCTTAGAACAGTGCTGTATACCTACACTGACTGCTCTTGGAAAGTGACCTACCCTGAGCCCCTTGGGCTGGGATGTGAGAGCATGTGGCTATTTGAAAGCCCATCAGAGCTTTGGTTTGGTCCTTGAGTGAGAAGGAAAGGTGGAAGAGCCCTCTTTCTATTCTGCTCTTTGCTTTTGTTTCACTAAGACCCTTTCCTGTTCATTCCACATGCTTATTGTGCACCTGCTGTGTGTCAGGCACCACAATAGGCTCTATATGAGAGCATAGGGATGATCGAGGCAGAGATGGTCTCTTCCCAGGGGAGCTCATTGTCTAATTAGGAGAAAGAACCAGCCAATCCAGATGGCTGCTGACTGTGATTCATGCCACAGAGGGCATAAACAGGTGAAGGGGGGCCTGGGCAGCTGGGTGCTTGGAGATGAACTGGCTCAGGAAGGCTTCTTTGAGGGGGAGACACAAGCTGAGACCTAGAGAAGATGATGCCAAGCCCTGTGAGAGCTGGGAGACAGGCTCTGCTATCCACTCACTGTGCTTGATGAACGTACTGGGTGCCTGCCTCTTCCCAGAGCTTGGGGGGAAGATATGGAAAGAGGGAGAAGCCAGGGTACCAGCCCTCAAGCAGCTCAGGGCCTAGTCAAGAATGTGGCCCAGATATCACACAAAGCATCTAACGGAAGTACCACCTATTCATCAGGTTTTCACTGGGAGCTATGATTATCAGGCACTGGGATATAAACCAGAACAGGACCTACCTCCACTCCCAAAGAGATTTCTGTCCAGAGACAGGTACATGCAGAGAAAGGTGATCATGCAGGGCCATATGTGCTATGAGTAGGTAGGTATCAGAAAATGTTTCCTGGAGGATGGTCACTAACCAGTTAACCAGAGCTACCCTGCTTGTCTAGTTGTTATCTGAAGAGCCCTGTAGGAGGGATTGATTTCCTTTCTGCGAGGCCCAGACTCTTACAGGTGGCATTCGCTATTGCAGGCATGGTGATGATGGTATGTCCTTTCGAAATGGCTGGGCCACACCTCCTGCCTTCACAAGGCCCCTGTAGAGAGATGAGGAAGGATCTGGATGCTCAGGGTTTGCTAAAAGGACTGCTGAGCTGCAGGGCCCACTTAGGCTTTGTTGGCTCTGGAGCAAGGAACTGACATCTCCTTGGTGGCCAGCCCTGGGGACCACTTGGAGTGCCCTGACGTTCAGTGGAAAGCAAGAAGAGGCAGTGGAACTGAGTGGTTAAGAGTGTGGACCTAGGTGTCAGAGCTGCCATTTCTTAATTGTGGCCTTAGGCTAAGCACTCATGTTCCCCAGCTGTGGTTTTATTGTCCATGAAGTGCAGATAACGATTGTCTGATAGGGTTGTTATGAGGCCGAAATTAGTGGACACACGTGAAGAACTCTTCCAAGCCAGCATAGTGTTAAGTGCCCACATGCTAACTTACATTAGGGTTAAAGCAAAGAGAGGAAGTCATCCTTCTCTGGCTACTAAGGTGACTGGGGGTTGCCTACTTCCTGTAGGGATGGTGATAGAAGCTGTCAGTGCCCACTCATGTGTCTTTTCAGTTGGTCAAAACCTCCTGGGCCTCACCAGGCAACTGCAGCATGTCTTGGCAGCTTCAGGCCTTCTCCCTCTGGTTTGTTTTAAGCTGCCATTTGACTCCTCCTCCTAGAGCCTGTATCACCCTCAACGCCAAGATGCCCTGCTACCAAACACTTCTGTCCGGAGCTCCTGGCATGCTCATGGAAACCTTCTTGAAGGCTTTTCCAGTTAGCTGGAAGTGGAGCATACCCAGCCCTGGGCCTGTGTTAGGCCAGAGCTGAGGCCAGACCAGCAGGAGTGTCTGAACAGGCAGCATCTCTGCAGGCCAGGGGCCCTCAGAGCCCCTGTGAGAGAACACACAAGCACTTCTCCTCAGGGTCTGCTGAAGGCTAGGGTGGACGTGGGGAGGAGATTGCAGTATTGCGTCTTGCTCTGAAACTTGAAGCTGGCATCTGTTTCTCTTCTTGGGTCCAGAGCCCAATCATCTGCTGAACTTAAAAGGAAAAGTCAACATCTGGAACAAGCTTGAGTGTAGTGACCAGACAGCTCCTTCCCCAGATCTCTGTGCACCTGGCTCTGCAGTGTGCTGATCTCCTCTCAGAGCTCTTCCCAAGGAATGTGATGCTGTCTGCTTGTCTTCTCAGTACCCAGGACTGTCTGGGCTTCACTTTGTTCTCTACTTCCCTGTCCCTTGACCTTCCAGCGTAGAGGATTATAGCATCCATACCTCTGGGGGTTGCTATGAGGATTGATAATACACTTCATGAATTTAGCCAGCATTGGTAGTAAACATTCAATAAATATAGATAAAAATAAGTATCATGAGGAAACAATTTCTTTGAGATATCATTTTCGCCCCTTTATTACTGTGGTACTTTTTTTTAAACTAACATTTAAAGGGAGCTTGGTATTAGTTTCAGCTCAGGAAACCTTCAGAGTCTCTGCAGTGCTGTACTAAGCACAGGGGACGATGCTGGGAATGTGGGAGATGTGAAATAAGAAACATGTAACATGGCTTTTGCCCCGATGGAATTTCCATTGATGCTGGTGACACACAAGCCCACAAACCAGCAAGGGAATAGGGCAGATCTAAGGGGTAAAGTAAGAATACTCGAAACCCCCTGTGGGGAATCGGGGTAGGTAAATGAGAAGTATGTGGAAGAGCAGAGAGCAAGCACACTTGTGATTTGTTGGTCTCAAGTCACAGGTCCAAGGCACTCTGAGTCGGCATTGCTCAAACTGTGTTCAGTAGAACTGAAGTGTTTGGCAAAATGTAAGAGGTAGTTCACCCCAAAATAGGGCTCTGGGGCTGAGCTGAGACAGTGAGATTCACATTCCCTCTTTTGAGATGAATGTTTGAATGACTTTGAGTTTCTCAGTAAAGGATCTTGTTTATTTTGAGAATCACTGATAAACAGTTTTCTTTATTGCAGGACTTTTCAGAGCCTTTAACATACTGGTATACCATGCATCCCCAAGGGAAGGAACCGTTTAGTGGTTCCCAAACTTTTATCATAAAAGCCTTTCAGAGAACATCATACACAGTACAGTGTAAGGCAGGGGTCACCAACCCCTGGGTCCCGGACTGACCGGTACCAGTCCATGACCTGTTAGGAACCGCGCCACGCAGCAGGAGGTGATGGGCAAGTGAGTGAAGTTTCATCTGTATTTGCAGTTGCTCCCCAGTACTAGCATCTACTGCCTCAGCTCCACCACCTCAGATCATCGGGCATTAGACTCTCGTAGGGGCACCGGTCCCTGGTGCCAGAAAGGTTGGAGACTGCCGGTGTAGGGGACAACTGTTGTAGATTAAGCCCATGAGAAATGACCCTATGAGTAATGCTAAGTGAAGAAACAAAATCAAGAGCCACCATAAAGCATGAACTTCAGTTTGGCTCATTGTGGCACCAAAGCACAAAGCTTGACCAATAAGGAAGATACCTAAGTCTTTCTCTTCCAACGATATTTGCTAAGTGAGGTAGTGACTTGGGGAAGCCGTACATTTACTCTGCTAAGCTAAGTCACTCAAGCACTGACTCGTGAAGGGCCTACTAGTCTCCAGGCCTGTCCTGGACACTGAGATTCATGACAAAAATCCCTGCCCAAGGAACTTACCCTGGGAGGAAGTTGGAGCTTTTGGAGCCATTTAACCCAACCCCTGAGAGAACAGGCCTGGTTCCTATTCATCAAATGCAAAATGATGTGTGATGACTTGTTTTTCCTTTTAATAAATAAACAAGATCCTTTACTGAAAACCCTGTTCCATAGCCTAATCACACACCTTATTCTACCAGCTTACTTCCTAGGACATAAGCCTGTTCGCAAAGTCAAATCCTTTCTCGGGATTTCTGGACATTAGGAGGATGGAAAGCCTTGGCTACCCACTCTTAAGACTGAACATCGACACCTAGTCATAAGCATAGTCCCTCCATGGTGACCACTGTGAGAGCTCTCCTGATTTGGATACCTGCACTCTGGTCTGTTTAAAAACCTGTTGTCATAATAGTGCGTTTCCACCTTTCACAGTGTAAGACTGTGGCTAGAATTTTTTTCTTCTGTCTTCTTTGGATCTAATCTACAAAATGATAAAAATCTGAATTTGCATATTCTTAAAAAAAAAAACCCTCTCCTTTTCCATTTTCCCAAGCTTGCCCCTCCCCATCCCCCATATTTTGGACCTCAGGTCTTCTCTCTCTTGTCTCATCAGTGACCAGAACATCCACACTGTTATACATATTTCACCAACCGTGGTAAAGTTTACAGGCCAGCTCCTGGCCTGGGGAACAAGCAGGGTCCCTGGGTGACCTCGTGACCACTTTACAGACTAGATAAGTCCCAGCCCTCGTGCCCGATTGCATCCTGCAATAAAATCCCAAGGAAAAGGGATGGTTGTTAAAAATACACCTTGCTGCCTGATTTTGGCTAATAAAATGATCATCCTCATCCCAAGTTTCAGCTTGTTTGATTTCTGATCTGTAACTTGGGTCAGATGTTGCATCTCTCTGGTGTTAGTCATTGGATCACACTCCATCCCTGCCCGCATCTCCTGTAAGTGCAGTAGGGAGAGCCCTCTCCTGTCAGCAGCACTTCTCGTTGCATATTCATTTCAGCAAACACCCATGGCACTTGGCATTTCCGGCCTGGGGAAGAAAGGATCTGAAAAGCGTGGGGGTTAGGGTAGGCAGAACCTGCAGTTGGCTCTGTCACTTACCTGGCCTCTTTACCACTTTCCTTTCCAGGACACCCAAGTGTGTCCTGTACTCACACAGCTAAAAATAGGGCAGGAAGAAGAGGACAGTCAGGCTGGCTCCTTGATGCTCCGAGGCCCTTTGAATTTCCTACATCTCCTGCTTGTTAGCATGACCACCCCCACCTTAGACTAACATGTTAGGACAGGACCCAACTAACTCTTGCTAGCACCTTATGGGCATTCATGCTCCCCAGGAGCTCTTAGCACCCCATAGTACTCACTGTTCTACAGTTTCATTTTCCTTAAAAACAAACAAAAAAACACAGAAAAGAGAAGACTAAAGATTTAATGAGCTGGAGGGTCATAACTAGAGGAAAAATGGAAACCCTGAAGTTGAAACTCCAGTGTGCTGGGTACCCAGTGTATGCAGACTGTTATTTAAATGCATACTCCCTTTCGTGGTTATGTGAGCAATTTGTGTTTGAAAATTTAAGAAGCTAAAACTCACTCAAAATCCCACTGCCCAGAGATTTCGTAGCTGGCACTGAATGCCTGTGATCCATTTTGTGTATATATGTACATGCATGAGAATTAGATTTTAGTGTAATTATTTGTTTTTTATTAATATCTGTTCTTGATGATCTTCTCTGATAGCCAGTCATAGGAAATTATCACTGTACATAATCTTACAAAGCAAATCAGGAAGTAATTAAGGAGAAGCTCCCCACATACACTGCATTGCCAGTCCGCCTTCAGCCTCCCAGGGGAATAGGCGATTCCATAGCGGATGGACATTCAAGGAGTGCTTGAAAAAGAGCAGTTTAGCACTGGGTACCTTTGCATTTCCCTGATGTTGTGGTGTCACATGGCCAGCCAGTTAGTAGACCCCAGGTGGGTCAGACCTCAGGGCTTGAGGCTAGAGCGTGGACACCACCAAGGGGTGGACTTCCTCAGTACTTCACTACCACTCCCAAGTTGTGCAAGAGGCAGCACAGCTTGAGGACACACTTTGCCCAGGGGCATGTGAATCTGCTCTGTAGCTCAAAAACTGAGCTTTTACTCAGTCTGCATCCAGTCCTTCTGAGAAGTCTACGAGGTTGTCCAGGACAGAGAAGATGTGACCTGGGCCCCCTTCATGAAACAATGACCCCATCCCCCTGCTCTCTCACAGTGCGGGTGGGGGGGGCATTGGGGGATTGGAATGCATCACTTGGAGAAAGGAAAGCCCTCATTGCTTTCTTTGGCAAACATTTTCTCCCAGTATGTGACTTGTCATCTTATTCTCTTAACAGTGTCTTTCACAGAGCAGAAGTTTTTAATTTTAATGAAGTCCAACTAATCAATTCTTTCTTTCATGTATTGTGCCTTTAGTTTTGTATCTAAAAAGTCATTATCAAACCCGTAGTCATCCGGATTTTCTCCTCTGTTATCTTCTAGGAATTTTACAGTTCTTTGTTTTACATTTAGTTCTATGATCCATTTTGAGTTAATTTTTGCAAAAGGTATAAGATCTGTCGAGATTCATTTTTTTGCTTGTGGATGTCCAGTTGTTCCAGCACCATTTGTTGAAAATCTCTCTGCTTTCTTGAAGATAAGTTACGTTGCCTAGGAATCCTCAACAGTCAAGGAGTCTCACTGTTGCTTCACAAATTCCCTTTGAAGGGTAATATGCAACTTCCTGCCATTGGGGTCTGGACATGTACAGACAAATTACACATCAAGAGTTCTTTTTTCTCTTGGGCCAATGGAAAAGCACACAGCACTGTAAAACCTGCTTTTGGAAAAGGTGTGACCAAAACTAAGTGTGGCTCTTTCATGTCAGACCTTCTGTCTGATATCACTTTACTTCTGATTGAAGTATGTCCTTTAGAATTTCATTTAGTGAGGTCTTTTGGTGATAAACTTTCTCAGGCTCTGTTTTTGAATGTTTTTTAATTTCATCTGTAATGTTTTTAGCTGTTATTTATTCATGTCTCTATTCTAGTCTCTCCTTCTGGAACACAAACACGTTAATGTTCAGTCCATCTTTCATAACTGTTCATCTCATTCATATTTTTCATTTCAATCTCTGGACTTCGTTCAGGATAATTATTGTTGGTCTGTCTCCCAGTTTAATTCTCTCTTCAGCTGTATTTTATCTGCTATTTAATTCAGTTACTGAATTTTTTATTTCAGTTTTTATACTTTTTATTTCTAGAAGTTCCATTTGGTTCTTTTTTGAATCTGGCATTCTTTAAAATCTCTTGTTTTCTCTTCATTTTCAAAAATTTAAATATCATACATAGCTAATATTTATCTGAGTAACATTTTTAACTTATTGAGGAATAATTGACAAATAAAATTGATATATTTAAAGTTATTTAAAGTGTACAATGTGATGGTTTGATATGCATATTATTCTGAGATGATTACCAAATTTATCTGAATAATTCTAATATCTGAAGTTTTTATGAGTATTTCTGCTGGATTTTGAGTCATTGTTCAGAAAGCCAATTTCTTTTCAAAGTAACCAAGAAATTCCTTCATGCTTTTGCTTAGTATTTTTATGGTTTAAGTTTTTATACGTTTACTTCGATCCATTTGGAATTTATCCTGATGCATAGTGTGAGATAGGGATTAACTTAATTTTGTTCCAGATGGTGACCTCAGTTATCTCAACACAATTAGTTGAATAATCCATCTTTTCCCTGGTAATCTGAGATGCTACCTTTACTGTACGTGAAATTTCTAGATATAATTAGGGCTATTTCTGGACTTTTTCTTTTTCATTGCTCTGTCTTATTATATACTTAATAATATGTTTTTCATATCTGGTAGGTCTTTCATTGTTCTTTTACTTTTGTGGAAAGTAATTTTCTTTAATAAGTATTACATACCAATGGTAAAATTCACATGGTCTCGAAGGACATACCGTGAAACATACATCTCCCTCCCTGCTCTTCTGCATACCCAGTTCTCTCAAGAGACAGTCAACATTATTAGTTTCTTATATATGTTATATATCTTTTTAAAGATATTATTCTTTTCCCTTTTCATTTCAAAATCTAGAAAATGAAATGTCAAAAAAAAAAATTAGTGAGTCAGGATAATGGGTATGTGCGATATTCAGAGACTTGACGTTTCTCTTTAAGCCAAAATCTTGGTTGGGAGAATCTGAGGATTGTGGGTCTGCCCCTGACCTGCCCCCAGCACCCTTGGTCCCCTTTGCCAACCTTGAGTCCCGACTTGATACTATAAAGTGAGGCTTGCCTGGATCCTGGGCCATCATGTGGCTGCTTTTGCTTGGATAAGAGCTTTATAGTTCACACTGCCAGCCATGGATCCTGAGCGTTTGTTCTAATACATGAAACCAGGCCAGTGCCTTGGAGAACGGAGCTGCACTTCATCACAGCCTGCCTGAATGCTGCAATGCCTGGTTCACTTGTTTAGTAATTCATCTGTAATGACCTATTTGCAAAAGAGTTAGCAAGCTCTGACCAAGTGCAAGTGCCCAGTGGGGGTGCTGGGGGGTGGAAAGAATCATTGTTGATTTCAGCAGATTTGTATCCAGTGTCTGTGGTGGGCCAGACATATCAGAGGCCATATTAGTGACCTCAGGGCTGGGACTGCACCTTCCCCGCCCTTCCCTTACCATTGTGTACTCAGCTCTCAGCAGGAGGGCTGACATTCTGCATCTGCCCAATAAGTAAGTTTTTTTTAATTGAAGGATAAGAAGACCAGTTAGAGGATGAGTTTCAGGAGGAAGTAGTGTTGGTAATGTCACATTCTACCAGGAAATAGATGAGAGTGAGAGCTGAACTAGACCCTGGATCTTTTTAATGAAGTATAATTAGGATTAACACCAGGACATAATGGGTCAAACCTGAGGAGAGGCAAGTGGAAGAGCAGCTGTCAGTGGCAAACAGGGAGGCTGATCTCTCACTTCTGCTACTAAAGCCACTGAGCATGTCTCAGCTATACCTTGAAGAGCAGAAGAAGCCAGGAGCTGCCCAACTGATTAAAATAACAGCATCCCAGGGTCCCTCTGTGGGTGACCATTAGGAAAGGCTTTAAAAGAAGGAAATGGGTAGGAATTCTACAGATACCTTGTCTCCCAATATTTTCCTGTTAAAATATCAGAATAAAACATATTTATAGTCCTCTTGATTTCTATAAAAAACCACTCTTCGGGGCTATAAATAAGTTCTAGCAAGAAGACAAACCCAAAGGGTATCAGCCACAGCCAGCTCCCCTCCATCTCCATCTCCATCTCTTCCCACCACCCCCCCCTGTTCTGGTTGCCAAGAAGACAGCACAGACTTTTCTCAGATTGGCCAGGCTGCTCAGCCAGTCTACAGCTCTGACCCTGCCTCCCACCTTCTCTCCCTTCCTCCCACTCGTCCTTCATTTCTCACCCAACCTTCCTCCTTTTTAAACAAATGCCTTCTATCTAGAGGGCAGAAAGTGTATGTTCTCTGGTACTTCAGAGGCTGGCGATGGTGCCTGACACTGAGGTGTCCTCTCACAGGGTTGATATCACCCCTGTATGTCTAGAGGGGGAACATTTATTGAATGGTCTTTATAGAAGACATTTATAAATGTCCTCTTTCTAGAAGAAGGTTCATTGCTTGCCAGAGCTCACATTTCTTGCCTGCAGGAACCATTTATAAATCCAGGGCCTCTGGAAAAGGCTAATCTATTGGTTTCCCTGGCCATTGCTATCCTAATTGATGCTCTTTGTGGTAATTGGTAACTGAGGTATTCTTTGGTTAACATTTATCTATTGCCTCTGTAAATCTGGATATTGACTGCTAAAAGTCAATATCTGCTGTTCATTCAGAAAATGAGGGCACTTAACTTGAGTAGCATTGGTTGTTTTTGTTTGTTTGTTTGGTTTTATTTTGCCTCCCACCTCTATCCTGGGCCCTGGCAGTTTCTTTCAAATTCAGATTGTGACTTGTAATTGTGGTGGTGCTTTGAGTGCTCCGCAAAGACAGAGCAGTTTACTAAAACACCGACAGAGCACTTACTAGGTGTCAAGCAATGACCAAGTGCTTCACATTTGTTAACTCATCGAATTTTCAAACCACCTGTTTTGCTTAGGAAATTGAGGCTCTGAGCATTTAAATAATTTCTCCAAGGTCGCTTAGCACGTAACCCATCTCTAGAAGAGCATGACTTGCAGGCTCTCTACTGGAGCGGAAACCTTAGCAGTTAGAAGAAGAGAACTGGGATGGATTCAGGATCACTTAGTCCACTTTGCATCTCTTTTTGTCTTCAGTGGACATCTCGGGAGGATGGTATCTGCCCAGTTTTCCAAGGTTGGCTGCTGTCCTTGGAGTCACAACCTAACTGAGGAGGCCAGCCTGAATTCCTGAGAGGGCAGACCCTGAGAGTCCCAGGTGATCACCAAAGGGCACAGGGTATGGATCCCTAAAGGCTGGAGACAATTTTGTTGCCCGGCAACGATGGGCCTGGAAGGACAAGTAGTCACTGAAGGAGGAAAGTCGAAGAAGGAGATGAGTTGTGAGCACAAGAGGAGTGATGTGCTGGCTATAGGGAAGAGGCAGCCTGGTCAGTGTCGGAGATGCTGGCTATAGCAGCAGCAGGACAAGTGAGGTCCTGGGGGGGAAGCACTAATGGCTAGAGGTGGCCTGAGGGGCTGCCATGAGGAGCCACAGAGTCCTCAGATAGGGGAGGGCAGTGCCCAGTCTGGTGTTGGGGATTGTATCGCTCAGTGGCACTGAGGGTGGACTGCAGGGCCAGAAGCATTTTGCCCAATGTCCTTTTACTGTCCCTTTGGTGAAAGGGGGGTGGAATCCTGGGTGACAGCTTAGGCAAATCCTTAGACAAGTGGCCTTAAGCATCAGAAATTCACTTCGGCAGACAAGGCCTGGGCTAGGCTATTACAGATGACTCTAAGAGTGGTAGTCTCTCTTGGGGGCCTTCCATACTATGACACTCATATTGCTCTAAAAATAATGTCATGAAAAGAACCTCAAAAGTCTTCATATGCTGAGAGCTTTTTTTTGAGAAGCTGGATTAAGCAGGCTGAGACAGATGTCAGGGCAAGAGGGGTTGCTTGTGACACGTACTTGCGAAAGCCAGTGGAGTGACATGTAGCATAGCTGCCTCTTCTCATTTACTGCGTTTTCATTTTACTTTTTACATTTTGAAAAGATAAATTGTGCACAAGATAAACTCAGACAGCACACAAGAGAGTAGAGCAAAATGTCTCCCTCTGCTCTAGCCCCTTAGCCACTCCCAGGAGGCAAAGCTGATCCACATCTGAATGGGTGCATAAATGCAGATAACAGGTATCGCCTCTGCCCCCCGCATGATGGCAGCCCACCACACGCCCTGTTCTGTAATTTGTTTCCCCCTTTAAAAGGCCGTCTGAGAAAAGGCACCATGTCAGGGCTTTTTAAGTGAGTTTCCTCTTGACATTCTTCAAGTCATTTCATTTCAACAGACATGTCTGATTGTTTGCCCCTTTCTGAGATGCATTAAGAACAAATGGCTGTGATTTTCTATATCAAAACAAACACATATTAACCATTTCCTTGTATTTTAATTTAGAGTCCTTGAAAGCAAGTGACTAGTGGGGCAGAGGGCACTGCCCAGCTGTTCACCAGGCCCTGGGTTAGAGCAAGTTTCTCTGGGCCTTTCCCAAGCACCTCCCCCTCCCACCTTCCTTCCTGGGTCCTTGACTTTCGCTGCCTCAGCAGCTGGCTTTGATCCTGCCCCTTCCATAGCACACCCTGCTGGGGTCAGACAAAAGCCCCAGACCCCATCCCAAGGCGGAGTCTGCCTGTGGGGCCACCTTGGATGCTGCATTCTATCAAGGCAAATCTGGCAGCACGGAGGTTAATCAGGTTCAAGTACATTTTTCAAACACATGTAAACTGTTAAGTGTAAGAGCAAAGAATAAACTATCGGGGGAGGAAACACCAGGTTTTCTATATTGCTTTTCTCCTCCTCTTGCTTTCATGCACATCCATCTATCCATCAGTTATTTTGATAGAGGAAACTGAGGAAAAGAAAGTCTAATTTCTTCCCTAGAAATCAAGCCTGCTATACTTTTTAAAAGAAAGTGTATGGTCGTAGCCTCAACCATAGTGTTCTCAGCATGTTACATGGTAACTCATTAATCCTCACAAGCCTAAAGCCTCAGTTATCTCCGTTTTGAGGCTCAGGTATATCTTGACGAGCCTCACAGCTAAGTGCAGGAGCTGGGGTTCCCACCTAGGCAGTGTGACAGCAGAGTCCCTCCTCTAACCACTACACTCTGGCTCCTGCCGTCCACTGAGGACCGAGGAGGTGAGCTTACACAGAAGCGCTGGAGATTTGGGGAAGGTAGAGGAAGGCTTTCCAGAAAGGGAAAGTAATCATGCCCTGGTCTGGGGGTTAGCTGAAGGTAATGTCTGCCAAGAGTCATAATATCTCCTCTTCGTTAAGGGGTATAATGTAAAATTATTTTTTACTTTGAAATATGAAAAACAATTAGCTAACTTTAGAAACTCCCCAATTAAGTTGAGTTTCTATTTTATTGGGAAAGTTTGTGGGGAAGGTGGGAGACCGGACCAGATGCTGCCCCCTGGACCCCTAGCTCACAGGCCCTTAGGAGGGAGTCTGTAACGTGGGCTTAACAGCAATGGACAAATTTGTGTCAGATTTGGAACATCTGCAGAAAAGCAACAGAATGAGTCATTCTTACAAAATATCTTATACTCTGCACAAAAAACACCACTTTCAATTACTGCTCTAAGTTTTATTTTCTCATGGAATCCCTTATTCCTTAGAGGCCCCTGCGACAGGCAGACTGGAGAGCTTTGCTGTGGCCTATGAGCGAGGCCCGGGAGCTCCAGGCTGATGGCTTAGCGGGCTTCAGACTCTGCCACTCATCTCCTGAAAAGGTGGGATGTGGGCAGGTGGATTCTGGGCCACCTAGGGAATTGGAAGAAACTGGTGCAGTCAGGATACAGGAAACTCTTAGCAGTCACTCTCCAATTGAGGTTGATTGGGTTAAGGCCTTCAGGGATGGTGTAAAACAGTTCTGAACTCAGTGAACTGCTGATGGAAGCCTGATGAATTGAAAGAAATACAATAAACAGATTCCTTGTCATGTTCTTGGCTTTGTAGCAAATGTCTGTTTTCTCCTTGGGATTATGTGAACATTTGCTTTTCTTTGATTTCTGGTTGTTATTTTCAATATTTCTTTTGTTAGAAGAGATGCTTCAAACAGCTCTGTAGAAGCCCCTGACTCTCTTTGCAAGGTTTGGCGCAGCTTCCACAAGTCACCTGTTAGCTGTTAGGAGTCTCATTCTGCAAACCATGACTTCATCTCCCTGAAGGAAGATAGACAGAATGCTTCAATACAATGGATATGGTTCAGGTCAAGATGTTTGGGGGGAGAAGAAAAAGACTCTAAGCCTTTAGTCTCTGGGTGAACTTGGAAAGTAGACCTGTCAGAGGTATTCACATTCAGACAGCTGGTCTGTACCTGCAAAAGCTGCCAAATAATGTCCTTATTTAGGGCTGTGAGGATTTTGTCAAGTGGCCTTACAACAATGGTGCTCAGTGAGGCGGGGGAATGCCGGGCCCTGGGGTGCCTCTGCAGCTCTTGCTGCTCTCAGGAGGGAATAACGTTGTATCGCTGGTCACTACAAATGATGGAGTCAGGGGCTCACTACTTGCCAGAGACTGGAGTGGGAGCCAGAGATGCTGGAGTTTCTTGCAAATTAGATCTTTAAGCAAACAAAAAGTTCTTTAAAAAAATAGCTCACGAGCCGGCCAGTGTTGCTCATTCAACGTGTCCCCTTGGCCGTATTTATAATTGGGGAACTTTACCACACAGACGGGCCTCTCCAGAACTGATCCCAGGTGCTTTGGGCCCTAAACCAGTCCAGCGTTGGTCATCAGTAACAAAATGAGACTGTCATTGCCCCGCCAGGAAGACTTGGCTTGAGGAGTGGAGAATCTGGTTAGGGGTCTGTTTCTTTTCTTCCTAACTGCTCTTTTCCAGTTTCCTCCTGTGGTTTCTTATGGATTCCATTTGTTTTGGTTACAGCCCCCAGGGCTGTGGCTCCTGAAAACTCCAAGGGAGGATGAGAGCGTTGAGCCCTGGAAACCATGGAGAGAAGGATTTGTGTCTATAGGTCTGGTGCTTTCCTGGTTCTCTTTCTCAGAATTCCTTTTCTCTTAAACCACTTACTT
>NW_006443124.1:8981822-9005590 GCF_000325575.1 Pteropus alecto
GTTGGGGAGGGTGGTATTTAGATCTGCAGGAAAACTTCCAAAGCACTAGCTGCATCAGTTGCAGGAAACCCTCCCCCGTGGGAAGGCTGGGGGTACATTCATGTCGGCAGAGCTGAAGCTAGCTCTGGCCTAGCCTAGGACATGGCCCTCTTGCTGGTGGGGTCCCATCCCAATAGGCTTGGGATGCAGTGACAGGAACCCATGTCTAGCCCTGAGCCTGGGCTTCTATGACTCACCCCTTGCTATCATTTGCAAAGTCCAGGATCACTTACTAGGAAGGAACTTAATCAAGAAATCTCCTCTGGCAGCTGTACCCTGCCCCAATTCCTCAGCAGCCAGCACCCTCTCTCTCTCTTCTTCCCTGGAACATGTCCTGCTGGGCAGATGGGAACTGTCTCATACTGTCCAGTTGCTGGCATTTTGCACCTCCCCTCTCCCCCTGCAGCAGGCAGCCCTCTCTTAGCCAGGAAAGCCCTTTACGATCACTGCTTTTAAAACCAGACTGAGGATGAAAGGGTGGGTATTACCGAATACTTGTCAAGGTGTGAGTTTGTGCCCTGAGTTCCTGCTTTTGTCAGCAGAGTGTGTCCTCCATCTTCCTTGGTTGTAAATGCCCCAGCTCTCCCCCTGCAGCATTGCTGGGGTGGGGCAGGGCATACACTTCTCAGAAAAGGTGTGTCTCTGAGGTGCTCTGTCTTGTGTGTCCCTTGATAAAAGGAGTCACTATGGTAAGCATTCCTCTGGCAAACATGCAGGAATAAACTGAAGATAAAGCTCTTGCCCAACTAGCTGGAGTGTGGGTCTGTGCCCCTCTTTGTATTTTCTGCTTGACACAGCTCCCCTCCTTCCTCACAGGGCAGAGGGGCCATTCTGGCATTGGGTGTGGGAGGGCCAGTTCAAAGGTGACCTGGGATTTTGCAAAAAGGAAGAAGTCCTGGATTTTCCGGCTCCTTTGTGAGACAGGCAGCAGAATGACAGCCTGCCCAGCGCTTTCCAAGGAGTCGAAACTTCTCATCCCACTGCACACACCCGCCCCAGCCCCTCCACATCCACCTCGTCCTCACTCCCACGTGGATCCAGTCTGGCATCCCCAATCCACGCTGAGTTAGCAGTGAGCGAGCACAGTCCTTGCTGTTTCCCAGGGGGAGAAGCTCAGGCCATTGAAAGTTTCAGCCACAGAGTGAGAATTCAAGGGAGAAAAAAGCAAAAAAGCTCTTGGAAGTCAGGGAATTTCCAGAGAATTGATCTTCAGATTTCTCAGCCATAGGTGCTATTTATAGGCCACTCTATTGTTTTATTTTCTTATGTTATATACTGCCTATCTTCCATCCAAATCCGGGGGCCAAACACTCAGAGTTCTGGTGACCCCTTCCCCATGCCCCAGCTCTTTGCATCCATCATCACCATCTTCTCTGCACAAAAAAAGAGCAGCACTGCCAAAAATAAAAAGACCACATCCCTCCTCTCCTTTCCCTTCACCAACGGTCACTGTGCCTTCTTTGAAGAGAGCCTTCCACTAACACTCTGGGCAGAAAGAGGAAACAGGCCTCCTCCACTTTCCTGAGAAACTGTAATTTCAAACGGCCTTCCTGCCAAAGGAGCGGGGTTAGGGCAGCACTGTGGGTGTTTCTCTCTCTCTCTCTAATGAAGCCAGATAAAGCTGTCTTAGCACATTATGGAGAAAAGGTTGTAATCCACCTGCCTTCTATATATTCTGGCTCTGCAGATACTGATGGCCCATGCTTCCCTGTGACCTCAGAGGGTGGGGGAAGGCTGGGGAGGGGATGGTGGAGGCCAGGAAGTCAGCCACGTGGGCTACAGCTCCACGCTGCCTGCTGCCCCTCTTCAGCCTTCCTGCTGCACTGCACAGGCTCCAGCCCAGTGACGGCTGTGGCTAGCTCTTTCCTGTGCCCTTACTCCCAGGGTATGTGCTCATGTCAGGTCAGACTCCTGCTTTAGCTCCCTCCCAGGTTGCAGTCGGGATAGTAGTGTTGCAGATGTGCTCCCTGTGAACACAGGAGAATGAAAGACACACTGGGAGGGCCATCTCTCCACCTGTACAGGCTGTATGAGGACCAGCTCTGTTGAGACTTAAGGGGTGAACGTGAAAGATGTACCGGTCATCTTCCCTTCTCCCGGCCTTATTCAGGTGACGCTTACATGTGAAATCCATGGTGAGGGGCTCTGGGCCTGGGAGCATCAAGCAGGCAGGTGCCTCTGGTGTCCTGTGTCATCAGTTCGCTGATTACTGAGGAAATGAATTCCTGCCATGGATTTAGGAGGTGTACCTGCTGTTCAGGAGTGACTGATTTTTTACCCCTACCAATATGAGAGTTTGCAGGAGTAGCCAAGCAAGCAGCTTTTCAGCTTTGCACACAGAGCAGTGTTTGCATTGGGTTCAGATATTCGTATGTCTTAACAATGAATAATACCATGTAATATTGTAAATTTTAAATACATGATTTTCATGTAGCTAGATTTTTCCCTCTATTATGTAATGATTCTGAGTTTTGACTTTGCTGGAGACATGTGGTGTTTAGAACATGACCTAGAATATTTGAAATTCTGTAGTACCAGGAAGAAGTCAGACTTGAGTTGGGCCCAGATGGGTGGGCTAGAAGGTTGTCACAGCAGGGCAGTGGCACGGACAGAATTGCAGAAGCAAGGTTGTAAGATACACTTTGACACAGTCAGTTTTTCGTTAGAGGTGATGAGCTTGACAGTTACCAGGAGAACTGTGCTGCCTAGGAGGAAACAAAGGTCATTTCCTAATCTCCCCATTTTTGGGGCCGTAGTGTCTTGTCTGGTGAGACCCTGTCCCAGAGGACAGTAAATAAACCCTAATTTAGCATCAGCTAATATAATGGTGAGGCTCATATTTCTGTAGCTTTTTTTTTTTTTTTTTTGAAAAATTTCAAATTTACAGAATGCTGACAGAGGACCATTCTAGATTTAACAACTGTTAACATTTCACCACAATTTACTCTATAGAATTTTTCAGAATTATTTGAGAGTAGATCACAGACATCAAGATCCTCCATCCCTAAATACTTAAGCATGTATCTCCTGAGAACAAAATGTTCTCTACAGAGTAGTGCTATCACTGTCACACCCAAGACAGTTAATAATTCCCTAGTGTCTAATAGCCAGTCTATAATCTGATCTCCTTTGCTGTGTCCTAAATGACTTTTCTAGCTTCTTTCGTAATAATGATCCCATGGCAGATTTACTCCTTGTATTGTATTTGGTTGTTATGTCTCTTTAGCCTCTTTTAAACTCTACACCCAACATCTTCCATTTTACGTTTTTATGGCATTGATTTGGTAAAGAGTCCAGTCGTTTTCTGCTAGTTTTGATTAATGTGCAGGCGTTCAACAGAGACTTACTAAACACCTGTAATATGCCACCATGTCCCGGAGTCCCATAAACTCAAGATGCATGGTTCAGTCTCAGGGGCCACACCATTGGCTCTTTGGGGTTGGTCCTAGGTTTCCTCCTAGGTAGCACAGTTCTCCTGGTAACTGTCAAGCTCATCACCTCTAACGAAAAACTGACTGTGTCAAAGTGTATCTTACAACCTTGCTTCTGCAATTCTGTCCGTGCCACTGCCCTGCTGTGACAACCTTCTAGCCCACCCATCTGGGCCCAACTCAAGTCTGACTTCTTCCTGGTACTATAGAATTTCAAATATTCTAGGTCATGTTCTAAACACCACATGTCTCCAGCAAAGTCAAAACTCAGAATCATTACATAATAGAGGGAAAAATCTAGCTACATGAAAATCATGTATTAAAATTTACAATATTTGGGTGACACATGGGTGCTAACTGCAGGCAACCCTGTTCGGGAAATACGTTTAGATCTCAGCTCTGCCATTTCTTACTGAGGGACCTTCAGCTGGTCCTTTCTCTCTAAGTCTCTGTATCTTCATCTTTAAAACAAAGGGGTTGGATCAGGGGTTTGACTTAACACTTCGGCTCCAAGTGTGCCAGGCAGACCACCTGCAGCTTCATGCCTCAGGGTAGCTGCTTCATGAAGCCACTGCCTAGGCCCTTTCCTGGCACTATGAGTCGGGGCCATGAGGATGCACCCTGTCCTCGGATGCTCTAATGCGACCATGTGCTCTTCCCATCTGCTCCTCACAGCGGAGATTCTGGAGCTGGCTGGCAATGCGGCAAGAGACAACAAGAAGGGACGGGTCACACCCCGGCACATCCTGCTGGCTGTGGCCAACGACGAAGAGCTAAATCAGGTATGGGGGTCTCCTAGCCTCCCTGTTCCCCACCCCCACTCCAGACACATGATTAAGCAGTCATGCAGCCCAAGAGAGAGTTGTGTGCAGAGGGGAGTTGGTGTTTGGCTGGCTATCAAAGGTGTGGACTGCATTTTGGACTATTAGTAGCTTCCCTGCCCCTATATAGCTGTTTTTCCTAAAGGTCTTATTAGGGATGGGGGAGAGCAGAGATGAAACAAGGTATTTGGTTTGGACTCTGAGGACTTGCTCCCTGTGTAGTGGGCTGGGTCCTGTCAGCATCCTTGTAGATCTTAAGAACATGGATAGGTGGGGCAGAGTAGTCTGGCTCAACCATCTGCTACTTTGATTTTCCCTCAAGCTGCTAAAAGGAGTCACCATAGCTAGTGGTGGGGTGTTACCAAACATCCACCCTGAGTTGCTAGCGAAGAAACGAGGATCCAAAGGGAAATTGGAAGCCATCATCACGCCACCCCCTGCCAAAAAGGCCAAGTCTCCATCCCAGAAGAAGCCTGTATCTAAGAAAACAGGAGGGAAGAAAGGGGCCCGGAAATCCAAGGTATGTGATTTGACAGGGATGTGTGAGGAGGGGCAGAGCAGAGCAGGGCAGGTGCAGGTGGGTGGGGTGAGGAGGAGTCTCTTTCCTCCTGAAGTCTCATCCCACTGATGGGGTGGAACACCATGGAGGAATGTGTGGGAGCTGGTTACAGGGGACCTAGTCCTGCTCAAGGGCCAGAGTCTGGATACAATTTGAGGACTGGATTTCTGCAGGCAAGAGGGATGTGGAGAGAGCTGCAGGCAGATTAGGATGGCAGGACCCTGTGCCTGGCCTTTCCGGGGAATGCCCACGCCTGTGAGAAGGGACCTGTGTGTATAGGAGCTGCTCTGTGCTAGGAACAGCTACCACTGAGTCCTACTCAGAGTGCCAGCTGCTCGCTCACCCCTGAAGCTCTCAGGATCAATGTTGTGTTGCCATGGCTGTGTGTCCTCCTCTGAGCGTGTCCAGAAGGGACAGTCCAGACAGTTTGCTTTATAGAATAGTTGCCTTGTTAAGGAGTAAAACAGACGTGTTATTCAGGCCCTTCCTGCCAGACCAACTTGGGCTGAGACTAGGTCCTGGGTGCTGATCTTTTTGTGGTGAGCAAAACCCTCTCATTAGTGTGTTCCTTTGTCACTGGGCCCTGCCCCTCAGCTGTTGTCATTTGGCTCCAGGACCAACAAACTAAGGACAGTGTACTTAAAGCTCTGTCTTTAATAAAATGGAATCTTAAGGCTGCTCTGCCCTTCGGCACCCCTCAGTAGTCATCCTTCTAACCTCCAGCCAGACTAGGAGGAAGTTACCTCTGGCAGAAGATGTCCTCAGTAAAAACTTGGAAATGCCTAGTGGGGTCTAATGATGCAGTTTCAGGATGTTCTTTCTGGAGCCCAAAGCCTCTCACAAGAGTGAGATGATAAGGACACTGCCCAGGATGGGCTCCAGGAGCCCTGACCTGGAGCCACGCTCCTCCCACCCTCCTAGCATGCCCCACCCTGAGTTGGCCCAAAGATCATGTCCCTGACCTGTCTGTGCCTCAAACAGACTGGCTTTCACTACATAGGCATACCTTCTCTGACCTCCCGCCCACACTGTTTGTGGGCCTTCTTTATTTGAGGTGGAAGAGGCTATATTTTTTGATACATCCTTCTGGATGCAAACAGATGCTTCCCTCAAAACAACAGAATCTAAATTCCTCTTGCCAACAGGCTACCCACCCCACCCTACCTACCCCACCTGGCTCCAAGTCACTCCCAGCTCTTTGAGAAAGAAATCTGATATTGAAGAGCATCCTATAAGTTTGTTTCCAGATGCTCACACTCCACCTAGCTCTTAAGTCCTGGAGGAGGCATGGGGCCAGGTGGGGATTTCACAGAATGCCCTGTTCTCATTCCTGCCAACTATAAAATTAGCAGATTGAACTGTTTCTTTTCTCTCAACATTTGCAGTTGGGAGGAGAAGCAGGATGGGGAAGGCAGGGGGAAAGTGCCTGTGCAATCCTTTTTAAACTTTAAAAAAGAAGACAAAGATGCCAAGTCTAATGGGCCCCAGGGAGCTGGCTGACTACAGATCAGGGCCCTTGGTGCTGGGCGCTGGGGGCCATCAGGGCAGACCAGAGTCCCTTAGCTTCGCCTTCCTTCAGCTGTAGTCAGAGCCACTGTACTGTTCCTGCAGGCCTGCTGCTTTTTCATGTTCAAGCAGCCTCTTCAGCTTCGTTGTGGCTGGCAACCCTGGACTGATCCTTGCTCCCTGTCACCCTGATTCCTCCCCTAGTAGTTTTGTCTCATGACTTTTTGAACTTCCCAATTGACCAAACACTAGGAAGGCTTTTTGTTTCTTTTTGGACTTGAAATATAGAAGGGGTACGTGTGTGTCTTTAGCTCCTAGTAGCTATATTTGGAACTCAGTGTTTCTAATAACCATATGCCAATAATCACTCGACCACTCAACTGTTCCCTTGATTACAAAAGCAGGAAGTCTGTTATGGTGGTCTGTTTTTCTTCTACACAATAAAACACATTGTCTGCTTACTGTATGAGTATTTGGCTAACATTAAACCCTGGGGGAAGCTGAAATTGGAACCGTGAACAGCTAATTTTCAAAACATTTGTTTAATGTAAATTGTGGTGTCAGCTCCCAGAAATAGTGGAGAACCTGCATCTCTAGGTTTAAGTGGAATGTGCTGAAAATAACCTTTCCAGAGACATGCAGAGAAAGCCTTAGTAACATGCTAAAGCACTTGTAGTGAAAGAGAGTTGGTATTTTTCAAGTGTCAACACTTGAATTCCAAATAATAATTTCCCCCTCAATTCTATGTAATTGGAAGCTTTTGAAAGTCTCCAGTTGTGACAGCTGAGTCAGCTATAGTGGAAATGCTGAGAGAATAAGAGAAGGTAACAGAACCCACCGGGGGCAAGGAGTCTGAGGCCCTAGCAGTGCCTTACGGCTTTGCCTTCCTACTTGAGTGGCCTCAGGCAGGTCTGTGCCTCAGTTTACATCCCCTCCAATAAAATAATGGGGTCCATCCCAGCCTTACAATCCAGTGACTCTATGAACATTTGCATAATTTGTTTTTGACTACGTACTATGTATAAGAATTTGGATGGTACAAAAGAGTGTGCAGTAATAAAATCTCACTCCCACCACGGTCCTCCCACTTCTCCCCCAAGCAGTCTCTGTAATAAGTATTTATGTATCCTTTCAGAAATTATGCATGTAAAAGCATTTAAAATGTAAAGCCTGCCTTATCCTACCTGCCTTTAAAAATATACATATCAATCATGTTACCTACTATTTTGGCACTATGGTGTAGTGGTTAAGGGTGCCAGCTCATCTGGCTTTGTATTCCAGTTCTGCCATTTCTTGGCTGTGTGACCTTGGGAAGTGACTTGACTTCTCTGGTGTCTCAGTTTTCCTATCTGTAAAATGGAGATATAACACAGGATAATTGCGAGGCCTAAGAGAGAATTCCTGTAAAATGCTTGTAACAGTGTCTGGCACAAGTGTTAGCTGCTGCTGTTATTGGCAGTGCTTCCATATCTGCACATAGAGCCACTTTAGTGTTTCATGGTTCAGGTCTAATTATATAGGGTGCAAAACCAGCATACCCAGTTCTCCACGAATGGACTTCTAGTTGTTTCTGGCATTCTGACAAACAGTATCACAGTGAGCATCACTGTATGTGAGTCTCTGTGCTCATGTGCAAGAGTATCTGTAGGATAATATCCTCAAAGGTGAACTTGCTGAGGCAGACAGTGTATTTTTAACTTTGATGGCTATTGCTCACATATAGAGCATTTTATCCTATTAAGAAATTTCAAAAGCCACCTTATTCTTTTAACATTTGACAGAGTTGTTTACAAAAGATGCATTCATGTGATCAACATTTATCAAGTCTACATGTGCTTGTTACTATTCTTGGTAGTGGGGTATAGCAGTGAACAAGAGGCTCTTACCCTCCCTCCAGGCTCAGTGAGCTTTGGTCTATCGAGGGGTTATAGTCATTATAGAAGATTGGGGAGCAGGGAGAGCAGGTGCTATCACAAAAATAAAGTGGACAGCAGGGGCAGTGTTATTTTACATAGGTGGTCATGTGAGCCTTTCTGGTAAGGTGACACTTGAATGGAGACCTGGGGGAGTAAGGTAACTGGGCATTCAAGTGACTGCAAGGAACAGTAGGTGGGCCCTGAGGCAGGAGCAGGCCTGACTACTCCCAAAGGGACCTTGATAGCATTTTCATGTGGGGACCATCACATGTCCATAATGGATGCCTTGCCTTGGTGGTCAGAGAAGCCTGGAGTCCTTCTTGAGATAAGGTTTCAAATGCATAAAATACCAAAGATTTAAAGGAAACCATTTGTGCCTAAATCCCCCAGGTTACCATAGGGTGTTTACTAGGAATCCTAGGGCAATATTTAGAGGCTCTCCAAGAAGATAGTTTTTGCCAAAAAGTCTGGATGAAAATTATCTCACCCAGGATTTTTCAGCCGTACACCGTTAGTACCAACATCCCGGCTGTATCCCACCTCCATTGAAAATCACCTCCTGGATCGTGAAGATATGCTTGCTCCTCACTGCCTGGCAAAGCCCAGGATGATGTTGGTAGAGCGCCACTTTCTTTTCTGCGAAATTTTTAAACTGCAAATTGAGTGATGAATGTTCTGGTAAGGGTGCCAAAGAGAGGGATTCGTTCTTTTGAGAAGCTGCCATCCTTGTAAAATTTTGCTGGCTTAATTTTAATGAAATTTCTGGCAGTTCCAACATCAGAGTAAAAGAGACTGGGCATAGGTAATCTTGAGTTGATGATTTTATGTAAGCCTTTTTGGACAGTGCTGAAAACAAAGCTGGGTATGTGTACAGTATGTGGGAGCTTTTGGATTTGTAGAACAACAGAAAATTCTAAAAAGTCAATCATTTTGGAGATTGACAAAGAGTTTTCCACGATAGCTCCCCCACCCCAAGTTAGGAGATGAAAAGAATCTACCTCTTACTATCACCATTTCATAAAAGGGCATTTTAATACCAAAATGTCAGGAAGGGACATAATCCCAGACTACAGGCTTTACAAAAAACTTAGGGCACAGTTGTTATGATTTGAATGTAGTGACATCTCACAAGACAGCTGTGCAGACTTAAAGCACCCCTAGATGGACTTCAGAGAACCTGGAAGAAAGGGCTTGTCTTGCAAGGAGTTTGACCACTTACTCTCTCTTGGCCACGTGTTAAATGTGGAATTCTCCCACTTTAGTCTCATTTTCCCAAGGAGGCATGTTAGGCTTAGGGAAGGTGAGTGATTTGCCCAAGAGTTATGCAGCTGGTAGAACTAGGAATCAAATGTAGAACTTCACAGTTCAAACATAGTGTCATTTGTATGTCCTGTGACCATGGACCAGTTCCCTTGGCAGAAGCCCCTCTTCTGATGGTGGAGGGCTGCAAAGCTGCCTACTGCAGGGTGAGTGGAGCAGCAGCTTAAAAAAAGTTTATTATTTTTTTAATATCACATTCTTTCCCCTCATTAAATTTGTGCATTCATGATATATATTTGTTTACAATTTTCACTTCCCATCCTCTGCAGCATTCTTTTTTTTTTTAGTCTTATTGAGATGTAACTGACATATATCACTATACATTTAAGGAGTATAGCATAGCATTGAGTATGATTGACTATAGTGAAATGATTACCACAGTAAGTTAACATTCATCATCTCACACACATATAGAAAAAAAGAAAAAAATGGTTTTTTTCCTTGTGACAAGAACTTTTAGGATCCACTCTTAACTTTCAGATGTATCACACAGCCGTGTTTACTGCAGTCACATTGTACATGACATACCTTATCCTCCTTTATGACTAGAAGTTTGTACCTTTGACCACTTTCATTTAGTTCTCCTTCCAACCCTTGCTTTTGCTAACCACAAATCCGATTTATTATAGTTTGGGTTTTCTTATTTTGTTTTTAAAGATTCCACATATAAGTGAGATCATACAGTATTTGTCTTTGACTTTTTTCACTTAGCATAATACCCTCAAATTTCATCTGTATTGTCACAAATGGCAGGATTTCCTTTTTATGGCTGAATAATAATCTATTGTATATATATGTACACAACTTTTTATTTTTTTATTTTTGTACAGCATGAGGAAAGAAGAGATGGGGATCACTTAACATTGTGTTTGAGAGATTCTCTAGGTTATTATATATAGCAGACAACACCAGGTCTCTGCATTTTAGAGTTCGAATTTACTGCAATGTGCTTATCCATATCGTAGAGAGATATTTAAGTTTTTTTAAATATGAGGCTCCTACTGATACTCTTGCTGCAAAAGTATATACCTTTTGGTGCACACATGTGGCATTGTCGAGTGTATACTTATAAGTGGAATCGTATGTAGTATTTTGGGTATTCATATATTCTGCTTTAGAAGATAGTACCAAGTAGTTTTCTGAAGTGATGGTAAAAATGTACAGTCCCAGTGCATCATATGGGAGTTCCAGCTCTATATTTCTGCCAAAGCAGGGTATTTTGAGATTTAAATTTTAGCCATCCTGGTGCGTGTGTATTGCCCTGATGACCAAGGTAGCTTTAGCATATTTTCAAATGAATTTGAGCTCTTTGGATATTTTCTTTTGTGCAGATGTTTTATGCATTTTTATTTTTAATGACAGTAGTTTTTTGATATTTGGGTATACAGCAGATATGTCAATGTTATTTTGTCATAACATTGAGAGATGATGTAGGAACTTAACTCTTGTTTATATAAATTACTCTATGGTAAAATCGGTTTCATTATTCATCATTTCATCACAGTTCCAAGAACCAATTGATGACATTAAGTGAAGGCTAGACTTACTGTATTGTGAAATGATTGCCACAATAAGTCTAGTTAACATCAATCCCCATACTTAGTTATAAATTTTTTTCTTGTGATGAAAACTTTTAAGATCTATTCTCTTAGCAACTTTTAAATATGTAATACATTATTATTAATTATAGTCACCATGCTGTACATTACATTCCTATGACTTATTTATAACTAGAAGTTTGTACCTTTTGACCTGCTTCAGCCAATTTATCTACCCCCGACCTCTGGCAACCACCAATCCATTTCTTGTACCTATGAGCTTTTTTTTTTTTAAGATTCCACATATAAGTGAGATCACATGGTATTTGTCTTTCTCTATCTGACCTATTTCACTTACCATAATGCCTTCAACTTCCATCCCTGTTGTCGTGAATGACAGGATTTTCTTTTTTATGGCTGAATAATATTCCATCATATAAAAACATTTATAATATAGATAATATGTAATATATCATATATCACATTTTCTTTATCCATTTATCCATTGATGGATACTTAGATTGTTTCCATATCTTAGCTATTGTAAATAATGCTGCAGTGAACATGGGGGCGCATATATCTTTTCAAGTTAGTGTTTTCATTTTCTTCCAATAAATACCATATGGTAGTTATACTTTAAATTTCTTGAGGAATATCCATACTGTTTTCTATAGTTGTACCAATTTACATTCCTACCAACAGTGCACAAGGGTTCCCTTTTCACAATGTCCTTGTCATTTCTTGTCTTTTCGATAATAGTCATCCTGACAAGTGTGAAGTGATATCTCATTATGGTTTTCACTTGTGTTTCCCTGATTAATTAGTGATGTTGAGCACTTTTTCATGTATTTGTGGGCCATGGTATGTATTTGGAGAAAATATCTATTCAGATCTTTTGTCCATTTTTTAAATTGGATTTTTGTGTGTGCGTTTTTTGTTTTGTTTTGTTTTGTTTTGCTATTGAGTTGCATGAGTTCTTTGTATATATTTGGATCTTAATCTCTTATCAGATATGTGACTTGTAAATATTTTTTCTGATTCCATAGGTTGCCTTTTTATTTTGTTGGTTTCCTTTGCTGAGCAGAAGCTTTTTAGTTTGATGTAGTCCTATTTGTTTATTTTTGCTTTTATTGCCTTTGCGTTTTGTGTCAAATTGAAAAAAATCAAGACCAACATCAAGAAGCTTACCCATTATGTTTTCTTTTAGAAGTTTTAGAGTTCAGGTTTTAGTTCAAGTCTTTAATCCATTTTGAGTTGAATTTTGTGTATGGTGTAAAATAGGGATACAGTTTCATTCTTTTGCTTATGGATATCCAGTTTTCCCAGTACCTTTTATCAAAGAGACCATTCTTTTCTCATTGAATATATTTTGTGCCTTTGTCAAAAATTAATTGACCATATATGCATGGGTTTATTTCCGGACTCTTTATTCTGTTCCATCGATCTGTGTGTCTGTTTTTATGCGAAATACCATACCATTTTGATTACTATAGCATTGTAATTTAGTTTGAAAACAGGTATGCCTCCAGCTCCGTTCTTATTTCTCAAGATTGCTTTGGCTTTTTAGAGTCTTTTGTGGTTCCATATAAATTTTAGGGTTGTTTTGTTTCTGTGAGAAGTGTCAGTGGGTCTTATTAGGAAGTGCATTGAATCTGTAGATTGTTTTGGCAGTGGAGATTTAATGGTGTTAATTCTTCCATTCTACGAGTACAGAATAGCTTTCCATTTATTTGTGTTTTCAGTTTCTTTCATTAATGTCTTATAGTTTTCAGTGTACAGGTCTTTCACCTCCTTGGTGAAATTTATTCCTGGCTATTATTTTTGATGCAATTGTAAATGGTATTGTTTTTGTAATTTCTCTTTCTGATAGTTCATTATTAGTGTCTAGAAACAGATTTTTGTGTATTGATTTTGTATCTTACAACCTTATTGAATTTGTTGATTAGTTCTGACAGTTTTTTTGGTGGAGTCTTTAGGGTTTTCTATATATAATATACCGTTGGCAAATAGTGACAGTTATACTGCTGTTCTGATTCAGTTGCCTTTTATTTCTTTCTCTTACCTTATTGCTGTGGCTGGGATTTCCAATAACTATGATGAATAAAATTGGTGATAGTGGCATCCTTGTCTTGCTCCTGATCTTAGAGGAAAAGCTTTTAGCTTTTCATTGTTGAGTATGGTGTTAGCTGTGGGCTTATTGTATATGGCTTTTATTATGTTGAAGTATGTTCCTTCTAATCAACATTTTGCTGACGGTTTTTTATTATAAATCAGTGTTGAATTTTGTCAAATGCTTTTTCTGCACCATTGAGATAATATAATTTTTATCTTTCATTTGTGAATGTGGTGTGTCACATTTATTGATTTGTAGATGTTGAATTGTCCTTGCTTCACTGGAATAAATTCTACTTGATCTTAATTTATGATCCTTTAAATGTATTGTGGAATTTGATTTGCTAATATTTTAAGAATTTTTACATCTATGATCATCAGAGATATTAGGCTATAATTTTCTTTGCTTGTGGCATCCTTCTTTGGTTTTGGTATCAGGGTATTTCCAGCCTCGTAAAATGAGTTTGGAAGTGTTCCGCCCATTCTGTATTTTTGAAGATTTTGAGAAGGGTAGGTATTAATTCTTTAAATGTTTAGTAGAATTCGCTAATAAAGTCATCTGGTCCTAGACTTTTGTTTGTTGGGAGGTTTTTGATTACCGATTCAATCTCTTTACTACTAATTGGTCTGTTCACATTTTCTGTTACTTGATAATTCCCTCTTGGTAGTTTGTATATTTCTAGGAATTTATCCATTTCTTCTAAGTTGTCAAATTTTTTGGCATATAATTGTTCATAGTAGTCTCATAATCCTTTGTATTTCTGTGGTATCCATTTTAACTTTCATTTCTGATTTTATTTGCGTTCTCGTTATTTCTTGGTGAATCTAGTCAAAAGTTTGTCAATTTTGATTATATTTTCAAATACCAGCTCTTAGTTTCATTGATCTTTTCTATTATATTTTTAGTTTCTATTTTATTTATTTTCACTCTGATATTTCCTTTCTTCTGCTCTATTTGAGCTTTGTTCTTTTTTACTTTTTGAGGTGTTGTAAAGTAAGGTTGTTTATTTGGGATTTTTCTTAATTCTTGATGTAGGCATTTATTTCTGTAAACTTCACCCTTAGAGCTGCTTTTCTTGCATCTGATAAGTTTTGGTATGTTATATCTTCATTTTCATTTCTCTCAAGGTATTTTTTAATTTTTCTTTTGATTTATTCTTTGACGCATGGTTAGCATATTGTTCAATCTCCGCATATTTGTGAATTTTCCAGTTTCCTTTTTTGTAATCGATTTCTAGTATTATACCATTATGGTCGGAAAAGATGCTTGATAATAATTTTAGTCTTCTTAAGACTTGTTTTGTGGCCTAACATATAATCTATGCTGGAGAACGTTTTATGTGCACTTGAGAGGAATGTGTATTCTGTTGCTTTTGGATGGAATTTTCTGTACTTAATTGTTAAGTTCATCTGATGTAATTGTTAAGTCCATCTCATATAATGTGCCATTTAAGGCTGATGTTTCCTTATTGATTTTCTGTCTGGACAATCAATCCATTGACAAAAATGGGGTATTAATGTCTCCTACTGTTTCTCCCTTTAGGTCTGTTAATATTTGGTTTATATATTTATGTGCTCCTATGTTGGGTGCATACATATTTACAAATGTTATATCCTCTTGTTGGACTGATCCCTTTATCATAATGTAATGCCCTTGATTGTCTGTTATTGCAGTCTATGCTTTTTAAAGTCTATTTTTCCTGGTATAAGTATAGCTACCCCAGCTTTCCTTTGGTTTCCATTTGCATGGAAAATCTTTTCCATCCATTCACTTTCAGTATGTGTGTGTCCTTAAATCTGTAGTGAGTCTCTTGTAGGCAGCAGATAGATGGGTCTTATTTTTATCCATTCAGCCACTCTTTTGATTGGAGAATTTAGTCCATTTACATCTAAAGTAGTTATTGATATATATACACTTAATGCCATTTTGCCAATTATTTTCTAGCAATTTGGTAGTTCCTTTGTTTCTTCTCTTGCTCTCTTCCTTTGTGATTTGATGATTTTCTTCAGTGGTATGCTTAGATTCCATTTTCTCTTTTGTGTATCTATGCTAGACTTTTGCTTTGTGGTTACCATAAGGCTTACATATAACCACTTATAACAGTCTATTATATGTTGATAACTTAAGTTTGAACGCATTCTCAAGCTCTGTTTTTATCCCCCCGCCCACATTTTGTTTTTGGTGTCACATTTTACATCTTTTTAATCTTGTGTATCTTTTAACTAATTATTTTTACTACTTTTGTGCTTTACCTTCATACTAGCTTTGTTAGTGTTTAATCCACCACCTTTACTCTATATTTACCTTTACCAGTGAGATTTATACCTTCGTATATTTTCCTGTTTCTAATTAGCACCCTTTTCAGCTTAAGGAAGTCGCCTTAACATGTTTTTATAAGGCCAGTTTAATGGTGATGGACTCCTTTAGCTTTTGCATGTCTGGAAAACTATCTCCTTTTCAATTTTGAAGGACATCTTTTGCTGGATGGTAGAATATTCTGGGTGGAAAGATTTTACTTTCAGCACTTTGAATATATTGTGCTAGTCCCTTCTGGCCTGCAAAGTTTCTGCTCAAATATCTGATTATAGTCTTATGTGGGTTCCTTGTATGTAACCAGTTGTTCTCTTGCTGCCTTTAGGATTCTCTCCTTGTATTTAACTTTTGACATTTTAATTATAATGTGTCTAATGTGTCTTCATGTGGGTTTCTTTGTGTTCATCTTATTTGGAATTCCTTGAGCTTCATAGCAGGATTCCCTTCTTTTTTTTTTTTGGTAGCTGAATAATATTTTGCATGCGTGGGTGCGTCTGTGTGTGTTGCTGAGTATTGATTATCACAGGTTAAGTTAAGCCTTATAACCTGGCTGCATAGGCAGTTGCTGACTTGTTATATCAGGGCAACTCTCAGCCTCCCCTCCTCCAAATAAAACCAGCTCCAATTCCTGGATGCCTGAATTCTGTCAGGACTTCTCACCTCTTAAAATCCAAGTGTCCTTGGGCAGTACTATATCCTTATCTACTTATCAACTGCATCTCATTCTTGAGTGTTTACTGAGCACCTCCTGTATGCATGGTGTTTACTCAGTACAGCAGTGGTTTTAAACTTTTTTGCTTATATATCTCCTGAGTTTTAAAATCTATCTCATACATTCAAAATTGAATGCTAAGTTTTTTATAATAAATGTAAATATCTACAAGGGTATGGTTTTGGGTATATAATAAATATTGACATTTAAAAAGAAAACTATTTCATCACTCATTTAAATGTATCCAAAGAAATTTAAATATTACGATGATTTGATATATTATAATTTAAAAAAATAAGGGTTTTTTTAATAACAGTCAGAAAATTGACATTATTTTTCTCCTTGAGCCCTTTTTTCCTTTTCCTTGGCCCACAAAATTTTATCCTGATGTAACATTTTTATGCTTGTAATATCTATTGATCTCAGTAAAAATAGTGTATATAAATTTAAATTTATTTTGAAAAAATTCGGAAAAGCATTAAATGTTATGGATTCTACAGGATTGGATAGTTATCACATTTATTAATAATACACAATTGATCACACTGAAAAATACTTCATACATTTTAATAACTTAAGGAAAAAAGTTTCTTGGAACTGGTTGGATGGAGATAGAATTTTTTAAATTAACTCAAGTATTCTAAAATGAATGTTACTTAACACTAAAATGAGACAGGGTTCAGCATCCTGTATTTTTATATTTATAGGTATAAGTGCCTAGAAAATCTTGTCACAAAAATAAATGGGAATGGAAAAGATTTCGTTACAGCGACATCACTCAATCCTCTGAATTCTGAGTTATATGCCAACAATCACATAATAATCTGCCATCAGTTTGTTTTAATAATTGTCTCTTGGCCATCTGTATGTTTTATTTCAGAATCATTTTAGATTACAGAAAAATTAGACAGTACAGACAGTTTCTGAATGTCCCACACCCAGTTTCCTTGTTAACATCTTATATAACCCTGGTACGTCAGTCACAACTAAGAAACTGGCATTGGTATATTACTATTAACTAAACTCAACTCCATCAATCTGTTCTTTAATGATCTGTCAACTCACTTTAATATTTCTTCAATTTTATCGAAAGCACAGAATTAGAAACACCTGACCTGCGAAAGGATTTGTTATCCAGCCTTTCCTTTCTTGTTTCCTGGAAAGTGTATAAAAAAAGCTTTTCTAATACTTACTATGCAGTTGTTGATTATACCTGTTTCTCTTTCATGTGTCAAATCCGATACACTCAAAGTATTAGGAAAACCAAAATAGTTATAACTTTAATATATCTTTGCTACTACCATATTTCTTGATATAATGCTTTTTGCCATATTAAAACCTTAGATCTTCAGATTTAGTTCATTTAATTTATGGAAAATGTTTCAGGTTAGCCTAAATGCCAAAGAAGTCCTTATTATTAAAGCAGTCAGCAAAATTAGACCTTATTTCTCAATGTAAGTAAAAATGTTAATGTGTTAGTAAATTTGAATCCTAGATGGGCAAATGCATAGGGCACAGGCTTTGCCCTGAGTTTACTGTATAGATTCATCCTCCAGGAAGGCATTCGTAACATTTCCTACTTAAATATCCTACTTAAAAATTTTTTTCAAGTACAATTGACATACAATATTTATATTAGGTGTATAATGTAGTGATTAGACATTTATATAACTTACGAAGTGATCACTCCAATAACTCTAGTACCCATCTGATACCATACATAGTTATTATATTACTGATGATATTCCCTTTGCTGTTCTTTACATTCCTGTGACTGTTTACGAAACTGGCAGTTATGCTTCTTAATCTTTTACCCTTTTCACGCATTTCTCTAACTGCCCTTTCATCTGGAAACCATCAGTTTGTTCCCTGTATCTATGAATCTTTCTTCTGTTTTGTTTGTTCGTTCGTTTTGTTTCTTTAGATTTCGCATATAAGTGAAATCAATAGCATTTATCTTTCTGTCTGGCTTTTTTTACTTGGAATAATATCTTCTAGGTCCATCTATGTTGTCATAAATGGCAAGGTTTTATTTTTTTATGGCTGAATAATATCCCATTGTACATATGTACCACCTCTTTATCCATTTGTCTATTGATGGATGTTTAGGTTTCTTCCATATTTTGGCTATTGTAAATAATATTTCAGTGAAAATAGGCATATATATATATTTTTGTGATTAGTGTTTTGGATTTCTTTGGATAAATACCCAGAAGTGGAATTGCTGGGTTATATGGTAGTTCAATACTTTATTTTTTGAAGACCCTCCACATGGTTTTCCATAGTGGCTGCACCAGTTTACAGTCCCATCAGCAGTACACAAGGGTTCCCATTTCTCCACATCCTCACCAATACTTGTTGTTTGTTGATTTATTGATGATAACCATTCTGACAGGTGTGAAGTGATACCTCATTGTGGTTTTAATTTGCATTTCTCTGAGAATTGGTGATGTCGAACATTTTTTCATATGTCTATTGGCCATCTGTATGTCCTCTCCATTTTTAAATCAGATTGTTTATTTTTGTGTTTTTAAGTTGTATGAGTTATATATTTTGATCAGGTGTATCAGGTGTATCATTGGTGAATATCTTCTCCCATTCAGTAGCTTTTATTTTCATTTTGATAGTTTCCTTCACTGTGCAAAAACTTTTTAGTTTGATATAATCTCATTTGCTTATTTTCTTCTTTTGTTTCCCTTGCCCAAGGAGACATATCCACAAAAATATTACTAAGAGCAATGTCAAAGAGTACTCTGTATGTTTTCTTCTAGGAGTTTTATGGGCTTACATTTGTCTTTAATTTATTTTGTTTTTATTCTTATAAATAGTGCAATAAAGTGATCTATTTCATTATTTCGCATGTGTCTATCCAGTTTTCCCAACACCATTTAACTCCTTGTATACTCTTGCCTCCTTTGTCATAGATTAATTGATCGTATAGATGTGGGTTTATTTCTGGGTTCTTTATTCTGTTCCATTGATTTTTGTGTCTGCTGTTATGCCAGTACTATGCTGTTTTGATTACTGTAGCTTTGGAATATAGTTTGAAAACAAGGATGCCTCTAACCTTTGTCCTTATTTTTCAAGATTGCTGTGGCTATTCAGGGTCTTTCGTGATTCTACATAAGTTTTAGGATTATTTGTTCTAGTTCTGTGAAAAACGCCATTGGTATTTTGATTGAGATAGCATTGAATCTGTAGATTGTTTTGGGTAGTGTGGATATTTTAAGATGTTAACTCTTCCTACTCATGAGCACAGTATATCTCTCCATTTAATTGTATCTTCAATTTCTTTCTTCAGTGTCTTATTTTTTGAGTATAGGTCTTTTACCTCCTTTGTTAAATTTATTCCTGGGTATTTTATTCTTTTAGATATAATTGTAAATAGGATTGTTTTCTTAATTTCTCTTTTGGATAGTTTATTGGTGTATTAAAATGCAACCAATTTCTGTATGTTAATTTTTTTATCCTGCTATTTTACTGAATTAATTTATTCTAATGTCTTTTTAGTGTACTCTTTAGGCTTCTCTCTATATAATGTCATGTTATCTGCAAATAATGACAGTTTTACTTCTTTCTAATTCAGATGCCTTTTTTTTTCTTGTCTGATTGCTGTGGCTAGAACTTGCAATACTGGGTTGAATAAAGTGAAAGTGGGCATCATTGTCTTATTCCTAATCTTAGAGGGAAAGCTTTTAGCTTTTCATTATTGAGTATGATGTTAGCTGTAGGTTTGTCATATATGGCCCTTATTATGTTGAAGTATATTCCTTCTATTCCCCATTTTGCTGATAGTTTTTATTATAAATCGATGTTGGATTTTTTTCAAATGCCCTTTCTGCATCTATTGATATAATCATATGATTTTTATCCTTTATTTATGTGGTGTATCACGTTAATTGATTTGCAGATATTTAACCAACATCACTTCCCAGGAATAAATCCCACTTGATGATGGTGTATGATTTTTTAAATGTGATACTGGATTCGATTTGCTAATATTTTATTGAGAATTTTTGCATCTATGTTCATTGGGGATATTGACCTATAATTTTCTTTTTTTTGTAATGTCTTTGACTGGTTTTGGTATCAGGGTAATGCTGGTCTCATGAGTTTAGGAGCCTTTCTTCCTTTTCAGTTTTTTGGAATAATTTGAAAAGTATTAGTATTAATTCTTCTTTAAATGTTTGGTGGAATTCACCTGTGAAGCCACCTGGTCCAGTGCTTTTGTTTGTTGTGAGTTTTTTGATTACTGATTAAATTTCATTAGCAATTATCAGTCTGTCCAGATTTTCTGTACCTTCCTGATTTATCCTTGGAAGAGTGTGTTTCTAGGAATTTATCCATTTTTTCCAGGCTGTATAATTTATTGGCATATAATTGTTTGTAGTATTTTTTATTAAACCTTTTTTTCCGTGTTTTTAGTTATTATTCTCTTCCACTTCTGATTTTATTTGGGTTCTCTCATTTTTGATGAATCTGGCTAAAGTTTTATCAGTTGTGTTTATCTTTTCAAAGGACCAACCCTTGGTTTTATCGGTCTTTTCTATTTTTTTAGACTCTATTTCATATATTTCTGCTCTGATCATTATTATTTCCTTTCTTCTACTCACGTTGGGCTTTGTTTCCTGTTCTTTTTCTGGTTCCCTTAGGTGTAAGGCTAGATTGTTTATTTAAAATTTCTCTTGTTTCTTGAGGTAGGCCTGTGTTGTTATAAATTTCCCTCCTCGAACTGCTTTGGCTGTGTCCCATAGATTTTGGGTGGTTGTGTTTTAATTTTTATTTGTCTCAGTGTGTCTTGTTCCATTCTTTCATTTAGTACATGTTTCTTTGTCTCCTCATTGGTTGACTCCCTGTGTTTATTTCTACATATTAGGTTGCCTAGCAATATTTCTCAGTCTTGATAGAGTGGCTTTGTGTAGTAGGTGTTTTGTGGGGCCCAGTGGCGCAGTCTTGCTGTTTACCTGATCTGGGTGCTCTAGGGCTGTCGCTTGTGTGGATTGCGTGTGCCCTTCTGTTGTAGTTGAGCCTTGAGTGCTGTTGGCATGTCAGTGTGTAGGACTGACTCTTGTCTGGAGGGTTGTGAGGACTGGCTGTGACTATAGTGGGGAAGTCCTACTTTCTTCATTTACTCCCACTGGACCCTCCCTCAGGATAATTGGGGGAAGGGAAAGGTTTAGTGTCTAAACCAAAAAAATTGCCATTATTCCCACTATCCTCACTCTACAGTATATCTGCAGAAAATCTCCAAATAACTTAAAATATCAATTTCTGATACATCCCTCGTCCTTAACAGAAATGTATAAAAGACTGAGAAAGTCATGCTTTGCTTTTTTAGTGGTGCATCATTCGAATATTTACTCTGGAAAGTGGGAGATGGGTGGTTGTGCAAGGAGACCCAGCATGAAACCGTGACCACAGGTGTAGGTCACTCTTAGTTAGGGCAGGGCAGTCTTAGGAAAAAGTACATCAGAAAGTTGAGGATCTGGAGACTGATTAAACCCATCCATGCACCATACCCCTTGGAAAACTCTTGGGAACCCCAGGGTACATATATTTTATTCCCAGTGATGTTGGTTAGAGGCCCAAGAGCATGCCAAGATCCATGCCTACCAAAGGGGCGGGGTGAGTCTCCAGGGGACAGATGGGTTCCTCAAGAGCCACCATGTGGATCCTTCTCTAATGCTGGTTTTAGTGAAGGAAAGCCAGTGAGTCTTACTTTCTGGGCTAGGGTGGGGAGGTTAGAAGAACTAATAACCTAAAACTGTTTTTCCTCCTCAAATTTGAATACTGTACAGATATCTAGAAAGTAAAGACCCTTAATTAAGAGACATTTACTTGGTCTAAATTTATGAAAATGGTTGTGTTCTAAATTATTGTTGTAAAATTTTGCCTTTAAATAGCTTTTTAAAAAATATTATCAAGTGTTGAAAGTACAATTTAATGTTCTTCGTAGAACTCTTGTACTTCAAAATAAGCCACAGCCCCCACTTTGAGAAAAGCTGAAAAGTGCTTGGGGTTTAGTTCCCTGTTTTCTCTTGAGTATTATGGGCAAGGCCTCTGAGCTGCCTCCTATTAGAAAAGCCTAGGTTCCTGGGGTCTTTGCCGGTGTGGGCCACATTCTGACTCCTCTGTTTGTGCAAGAAGAAGCAGGGAGAAGTCAGCAAGGCAGCCAGTGCCGACAGTACGACCGAGGGCACGCCCGCCGACGGCTTCACAGTCCTCTCCACCAAGAGCCTCTTCCTGGGCCAGAAGGTAGGCAAATGTGCAGCCTTGGTCAGCTCGCGGGCCTGGGAAAGAGCAGTACGGACCTCATGGGTGTGGGCGGAGAGAGGGGGTAGGGGTGGCTTTAGGAGGGGCCTCAGGGAGGGCCATGGCAGGAGCGCTGAGGGGAGACTGGCAGGTAGGAAGAGGAGGTAATGGTTAAGAAGAGGGAAAGGCTCCTGTGGGGGGTTGGTACACCCCAGTTAGTCTTCGGAAGGAGCTGTTATCTGGGATAACCTGGTCATCATATAGCTGTGGCCGGAAAGACAAGTTAAAACTGGGTCCTGGAAAAGGAAAGATCCAGTGGGCAGCTCACTCCTGGCGGGCGCTGAAGATAGAGCCCCTGACCCAGGGGGTGGGATTGTTTCTGGATGTACGTAAGGATGCGCTGAGCTGCCTGACAACTCTTCGAGCCAGTCGTTTGGTTTTGTTAACCATGGGCAATATATTTTCAGCTACCCCAGTGATGCAACTTTGCCAGGACGCCATGGTTTTGTAAAAGATAATTCACTTTTGTTGAAAATAAAAATGATGCAAAGGCTTTTAAGACCTGAGAGTGAAAGTTAATCTTTCTCTATTAACACTAAAATTGGGATGGAGAAAGAGGAATTTAAACTTCCTTTAATTTAAATTTTAATCTTATATTTAAAAAAATTAAAGGCATGAATTTGACCTTCCATGTAAATGGTGTCTAGTTGGAATGTGGTTAACAACTTGATTCTGAAGTTGCATCATTTTTAGAGCCTCATTGTCAGCTTTCTTTTGCGTCTCAGTGACACAGTCCTGCTCACGTCATCGCAAGTGCTCCTCCTCCTCTCCCCCTTCTTGTCACTGGGGCAGGCTCTCATGATGTAATTTCTGTGGTGGACTCTGTGTTCCAGCAAATAACCATTACAATTTACATCTTATAAACACTATCTGTATTTTGTATGCATTTTTCTAAGGAAAATAAGCAGCACTAGTTGTCATCTTAAGGTCTGGGGCTTTTGACAGTTTTTGTTTAAAGTATTTTTTTTTATTTGTTTAAAAAATTCCAGCTCAGCAGTGAAGGCAGCCACCTGGGTCTCTGTGTATACCCTTTAACGTGTCCTTTGGGGAATATATTGAAAGTTAATGTGACCTGTCATCCAAATTGCTTTGGTTTAAATGAAAGTGTGAAATGCCTGCTAGTTGGGACTAGCTCCTCTGTGCTTTAGATCCCTAATTCAGACAATTAGCTAGGACTTGAAAGCCTGT
>NW_006443124.1:9005705-9031314 GCF_000325575.1 Pteropus alecto
AGGTAGGACACTTCAGTCTCTGGGGCCACCCTCTCCCTCACTCCTTCCCCCACCTTACCCTTGGGCGCCCTGACCCTGTCCTTTCCCTTCCCAATATCCTTCTTGTTCCCCGCTGCTGGCTACTCCGAAGCCAGCCTTGGGTCAGAACTCCTCACATCCTTTGGTGGATAAACTCAAACATTTCCAAAATAGCAGCACTCAGCTCTACAATGGAGATGCCCTTCTTGCCCTTCTTGATCTTGGATCAGGGCCTTGTCTGAGCTCTGCTGCACTTGGGCTCTGGAAGGGAGTCCACAAAGACTGCAGATACCTTGCTAGCTCCTCTGCAACCAAGCAGCACGTTCTCTATTTTGGGAACACCTGATCTCAGACCTCAAGACCAGGTGCCACAGGCATGAAAGTACCAGAAAGTACAAATCCAGCTAATGCTGGGGAGGAAAGGGCTACAGAGAAGTATTGATACTCTGTAATCATTTACAGATATGTCATCTAATACTATTCATGACAGAGGAAATAGAAGAAGTGGGTTTGATAAATGACACTAATGTGCCTGTTTAATGTCTCGACTTTTGGAGGGAGAATCTGAAAGGATTAGTTGAGCTGGAACCCGGTGTAGAGTGATCAACTATAAGAGAAGGGGCTGAGGGCAGAACCAGACAGACCACGACCTTTTTTTCCATAGCATGCAATTAAATGTCAGCCATGAGAACAAAACACCAAGTGGCCATGACACTGTCCTTCGTGTTAAATGTGCTTACAGCTTAATGACCCAATATTTCCACATCCGGGACGAGGGACCCCCAGTTCTAGCACTGCAGATGCCCTTTAGTAAACTGTGTTCCCCCAAATGTGGTCAGCCTGGGCACCAGTATTAGAAAGCAGTGTGCAGCAGAGGGACCAAGTATTTATAGTTTGGAGCATTATTTTGAAGCAATTTTTTCTGGCCCTTTATCGGATATTACTGGCAGGTAAAAGTCATGGCATGTAGTGTAAAAGGGGCAAGAGTCAAACTGACACATATGAATTTTTTACACAAAGAACATTGTGACTTGGATTTTAGGAAATGTTTCAGAATGCTACTTTAGGACGATGACTGTATGGTACCCCGTGCTCTATGAGTCTTATTTTTCCACCTGTGACAATGAAACTGAGGCTTGAATATTGCAAACAAGCTAGGGTAGAGAGAAGTGAAAGAAGAGAAGTGTTCCCTGTAGCCGCATAAGGCCTGGTTGCTAAGCTACTCACAGAGGAAAGCGGCCCGGGCTTAGGAGCATGGGATCTGGTGGTGGTTGTTGATGTATTTCACATACTGAAGTCCAGGAATAATCACCCTCATTACTCGATGATTTTACCCAATGTTCACACACACTGTTGAATTATTTTCAAAGAGGAAACAGTGCTGTGAATCTGAACTGACTAAATGTTTTTGCTTTGTGGTTTATCAGATATCACAGCCCCTTTTCAGAGATCTGAAAACCCAGTGGTTTTATTTCCAAAACACAAAAATAAAAACCTACTGCCGATGTGTATTTCTATAAATCTGTGCAGAAGTAGTAAATTTCATAGGGTCAGTAGTATTTGAGGCAGTTGGGAAGGCAACGTAAGGAGGGTATGAGTGAGGCTTCACACCTCCCTGGCTGTCTGGATTGTAGTTGTAGCCCTCCAGCAGCCACAGCCCTGCAGGCCACCAAAGGCAGGGATGTGGTCCCATGGGTTTTCTCCCTCAGATCCAGACACATTAGTCCTGGGGCTGGAAAACCGTAAGGAGAGAAGGGGCTCTTGAAGCAGCTGTGAGAAAGGCCATTACCCCTTTTCCATCCTGTGGCTGACGATTGGTGTCTGCGACAGTTTAGGAAGCTAATGAAGCCACCAAGAGTGATGACTCAGCTCCTTTGCCTCCAGCAGTGTCCACATGTGTTCTTATCTTTATGTGACATGTTCTGACCTGAAACCCACCATGTACCACCACCATGCCTGAGGCTTCTGGGGGAATCGGGGTGGGCAGCATAGTACAGATAAAGGAGTCTTCATCCCAGAGGTGAGGGCAGGAGGATAGGCCACAGAGAGAACACGACTCTCCAGGAGGGATTTAGAATCAGTGTCATGGAGGACACTGCCTTTTCCATCCTCTTTAGCTGAAGTAGACTGAGTACAGGAAAAGAGTTGCATTTCATGTGACTAGCACAGGGAAATAAGACTGGCCAGTCCTTTCTCTACCTGTCTAGTAGGAGGGAATGAGAGACACCAAAATTTGACAATTACAGACCAGACTAAGCAAGTCCTTCGGATAATCTTTAATAATAACTTTCATTTCCTAAAATTGAATTTCTGTTCATATCATATTTAAAAAAAATAGGATCGTACTATCCTGTAGCCAAGTAGGTCATATCAAGGCAGCCTGGTTGTCCATCCAGTAGCTCCAAGCCACCAGATCCTTCCCTATTACTGGCAGGCCACCTCTTGACCTGTCCTAAGTGATGGATGCCAGCCTCCTTTTCAGGATGGCCAGGTTGTCTCTGAGCCATCTCAGGTACAAGCCAGGCCAAGGGCCTGGTTCCCGACTTGCCACTTCCATTAGTTCTGCTTTAAGGAAGGGGGATGTTCCTTCATCTCAGAATTATATCAGGATGTTGGACATTTAATTCCAAATCCATTTGTGTGCCTATAGAAACCTGAGCATTGTCTTAGGCATTGTGTGGCACTTGGGGGAGGAGGCAACCTACTCTCGTCCTCAAGGAGCTTATACTCTAAAGTTTACATCATGTGTAGAGAACAGGTTAACGCGGGCATAACCACTTAGGGGTGCTATGGACATCAGAGGTGACAGCAGAGCCAGCTGAAGTTAGGATAATCAGGTCCCAGTGGTGGAAAGGATCTTGAAGGACACTTGGCTAAGTTCGCTTCTCCCAACTCCACAGCCAAGTGGGACCCCATTCTGTTCTATAACTAGCAGTACCCTTTAGTCATTCATTCCAGTGGCCAACAATCTTCACAGATATTTTAAATTCTCTGTGCTTTGGTTTAAAACTTAGTTTTCCACTTTCTCAATGATGAGGCAAAGAAGGTCACCTTATTCAAATTCTGAAATCATTAGTGACCCTCTTCTCTCCTGGAAAATCAGGAGAATTTTCAGAGTTCCCCAGAAATCTGTTTTACCAGCTACATGCCCCTTTGGCTGAGAGACCCAGTTGGATTTGACCCTGGACAGTGGTAGGGGTTGGGGGTAAGGGCTGGGGCCTCGTAGGACTGGGCATCTATTCTGCCCCTACCAGGCCTATTCACATGTCCACTAGCCAGTGCATCCTCTTCAGGCGTGCATACATGACTCGTTTGTACCCCATGCGCATAGGTCTTACTATGTACAGAGGAGCTGCGTCTCTCTTCATGATCATCTCACTGTTAGCTTTTTCCCACTGGTCCGGAAAAGCCCAAGGAAGAAAACTTGTTCCTCTTTTCCCTTTGAGTCTAAACTAAAAATGCAGACCACTGCTTTGTGACAGGGCCTAGCCAGAGTCCTTCCCTGGCCATGTGACCAAATTTATCTCTACACCTGTTTTCTCACAAAGGATGATGACTTTTAATTTTATCAGATCCCTTTTTTGAGAATCTGCTGACTGCTTCTAGGAATGGGAAATGTGGGTTTATATTTCGGATGCTTCTAGAATGTTAGTTTTTTTGTTCAGTTTTGTTTTCAACAAAGTGTTTGGCCTCAGAAATTGAGCGACTTGGAGTTCAGTTGCCAAGAGTAGTCTCCCTGCCAAGTGGCCTTGGAGTGAGAGCCTGGACAAAGGCTTCTGCCCTGCTGGGCCCTGCATGCTGCAGTCAGCTCTTCCAGTCTGGATCTCAGTCGTCTGGGGCACCAGCTCCTCTGGGGGCTCTTAGGCATTGCTCTTCGCCGCAGCTGTTAGGAATTTATATCACTGAAGAGTGAGCATCTCCATTGAGACAGAGTACTTTGCTGCAGGCATTTGTGCCTAAGAACAGGAAGGGGAAGAATAGGACCCAGGACAGTAGTTCCCTAGGCCAGCAAATTCCCATTGCCCCTCCAACAGCCAAGTCTAGAACTTAGGATTCCTCTCATACTGAAGGTTGCTATGGAAGCAGAAAAACAGTGAAGAGGGGGGACATTCAGTGGCTCTTTAGGAAAAGCCAGTTCATTGGGTACTCATAAACTCACTAAAGGAAAATGCTTGACCCATTAGGCATCAGAGTAACCTCACCAACAAGGAGAAAAACACTTAAAAGACATCGTCTCACTAGAGAACTGCTATTTCTCTTCCTGGGTTTCATCAGAACTTCAGCATTACATGACTAATAACATGTAAAATTAGCTGTTACTGAGCAACAGACCACTCTTGCTCCTTGGCACCCCTAAGCAGGGCAGGGAGCCAGCCAGCCAGTAGTCATGGTGCTAGTGACAGCCTTAAAGACCCATGGCCAGTAGGGGTTTGCCCAAACCAGCTGCAACTTCCGCACCATCCCAGTGCTCAAAGAGGACAGTCACATATAGCACCCCTGCCCCAACAGTGAGCACTCTGACTGAAGGTCCTGACAGCCGCTTTTCTTTGGCCCCCAGGTCACAAGTTCCTTTAAAGGGAAGTGGATCCACCAGTCCCATGTGGCTTATGCCTCTCTTTTGCCCCAAGCATCAACTAACGGATTCTGGACCCCCAGCCTAGCTTACTTCCTATGAGCATCCTGACATTTAGTCTTCTGTTAAAAGTGGATATACTTTAGCCAGTAACTCCCTGTTCCCTTTTGAGCTCAGTGCACTTGGAGTGTTCACTGCCCTCATCTGTATCCCAAGGCTCACTTCTCTGTGACTTCCCAGCTGTCCTGTTATTTCCCACCTCATGCTTTTCTTTTCAGCTGAACCTTATTCACAGTGAAATCAGTAATTTAGCCGGCTTTGAGGTGGAGGCCATAATCAATCCTACCAATGCTGACATTGACCTTAAAGATGACCTAGGTAATTGGGGATGGGGTTTGGCGCCACCAGCTGTCAGGTGAAAAGTTATGGAACCCAGAATTTAGACTGTTTTCTCAAACTTCAGGTGGTCAAGTCAGATTCCCAAATCCAAGATGAATGTTTAAGTGTAGACATTGGATGTCTACTTACTCCAGGCCATTCCAAATGGAAACGATGTTTCATTTACTACAATTGGCTGATTTTTCCTTGATTGTAAATATATCGCCATCTAAATTCTCTTCCATAATGATCATACTGACTGCTGGTTACTTGGGGGGATTTTTTTAATGTGGTTTTTTTTGTTTTTCTTTTAGAACTGAAAAATCTCAGGTAACTACAAAACAGTAGTTTCTCCATTTAAGCCTTAATTAGAAATGATGCTTAAACAAAGCTTGAAGTCCCCTGAAAAGGGTGACGAACTGCATCAATATACAATTAAGCTGTCTTTAATCTACCAGTCAATTGGTTCCCCCCAAATTTACCACCTATTGTCACTTCTTCAACTATTTATAACTGAAAACAGTATATGACTGAGTGCCACCTTCACGAAATATTTGGCTAGAAGGGCAATATCTCTTTCTGAGCCAGTTCCTATGGAGGAAGGCTATGCCTCAGAGCCACCAGGTCTCCCTACTCAGGAGGGTGGCGGGTTAGGGCCAGCTTAGAGTTACCCCTCAGGTGTCCCACTCTGTGGCTTCATTAACATAGAGGAACTATCATGGCACCATAAAGGTTCCTGTCCTCTTAGTTGTGAGCCTTGCCAGGGGCAGCAGGCCAGCCGATGCACACACCAAGGCAGCCTCATGCCTGATACTGACCTATGTGCATTTTGTGTGCCTTTAGGTCCCACTTTGGGCTGCCTTCGAGGGTTGGCAGATTTCCTTTCTGAGAGAGAGGCTCGTTCCAAAATCCAGGCCTGACCTACACAAACGGGTATAGTAGTGAGCTGAAGACATGGGAACTGAAATTCAAGAATGCCCTACTCGAGCTTGTTTTCCAACTGCCTTTTATAGGTACTTTCTTAAAAAAAAAAAAAGGCCACACACTAGAAAAAAGCAAGGATCCTATCCTATTATATGCAAAATACATAAAAATAGATTAACTAGAATAAGAGCTAGGCCTGGAAAAATGTTTTTATACATTTATACATTGAGGGGGAAAAATAAAGACAACCCTCTCTGCATACCTATACTGTTTTCTCAGTTTTCAAGAGATGTCTCTTAAAGGTAAACCGATGCGTGTCACAAGAAAAAAAATCAAGCCCGGAAAGTTGCAGCTGACAAAATGGAGAAACTTATTGTTTTGGTTGGCCTCATAGTCCACATTTTTTTTAAAAAAAGCAGACACCATGTTTTAGTAGCCTTCTCAGTGGGGTGCCAGTTTTACAGGTTTTTGCAAAGTGAAATGGGGCATTCGTTGTTTTGTTATTTCTTTAAACCTTTGGAAATGATCTCATGTGTGTTTCTCTTTTTTTGGACTTGTCATTCAAATGTTTGATTTCACCATGTCACATTTGATATTCCTCCTCCTCACCCCCATCCACATGTGCGCACACTTCGTGGACTGTTGCCCCTTGGGCTCCTATGTTGGAATCGACCAGGTAGGCCAGCCCTGCCATGGGGCGTTAGTGAATGTGCCTGTGCGTGGGTCTCGGTCCAACACAGTTGATATACATTTGTTTACCTGTTATAGTTGCAAGTTGTACAGGCTGACATTGCCTCGATCGACAGTGAGGCTGTCGTTCACCCGACAAACACTGACTTCTACACCGGTGGTGAAGTAGGTAATGCCTAGCTGGGTGCTGCCGAGTGTGTGTGTGCATGGTCAGTCGGCCACCGCAGACAGCTTGATCCTTTGACAGCTATGCAGGGCTGCATTCATTTCACACTTCCAGCTGTCCTGACCTTCCCAAGGTCGACCTTCTCAAGGTCTCTCATCCTCGGGTTGTGAATGCGAGAAATACAGCTAGCTGTCAGCCAGGGTGCATCATGCAGCTCACAAATGGGCACGCTTCTGGTTTGGAAACTGGTTCATCAACATTATTTCTTCATTTCTTCACAAGGCACAGCTTTAATGGAGACTGGGTTCACACATAATTTCATCTGCAAGGGGATGCATCCAAATCGGCCAAGTGGCATCCAGTACCACTTCTGTGTCCTCTGTGGACCAGACAGGCAGGCTTGCCTGTGCACAGCCCTCTGTCCCACACACCTCTCTCTGTGTCAGAAGCACCTCATTCCTGGAAACGGCCTTAAAGCCTCAGGTGCCCACAGGGGCACTTTCAGAACACTCTCCCACACTCAGGGGTTCTCAGATCTTCCATGTGTGAAAGTCACATCATTCCGATGTGGTATCCCTAGACCACTGCTGAGAAACACTCTCCTAGATTCAGAACACCCTCCCCTCTCTCCACAGCTGACAGGGGTCATCGGTTGGCTTCTGGTGTTGAATAGCTAAGGGGGGGCAGGGTGAGGCAGAGAGCGCCTCGGCTGCCAGCTTGCTGCAGGAGTGTCAGTGCCCTGCTCTAAGAATTGCTTATATAATGAAGGGGCATCGGTGTGATGGCAAAAAAGCACAGGGCTGGAGCTGGGTACAAGGAGCTTGGATCTTCACCTCGCCATTTACTGGTTATGGGGCCTAGGCTAGTAAGCTCCTCGATGCCTCAGTTTCCCTATCCATAAAATAGAGGTAATAGTGAGAATTGCACTAAAGAATGTAATAAGCAAAGCACCCTGTTTTGTGTCTGGCTTATGATTAGTGCTTGCCTGTGGTCTCGCTCTCATGTTTATGATTTTTACAGCAGATGAGCTGGTCCCGAGAAGAGCATTCTGAGTGTAGATTCAAACAGCAGCTTCCAGAGAGAATGGAGACATTTTTTAATAAGGACAAAAGTGAAGTCATCTGGAAGGATGAGGCTCTTAGGATTTTCATGAGCGTCCTGGATACTGGAAATGCAACAGTTTAGCGATCTCTGGCTGTCCAGCTCTGTTTCATGTCGCAGTCTGCCCTAGCCACTGCGATTTGGGCTAATGGCTTTCCTGGGCATTTTGGATTTCAGATATAGATGGAAAGACAAACTGGATGGAAAGTCAGGACCTTCCAGGTCTGCCAGGCCAAAATGCAACGAGGCCTTAGGTGACTAAACGCTCATTTGACAAGATTTCAGAGAAATTTAATAGCTCATAAGTCAGGCAGCTTGAGAGAGAGATATTTTGTTTAAACCAAATGAAAGCTTTGTGGGAGGGAAATACTCATTTGAAGGAAAATAAACAGCTAAAGACTTATCTTTCAGCCATGAGTAACGAAGGCTTGAGATCATCCTGCCATCCAGGAATTTTGGTGAAATGGAAATTATGAAACTTCCTGGGTAAAAGTATTTCACCTGGGCCCAGGGAGAGGAGAATTAGTGACCTGCAGCCATGGAAGGCATGTGTTTGCAGGGTTAGCCACCCTACGGGGTAGACGTGAAGGCTTTGGGAGGGTCACAGGCAGAGTCAACTGTGTGCTCCCCTTATCCCAAGAGCCCAGTCCTTCCTGAACTGTGACCAGAACTGGCCTCCTTGGAATAATGACAATGCTAGAGTTTTCCCCTCTGCTCTGCTTGTCCTCAACCCACTGATATGCACAGGGTAAACATGTAATAGCCTTGGTGACATCTCAGTAACGTGGGTTCGAGAGCTTGCCCAAGGTCACGTCACTCACACTGTCACAGCCGGAAAAATACCTCAAGCAGTTCAGACAATCTGACTGGCTAAAGAGAAAGACTGTGCCAGGGCCAGAATCCAGGTCTTCTAAAGCCCGCCTCAGTGCTTTTTCTTGGTGAACCAATCCAAACTAGTACTGAACCCAGATTTCCGTTATACTACAAAACCAGTGATCAACCATATTCATACATGGTCTCAATTGGGTCCAACTCCCACTTTGATGTGTGAGAGGGGAAACGAGGAAGCTAGGATGTAATCCCTCCATTTCTCATTTTGGTGTGAATTCCTGAGTCCCGAGACCGCTGGAAGAAGGAATGCGAGTGCAGGAAGGCTTAGCCCCAGTGATTAACTTTACCCATCAAAAGTTCTTTCTAACAGTGAAATAGACCACAGGCTGAGCCTGACATTTGTCCAAGCCTAAATTTTTGCTTAGGCTGTTTTGAACACTGACACTCATGCCTGCTTTCTAAGCATGAAATAATGTCCTTGTTCTCGTGGGAGTAACACGTTTATGCTTGGGGGCAGATAAGCCAATTGCTTTATGATTAACCCTGAAGTTAAGCCTAAAAAGCGAGAGTGTTACATTAAGAGTGTTGACAATACAGTTGAAATGGGCCTGTTTCTTGTTAAAAAGTACACGTGTGTCTACATGAACATGTGCATACATATGTGTGTGTAGGAGTCAAGTCCTGACTGGGTGGATTGCCTGCACTCTAGGGTTCAGTTTTTAAGTTTGGGAAATGCATTAAGTGTATTTTATCTTGCAAATTTCACTTTTAATTAAAGCAAGATTTAATTATAAGTCAAAATTTTAAAGTAAACACTCTTCCTAAGATAAAAACGCCTTGTAATTACAAATCAGCCCATTTTCTTAATAGTTTATATCTTAGAAAGGAGTTGGTAGTATTAATACAGGACTGATTTTATTTTCCCGTCCAAATTTCCTGGCTCCCCAAAGAGTACATGGGATGGAGAACGAGGACCTGAAATAGTCCTGCCTAGAGCACATTTATTTCCCTCCTTCAAGCTGGAGACTGGGTTAGGAGAGAAGGCGAGAGCTGGTATAGCTGGGCAGCAGCATTTGGAATCCAGTGGATTCATTTTTCTTGGTTGCACAGATATTTCAAGTGAATCTGTAATTGGGCCTCACTCATCTGGGATGTATCCTCAAAAGTCTCTACTTCCTGGTGGTCTCCAGGCCATGAGGCCCAAACCTGCTCCCTCAAGCCCATTCAGCCTGCGTCTCTGTCTCTGAGGCTAAACTTTGTCGGAAACATGCAGCAGCTGCCCTTCCAGCCATTTAATGCCTACTTCACTGCTTTCCAAAACGGGAAGGCATGAGGGTGGTCTGGGCGAATGAGGGACGCTGGATCCCCACTTTAAGGATCCCAAGTTAATGTCTCTGAAAGCCAACCCTTCTCTTAGACAGCCGAGAGAGCTCCTGTGGGTGACAGCCTGCGGTCAGGTTCATTCACGCACCCCAGACTGCCTACAGTCGGGCGGCTTACAGGTCAGTGCGTGCTGTTAGCCCTGGTGCTGTCTTATTGGTGACAGTGCCCAGGCTGTTTTCTTTTCCTTCCAGACACTTCCTGGGGTCAGTTCACCCCTCTAGCTTGAGAATGCAAATGAGTCAGGTTTCTCTAATATAATCAGCCTGAGTCATTACAGAGTGAATCCAGAGAGAATTCGGGCTGGTGCATTCCGAAGCACCCTGACCGAACCATCCCAGAATGTGCCAGGTGCACTTTGAATTTTCCAAGACAAACGGTGAATCTTAAGGGGAGTATTTTGTCCTCTTGTGAGGAAAAGTACTTTAAAATGTGCAAAACTGAGGAATAAGAGCTTAAGGAAGACTGAGACTCCAATCTGGCCAAACTTTAGAAGGCGATGTTATCTCTCAATTTGCTTGCTGTTTGCTGTTCCACACGAGGCATTTACCCTCCAGACCTTACAGCCTTGGGGGTCCTGTTTGGGAACCTGGCTTTCAGAGCAGAAACTGATTACTTAGCAAGTACCCTAATGTACAAGAAAAGGTACTCCCTCCTTCCATTGGATTGTTTTTTAAATCTGATCCTAAATGGTCACCCTTCTTTCCAAGCTTTTATGTAATACACATTCATCTTTAAGCTCTTCTTCTGATGTTGCTCTCTTTTACCTAAAATGATTCTGAATCATTAGTGTAATTAAGGAAATAGTGTCTGAGGCCATTTTCTTTTTCTTTTTCTTTTTTTGTTCTTTTTTTTTTTTTTGTATTCACACATGACGTCAAAGCTGCAAAACTGGAACTAAGCATGGTGGTGATGCTGGTCCAAAGGTGGCCAAAGCCAAACGCTTTCTTCTGGGCCTGTGGCCAAGAGGAGAGATAGCCGCCTGATGGGAGTGTGGTATGCTTCTCTAAAACCTCCTTATTTGGGGGCTCTTTCTAGAGACAGAGAAGAAAATCCAAGGGAGGCATCAGCCTTGGAAGCCAGCACCATCTGGTTTCTCACGCCAGTAAAAAGCGTGTAGGACAGGCGTGCTTGCAAAAAACAAGCATCTCCTATCTCTGGCTCATCCAGGATCACCCTGAGTCACCCCCAAATAAGGGGTTGTAGTGCCACAGTGATGACTGGCCAATGGTGAATCCCTTCTAAATCTTACTCTTGTGACCCAGCCAAAGCTTAGCTCCTGTTTTGCAGCCATATGGAAATTAGCTGGTCAGATCATACAGAGTATGTAATCATCTGACATGCTAATAAGTGTCTGTATGTGCCCTGAGACACCAGAATGGCAGTCTGACCTCATCTTGTCCTTGTCTAGGAAACACGCTGGAGAAGAAAGGTGGCAAGGAGTTTGTGGAAGCTGTTCTGGAGCTCCGGAAAAAGAACGGGCCCTTGGAAGTAGCTGGAGGTAAGGTGAAGAAGCACGCAGTTTACTTGGTTGTGGCACATGCGGAGTTAGGGAAACCATTTTATGAGACAACTTGGAATTCAGAGGTGGCAGTGCAAATGTGTCTCTGAGTGGAGGCAGGGGAAAGCCATCAGGCTTTACAAGTTAGACTTTTGTCACATGCAAATTGTCAGGGGAGCTTAAAGGCTGTGAGAATTGCCTTTCTGATTTTTTTATTACTTAAAATAGCTTCTAAATGTTTGATGACTAGACCTCAAGGAATTACAGAAGCAGAGTTTGGCAAATTTAAGATCTGAGAATTGGAGACAGTGATATGAGCCATCTGCACAACTGCTGGTAGAGATGCAAATTAGTCATTTTTATTCAGTCAGCTATGTTTCTAATAGGAAAAGTATGAATACACATTTCTCGTTTACCAATTACACCTTTGATGATACAGGGGGTAAGAAAATGACTTGAAACCGATGTGGGGAAATATCGCTAGGAACTTAGAGGCGGAGTACTTCTTACTGCTGCTGGCCTGAGTTTTAGAATTTCAGGTGGACAAAAGGCCTCCTGAGGGCCTGGGAGGCCATTCTCGTCCTCTTTTGGGGCTCTGATTTCTCTTACTAGATGGTCCCCAATGCCCATTACGTGTTCAAATCCTGTTTGTTTTTAAAATGAATGTTAATCTAATGGGCATCAGCAATCACTTTGTGATGTCCACACAAGCCCTCTCCTAGAGGGTACACCAGGCCGTACCCCTCTTTCCCCAGTGACTACACATGACGAGCCAGCCTGGGCTAGTCATGGAGCTGGTGGGGATAAGAGGGTGGCATTCCCTGTGCTGCTCTTTGCATTTGACCTCTGCTCGGCCAATGAAACATGGGATGGGGGCACAATTTTCCAGCTCTTCTTCCAGACAGTTCCACCTGGAACAGGGGAGGACGCACAGCACGAACCACCCACCAGGGGCTTGTGGCCTTTGTGCCAGCCCGGAGAGCCTTCTCATTGGTGCTCCAGTTCGAGCCCATTTGGTGACCCTCACATGAGGTGTGACCAGAGGTGGCCCTGGTGCTGCTTGCCATTGACCACACTCACCTGGTACAAATGCATTAGATTTAGCATGGCTAAAGATATCTTTGCTTGTTTTAATAACAAAAACACATTTTGTTCTTGATTTTAAGATTTATTTTAGAAAGTTTTAAAAATACTTTTACAAGTACAAAGATGGCAATAATGAAACATACCATACCCCTGCTGTAGTGTCCAAAGATAATCACTGTTAACATGTTTCTTTCCAGTCTTTTTCCATGCGTAGTTTAGCAGTGACTTCTCCAGTGGACAGACTGTGAATTAAACCCCCGATGTTAGGTTTCTGTAGGTCAACACTTCAGCCCAGAGATCCTGTACCACTCAGTAAGCAGCACCAAGACGCACACTTAGACCCGTGACTCTTGGTTCAGAGCTGTTTCTACTACGCCATGAGACACTACCCACAAATCACTCTTTTCCAGTATCTACTAGTGGCTTAAACCTAACACCCTTTACTTCTTGGATAAAACTGATGGGTGTTCCCCACAAAATGGGTTCAGGAAACAAACCAGAAAGTTCGGGTGTCTTACTGTCACAGTGCTGTGGGATTTTAGTGTGCTCTTCTATGGAAGCCCAGCAGGCAGCACTCACCCAGCCCTTGGGACCTAGAACCACCTTCTTTGCATCTGTGGGAACAGGCGTCCTGGAACATGCTCTGGGAGACACCGGGCTGGCATGTTCCATTTCCTGGTGAGTAGCAGACCCAAGGCCACTGTCTTAGGAGCTGACAAGGGGCAGAAATGGAGAGTGAACCTGGAGAGGCTTGTCTGCTATGGAAATATGTAGCAAGAGAAAGGCTCTTCTAGGAAAAGAAAACAGTTCCATCCTAAAAACAGTCTAATTCTGTCAAAATTAAACAGGATCACTTGGTGAGGAAGAACAGGGCAGCAGACATGCTAGTCAGGTTGCTTTCTGAAGAGGTTTATCCTGAACTGTGTCCAGGAAATTTATAGATACATCATAATTATATATGCACATGAATCCATCCACATGAACAAAGAGAGTTGGAGACCCCAAAAGGCAAGCAATTTGAGGCTGCAAACATTCTGACACATTTGGTCAAGTTAGATGGTTAAGGCTCTGCCTTCTGGGGAGGGTAGAGGGAAAGCTTAATACAATCTTGGTTAAAATTCCTGGTAGTGATGCATCCTCATGCCAACTTTCTAAGGGTGGGTCCTGGCTTAGCATCTCTCCTGAGTGAGAGGACTAACTGATGAGCAGTTTCCAGCTCCAGCTTACACTGAATCACAGTGCAGCAGGCAGCTGTAGCCTTCCCTGGATACAGGCCATCGGAGGGCCCAGGAAGACACACCGTAGCTGGAAAGTGGGTCTGTGTTTGGCATCTTGTGCTGTGTGCGTTGCAGAGGGGTAAAACTCACTGTTCCTGTCTCATTCCCTCCAGCTGCTGTCAGCGCAGGCCACGGCCTGCCCGCCAAGTTTGTGATCCACTGTCACAGTCCAGTCTGGGGTGCAGACAAGTGTGAGGAACTTCTGGAAAAGACAGTGAAGAACTGCTTGGCCCTGGCAGATGATAAGAAACTGAAATCCATTGCGTTTCCATCTATTGGCAGCGGCAGGTAAGGGCACCCAGCATGTTACCGTGGTGGTCGAGGATGTATTTCTCTGAATATTTAGTCCGTAATTGTGGTGCTCTGTGTACAAAGTCAACTGAGGCTGCTTTCAGGCTCTTGCCTTCATCTAGGAAACCAGAAGTGAGAAATAGAGAAGAATGCAAACGTTAAGCAATGGGGAGGGACAGTTGGAGAGAGAGAGTGAGACGGGAAGCCCAAGGACAATGTACAACTTCAGTTGTGACAGCAAATGTCACAGAAGGTGACCTCAGAGTACTGGGATCATCAGAGATGAGGGTTCAGAGAGTGAATCTTGAAGGATACTTAAGGCTCAGGTTGAGGGGAGGACAGGGAGGTGTGAATGCAGGGATATAATTAAGAGCATCCCTCCCAGGACCAGCCTGTGGGTATGTTACAGTTCTGTCCCCAAAACAGCAGCTTCTTTGGGTAAAGCCCTCTGCTTCTCACCTGTGTATTCCCAAGTGTCCTTCACTTCCCCACAGCTGCTTTCTCTGCCTGTCTCACTGCCGCTAAGGAGGTCATGGGACCCAGTGGAACCAAGAGGCAAATCATATAAGTGAAACAGGGCTGGGCCTACCCCACCCTGTGATATCCCCAGACGGGCTCACTGAGACTATGAGGGAACTGCCCCTCAGACAGAACAACCTAGAGGGCCACTACGGGGTGAGTGTAGTCCTTGAACATGTGCAGCCCACCACACCACCTCCTGGGTTGCACGCCTCAGATGCCAGAAATAACCTGTTGGGTCCCTGCCTATCAGAGCAGCACTGTGCTCTGATATGAGGTCAGGCCTGGAGTTGAGTCCTGGCTCAGCCACTAACCAGCTGAGGAGATGGCACATAAATTAACCCCGCTCCGAGCCCAAATTCCTCATGAAAAGTGAGTAATCCCTCATCTCAAGGCTGCTCTGGAAATGAAAGGGGCTCTCGGAGGGAGAGGGCTTTGAGAACTCTGTACTGTGACGAGGATGGAAGGGCCTTTTGGGGCCAGGCTACCTCTGAGGGTCCTCCCTGCTAAGGGTCTAAGTCATAGCCTCTGGAAGGCTCACTCCAGATTGGGCACTGAGCAAAGGGAAACCGGTCTCCAGAGCTGCAGCTGTTGGCATCTTGGGCCCAACAGCGGCCAAAGCCCAGGGCTCCATCAGTTGGTAGCGACACCTGGGCTTTCCATCCACATTGTGAGCCTGCTTGGGTCTCTGCCACCAGCCGCTCACACTACCCAAGGAAAGTGGGGCTGTGCAGAGGCAGCCCGGGTTCCATAAGGCGCTGGTCAGGCCCAGAGCCAATTCAAGGCCTTTTCTTTACAAAATACTTTTGGATCCAAGCATAAGTAGCCAGCTTCTCCCACATCTCACAGAAGGTCTGTTCCTTGGCACTGCACTGCCATGCGACCTTTGGTAAATGAATCACTCTCTCGGTCCCTGGCCTGCCGTATCAGCCAGCAAGACTTTGGGGACTGCCCTTCCTCACAGATGGTTCTGAGGTTCAGTTAATTAGTGTTTCGGATGCACTTTGATCTACTCTGATGAAAGGTGCTTCCGAAGAGAGAAGCAATAGGGGCCCATTATTGGAGGTAATAGTTTCACATTTTTTCATATGGCTATTGGGAAATTTCTAATTGAAGCATAAAAGTAATTCTCATAAAAGACCATCTGTTATTACAAACTTATTTACATTTTTCATGGAGTAAAAGTTTTAAGAAATAATCAATTGAAAGCTTTTAAGAGGGCGGAATTCCAACGGTAAGCACATGTGCACAGCCACCCAGCCCCACATCTGTCGGGCAGACCTTGCCCACAGCACCGTGTAAACAGCTGCCCTCTCTTTCATGAGTAAAGAATGGGATTACACCAGAGCCGGCCAGTAAATCACAGCGGGTTTTAGGAGGGGAAATAAAACAGCTTGTTTGTGGCATCCAGTGTCTCCAGCATATAAGTCACGCTGGAATTAAAACAGTATAAATGCAAACATGTTGGTAAAGTGGGCTTACTTTCTCTGAGCTGAGGCCCAGCGTCTCGGGCATGTGGGTGACGACCACGACCCCACGCTCCCTTCCTGTAGCCCATCCACCTCCAGGCCAATCCTAAAAGCCACTGGAGGCAGAGAGACCCAGGAGTGTAACCACGGCCTCGAGAAGCCACCTCTGTCCGGCATCTGGCCAAATTCTGGTCACAATATTTATGGGTACCCCCACTCCCTCAGTTCTGTTTGACATTAGGGGGCGACCCCTCTCCAGAGGGGCAGTACAGAGGGAATAGCTAGTTTGGGGCTTTGATTAAACTCTCCTTAGATTTATGAGCTTAAAAGGAAAGCCTGTTTGTCTTTTTCAAGTTACCATTTATGGGTATTGAGTCCCAGGCACCATGCTAAACCCTTCATCTGAATTCTCTCACAAAAACCCTGCAAGGTGAGCACTTATTAATTCCATACAAAGGCAGAGAAATGGAAGCTTAGAGGAGTTAAGTCACTCACCTGCAGTCACACAGCTTGCACCTGGTAGGGCCAGATTTTGATCAGAGGTCCTTGGCTTCAAGGCTTGTGATATTAGGCACATGGAACTCTTGTCAACAAACCTACCCCACCCCCTCACATCCCACTAGAACATCACCCTACTTCCTGCACACTATGTGAGTAGGTTTTAGGGAGCCTTGGAAACACCACTTGCCCAGGCACAGCCATTGGCCTCACTGGCTGCTGAGCACGAGCCTTAGAAGAGAAATATAAAGAACAAAAACAAACATATTAACCCAAAACACGTGAGTGCTGGAGTGAGAGAATGTAAGAGGCTGCTTTTGAGTTGTGCTGCCCAAGCTCCTCTCTAGCCTTGTGGGGCAGAGGGCCCATCATCATCTCCTTCTGAATTTTAGCTTCTCCCTCTCAGCTCAGAACCCCGATGGCTTGATCTTTACCTCTGGCTGGAGCAGCCTCCACCTGGGGCAACTTCAGACAGTCAGTTGCTCAAAGCCAGAAGATGGAAAAGTGGAGGGGCCTGGGAGCACGGTGCGAGGGAGACCTAATCCTAGCAGAAGAGTATTTAGACATGGTGACATTTTTCCCAAGTTACTCAAGCTTCTAAGACATGCAGCCCTACCCATCTCCCAGATAGTGGACTGACCTGGCAAGAAAACCAGACTCCTTCTAGAATCCATGTTTACTCCTACCCAGCCTTCCAGGGCATGCTCCAGTCTGTCTCTTCCAGAAAATCCACCTGGATTTTCCCTACCCCCAGGACCCAGCCTGCTCAGCACAGCTCTGGGCCTGGATTCCTGTGTGGCTGCTCAGCCCTGAGGGGCAGGTTCCCCAGGAGCAAGGACACTTGGCAGCGCCCCATACGAGGGGGCCAGCAGAGCTGATGGAACTGAAACCTCTTCTGGGAAGAGGCCTTATAAACCAAATCTCTGTCATCCAGATGGAATGGTAGGACAAGCAACCAATGTGTACGGTCCCCAGCTGTCACTGAGCAGGCTGACTCAAGAAAGTAGCAGACAGAGATAGCGCATGGGGTCCCCTTGTACCAGCTAAGGGAAACTGAGGCCCAAGACACTGGGAAAGGCTATCCCAGACACACGTGGAGTGACTTCAGTCTGTTCACAGCAAGGTCAGCAGAAAAAGGTCAAAGTTTAATATAAACTCCATGGGGGATGTGAAGCACTTGGCTGCAGAGGAACCTAAGGCAAAGCTGTAACTGCAGCAGGCTAGGTCAGGGCCGAGTGGGGTAGAAGGGTACCCACCTCGCGGGGGCAGCAGTGTCCACATCATCACCACTATGGTCATCGACCTCTGTACCCTTGAGGTGTCTGTTTTCCAGCTGAGATCTCTTAATTCTTAGGTTAATGCCCCATCTAAGTCAGATTCAAACCCGAATCTGACTCTAGAGCAGAAGCCCTTGTCCTTTTGCTTTGATGTGTCTTGGGAGAGGTGGAAGGCAGACACAGTGCGGCTTAGGACTGTCACAGAGGCAGTAGCCCTAAGATGAGGGAGGAAGGCGCAAAGACGTGGCCAAGCAGGGACAGCATTCAGAGGGGCTGCACCTATGCAGCCAGCGCGGGAGCCCAACCAGCCAAGACACCGAAAGATGAGGGAGATGCCCTTGGCGAGCAGCTCTCTGGGAGCTGACCAGCGCTGCACCAGGGATGCCCACCTGTGTCCTTGCTGCACCTCGGCATGCCAGCAGTCATGGCTGACAGCCCTCTGAGAGGACTGGGCATCACAGACGCAGACAGCAGCTCTCTGGGAGCCTCATGCCAGTGTTGTTAACAGTGACAGCAGCAGTCACACAGTCATAGCTGTCATGGGTCCTGGGGTAGGGAGACAGTTTTCTAAAAAGACCCTTCCAGACCACCTACTTTACAGATCATACTATTACTTGAGGACTCTGTACATTACCTTGTTCGGTACTCGTTACCTACCTCATTTCACCAGACGGGGAAACAAGGCACAGAGACAGTGCCCAGTCTCAAATCCAGCGGCTCCAGGCTGCATGTGCCACAGCTGCCACTGTCTTGAGAACGTAGGGTTCTGAGTGTCAAGCACTCTTGAGAGAGCATCTATCTGCACATTCCACATGTCACGAACGCTTCTAACTAGCCACTGGAAGATATTCCAGGGCCCACCTGCAACATTAGGAAAATGGTTACCTCCATTCCTTCCTGGTGGCCTGGGTAGTCCACTGTGGCCACAGTCCCAAGGCTGGGTTTCTGCTTTAGGCTGTGGCTGCCTAGCACAGAGGGTCGGGTTCATCAATGAGAGGTTTTCCTGGAAACAAATCAGATTCACATTCACTCATCAGCCACCTTGAAGGACAAGGCCAAACCAGCTCGCATTGCATCAACAGTAGGGCATGCAGGTGCGGCACTGCGGGTTGAACACCTTTGATGCCCACCTTTCTCCACTTGCTGCTGGCTCTTCGCCTTCGGGCCTACCCTGTGAGCCCAGATCATAAAGTCTGTGCTGGCTCCACATAGAACAGTGGGTCTTGAAGGGCGGTCCCATACCTGCTGAGTCAGACACCCTGCGTGGAGCACGGCAGCCTGCGCTCCCACAGGCCCATGTTGAAAATTGTTGATGTCGAGGGACAGGAAAGGACATGTTTTTGCTGAGAGTAACACAGTCCTTTTCAAGGGTCGCAGGCAGAGGAATGGAAAACCTATGGGAGGAAGTCTGTGTGAGAAAGTGCTGGGTGCACGCAAGAGTGACTAGCAAGTGTTTGGGGCTCCGGGGAGGCCTTCAGCTAGGACAGAGGGGCCTAAGGCCTCACCCTGTATTGTAGATATGGGAGGGGACAGGCTATGACCATCACACCACACAACAGATGGCTCCTCAAGGAAGTTCCACAGACCCTCACCTCAGCCCAGCTCATGTGTGCAGGTGTAAGGCAGAAACGGGTGGGAGGGCACCCTTGTGTGTATGTTGTGGGGCGGGGGTGCGGTCAGCTTGGAGTTGGTGGAGCAGGGTCTTGGGCTTCCGGTGTGGACAGCAAGTTCTCACAGCCCTGCTCAGCCCCGACCCATCCAGCCACATCTGCAGACCAAGCTCTGCCTGGTCTGGAAGCCCTCGGAGTTCCCAGGGACCGAGTCCGGCTGCCTCTAGCAGTGGCTCCCTGTGCTGCTGCAGCCTCTCTGTGTCCCTGCGTTCCCCACTCCACCATCTGGCCACTGGCTGCCGCCTCTCCAGGCTTTTCTCACCTAGAGGAAACTAATGGGATCACTAATCTGATGATTCCTTCTGGCAGCTGGATTTACAGCAGGAAAATAAACATTTGCTCTTTGTGAGACACTTAAAATGGGCCCTTATTCCAGTGACTCTGTGACCCTGTGTCTGTATACCCCTTCGAAAAAGCTGGCCTGGTACCTCTCTCGTGATTGGGGCCTAGTGGATGAGCAGCCCCTGTACCCCTCTGTACCCCACAAGGGTGAGTTGGGCTCCCCACGACACTCATTTGCGTACATTCCCCTGGGAACATGCTCACCAGAGAGATGCCCCCAAAACCAGAAGGTTGAGTGTGTCCTGTTCTGGACCTCCTATCTCTATGCTTGACTCCAGGAGACAGTCAAGGCACCCGTGCCAGGTGTGTTGAGAACAGCTTCTTCCCAGCCTGAGCTTACAGATCCCAGAGTGGGAAAGGGCGTGAGGGGAATGACCTGCCACGTGGGGTCCCCACCTCTCCTCCTCACTCCCAGAAAAGCCCTTCTCCCTGCATCCCAGCCCACCTGTTAGTCATCCTGACTCTGGCGGTAGAGCCCCCAGGGTCTCCTCAGGAGGAAGCTGTGTCTGTCTGACACTGTCCTAGGTGGAACACCTCTGACCTGCTGTCCCCACTGGCAGTCCTCTGTGTGCCAGCTGCCTTGCAGGTGAGCCTGTGGCCGAGGAGGAGCCACCTGTGTATGGAGCAGCGACAACTCTGGGTCACATCCCATGTACACTGGCTTCTCTGACAGGCTGGGAACATGCCCTGGGTGACACCCCTGTCTTCTAAGACTGAACTTCCCTTCTAAAGCATCCAGCAGTAGCGGTCCAGTGTCAAACTGGGTGAAGCCATGTTTGATAATAAAGCACGTCACAAGAATGGTTCTCTCCTGTGCATCTGAAATGCTCTCAGCACTGGCAACAGAATGAGTGTGGCTCTCTGGGAGGCAGCTACGGTGGTTCAGAACTCTTGGCGCTTAGTGAGGCAAGGAGTGTTCTAAGAAACCTCTCACCTGGTGGCAGGTACCCAATCTGAGGGAGAGTTGCAGCTGGAACCGGCAGGTTGGTCCAGCACTTCACGTGTCAGCAGGTCCATAGGCTCAGAGCAGATTGAAGGCTATCGTTCTGTAAGGAACAAAGATACCCCTGTGAGAGCTGGCCCCAGACTCTCGCCCTCGGCATCCTTAGCTGTACACTGGGGTCAGTAAAGGAAATTGAATCCAGGGTCACTGGCTCCAAAGCCCACGTTATTCCCTTCAGACGAGGCACATCGCCACGTTACTGCCACTGTCCTCCAGGGTTACCTTGGTCCTGCATCTGCAGTGTTGACCAGGAACAGCCTCAGGCTCACATGAAGCAAGGAGTGACAATATTCCTAGTCTCGATTTCAGATTCTTGTTTAGATTCTTGTTCTGAGGCTGTACCCCCCAAATTGCCATGTGACATTTACTTTAAATGGAAATACCTGTGACTTCACACCGGTCTGGCTTGGAGACTTGGATGCCAGCCTTGAGGTGCAGAGCCCACTTGGCCCCTGCAGCCACAGCTCCCTGACACCTGCCCTTGGGGTAGTAGCACAAGCTGATGGGTGCTGGGGGTGGATGCTGGGCCGCGGGGCCATGAAATCCAGGTCTAGAGCTCCAGCCATCCTCTGGGGCTGAGACCCACAGGGAGCCTCTGAGAGCCTGGGCCGTGTCCCAAGCCCCATGCTAGTCACAGCGGTGCCAGGAAGAGAAGCGGGAGCCTGCATGGCCTAACGCACACCACGTGCCGCAGAACACGGATCCTGTCTGCGTGCTTATCACTTTTCAGAGGACGTCCTGGCTACTTTTCTCTGAGAGCACAAAGAACATTTTCCTACTTGTCCTTCCCTGTCTGGTGGGCACCAGGCTTTCTCACGTCTGTGAATGAACAGCCACAGGACCCAGCACCACTTGTGGACGCTGACCTAACATGAGACACTGCGGCACACGTGGCCTTGACCTCCTGGTGGGAGGTGGCAGGAGGGCGTGGGCGGTCCCACGGCCACCGTGCCCTCCCTAGTTGCTGAGCCCTTGTTCTCTCTCCTGCAGGAACGGTTTTCCGAAGCAGACGGCAGCTCAGCTGATTCTGAAGGCCATTTCCAATTACTTCGTGTCGACGATGTCCTCTTCCATCAAAACAGTGTATTTCGTGCTTTTCGACAGCGAGAGTATAGGCATCTACGTGCAGGAAATGGCCAAGCTGGACGCCAACTAGGCTGAGGAGCTACAGAACCAGCGTACACCGTGCCCCCTGCCTCCGATTTGAAAGCAAAACCCCCTTCAGTCCTACTGGGAGGCGGGAACCCTTTCATTTTCAATTTTGCTCATCTAGGGAAAGTAAGGTTTTGGTTTCCAGTTTAATTGTTTTCGACCTTCTAAAATGTTTTTACGTTAGCACTGATAGTTGGCATTACTGTTGTTAAGCACTGTGTTCCAGACTGTGTCTGACTTTAGTGTAACCTAGGAGATTTTATAGTTTTATTTTAATGAAATCCTGCTTGATGCAGAGCAGCGGGGAGAGCAGCGTCCATGTGGCAGAATCCAGGAAGCCCGCTTTGTAACCGTGTGTCGTGGTGCTTTATTGTACACCCAGTGGCGTTCTTTTTACTATAACGTTCCTTTTTGTCCCCCTCAAGAAGAAAAATCATGAATTTCCCGCAGACCTAATTTTTGTTTACTTTTTGTCTTAATGATGGATTTGAAAATGAAAGATTTAAAAGGCAGAACAGAATCTGTTGTCTTTAATTATATTTGCAATTTGGAATTTGTGTGGATTGATTTAGTAAAATGTTAAACTGTTGTCGTGACTGGCGTGTTTCAAGTTATTGTGCCCCTGACCTGTAAGTCGGCTTCTCTTATCACAGGATGGGGGCCTTGGGAGGGGCAGCCCACACCCGGGAAGCACCGTGACAGCCACTGCAGCCTGGTGGAGGAGGGGCATCTTCGGGCCCTAATGGCTGGTAGAGGGAGTTCATGTCAAGTCTCTCATCCTTGTGACACTTGGGCAAAGGTGTTACCCCCATTTCATGGATGAGGAAGCAGATACACTGAAAGTCATGTGGATAGGGAGTGGCAAGCTGGTACTAGAGCCAGGTCTTTAACGCTGAGCCCAGCTCTCTCCTGCCATCTGCCCACTCCTGCCGGTCTCTCTGGCTCATGGTTGGTCCCAGTGCCCCCAGACCACTTGCCAAATGGAGGGCAGAAGCCTCAAGCCCTCTACTGGGCTTGATTGGACCTGTCATTCCTACAGGATGGGGTTCTTGGTGCCAGGAGCTTACCAAAGGCACAGTGCCACCACCAAGGTCCCCAAGATGTGCTGCTGCCAATTTTTAAGTGTCTTCTCACAGCTGTGGGTATTTAGGGATGTGGATTATTTTAAAAGATCCCAGCTGGACCAGAGTCACTAAACTCTTATTACCTAAAGTTAGCAAAACACAGACACTATGTGCTTCAAAATGTACTTTTGCCATCATTTAAATTTGTCTAAAATGCACAGAAGATTATCTTTTTAGAAAGACACATGCCTGCTTCTAAAGCAGACTTTAACCAAGAGGAAATATGCAGCATGTTGCATATCATGGATGAATGAAAAAAAATCACTTTTCCTTTCCAAAATGTGCCTGAGGAAATCAAAATAGAAGTCCTAAGCCATCACAGAACCAATCTCTTTAATGAAAAGACAACTACTTCTAACTCGAACCTGAAAGATGATCTTTCCAAGTTTCTTCTAAACGTAAGGTGTTATTAAGACTAAATTTTTTGCCAAGGTCTTTACTGGGTCTAGATTACATATTTCTACTTATTTAGAATTTGGCAGAAGGGAAAGTTTATCATTGTCTTTTCAGTAAGATGCATCTTAAAATGGTATCACTTCATAAGTAATATCTTCAAACTGTTTGCTTGGACAAACCATACTGCACTTGTTCACCAAGAGCGTTGTTTCTACAGGTAGAATCTGCAGTGTGAGGGTGAAGAGAAATACCCAGTGCTGTTGTTAGCTGGTAATCTGGTTATTTACTGGGTACCAGGCGCCGTGTGGAGTCCCATTCAGGGCACCGTTTCATTTTGTCCTTGTAACCCCATAGGACAAGTCCTGTTATTAGGGCCATTTCACAGCTGAGAACATTGAGCCTGGGAGAAGGGCAGTAACTTACGTGTGTGTCAGAAATGACGCTGCTAATAAGTGACTACCAGATTCAAACGCAGAGATGCTGACACCCCTGGAGGTACACTCTAATCAGCAACAAAAGAATCCGTTTGGCCTTGGTGGTATTTCTAACTCACAGGCAGAAACACAGCCAGCACTGAGGTTTAAATGGCTTTCTGGGTGAGTGGCATTTCCTTAGTTATGGAGAAGGAAAACCAGAGAAGCAAATCCTGTACCTAGCGCAGATCCTCCACTAGATGGCGCCAGAAGGATTGGGAAGTAAAGAGGGAAGGAGCCGGGTTTCTGCTCTTCCTTGTGGCTTGCACAAAAGAATAAATTGCACTGGTCAGGATTTGCGTGAATTATTTACCATAATCACCTAAATGTTTCTCAACTCTCAATAATACGAAGTGCATCGTGCTTCCGAGCTGTGGGCTCCTCAAATAAATTTTTTTCAATGAAACAGAAGGAAAGAGCCAACTAGCTGCCTGGGGTTCCCATCATCTCCAAACCACCCAGTTCGTTTTAAAACTAGGATCAAAAATTGTTCTCTGATGTCAGCCTCATGTTTACAGGGAGAAAAGAAAACAGCTCATTACTCGAAAAAAAAAAAAAGTGTGACTGCAAGGAACCACTTGAAATGCATACATGCCTCTATTCAAAAATCAAGTTTGCAGTTAGTCAAATTTACCAAAAACGAAAATTCTATTTTGAGGGAGGGTGTCTAGCCTGCAAGGGTGTCTAGCCCCCCTACCCCACCCTACCCTTCACGCTCAGCTGTATCAGAAGAGACTTGCAGCAAGTGCTATGCTTGCCCCACTGCCGCTGTGCCTGAGCCCCGAAGCCCGGACTTCGGGTCGTGCAACCCTGTGTTCTCAAGGTGGCACAAGGCAGACAGTGTCCCCCAACTTCGCACTTGTTTCTAGAGAACAGTCCTTGCCCTCAGCAGCTGGGCTCTGCCCTGAGTAATCCACACGACCTCCACACTGCTCCTCCATGAGCTCCTGTAAATGACATCTGAGATCTAACACAGCACCGTGGCTCCAATGGGGACCAAAGTGACTAATAACTACAGTGTGTGTGTGTGTACACACACACACAGGTCGTCTACACCTCTCATTTCATCTACACATGGCAGCCGTACGAGGTCGGTCATGTGATCCTTACTTCAGATTGAAGACTACAACACAGAGAGGGATAGCGTATTCCCCAATGTCACACAGCTAGCATGGTGGAGCTGAGACTTGAACACAGCTGTCTGGCTCTACAAACAGAGCTCTTCCCACTCCCCCATCCCTGGGGCTGGCCTCTCCTTTGGTATATACCCCCAAACTTTGCCCCAGTTAGGCAGGGCCTATGTGGTTAGCCCTGGAGGCATAAACAGAACCTCTTGGATGAGGGGTGAACAGAAACGTGCATTTAAAGCAAGCCAGTGGCCAACAAGGACTTATTCGGTCCTTCGTATGAATGAGGCCTCAGATCGGGGTCTCTTACAGCAGGGTGGGGACCCTGAGAAATGCCTGCTGA
>NW_006443124.1:9031349-9064548 GCF_000325575.1 Pteropus alecto
GGGGAGGGCTTCTTGGAGCAGATAACTGAGAGATGGACTTCGTAGGAAAGGTTAGACTCTTCTAGGCCAAGAGAGCAAGGTGATAGGTGATAGGTGGCAAGATGGCACCCGGGCATCTCGGCCCCCTGTCCCTGTCAGAGAATCCGGGTGTCACCCCACTCACAGCCAGGCCAGCCCCTTCACCCTGGCCTCTGCTCCCCAGCCCCGTCTCCAGCATGAGTGTGGAACTATCCATCCGTGGATTTATCTGGCAGAACTCCTCCCTCCTGTTCAGGGTCAAGTGGCTGTGTTTGGTCACAGCCACAGTTAGCCCTGACAGAAAAGAAGGCAAAAAAAAAAAAAAAAAAGAAAGAAAGGAAACAAGAGATGGGCAGCAATTTCCCTCTCACCCAGTCCCACCCCGCCCCACTCGACGCGAGGGGTCCCACGGCTGCTCTGTGCTCACACAGGCCTCTCTCAGAGGGTGGGAGACCCGACTTGGCCAGTCAGTGCTGGGGGCAGGCAGTCCTCTAGTTTCCTGATTTGTCAGTTGGGCTGCATGTCAGTCACCCTGAGGGGCCCTGCTCTCCCTCTCATTAGAGGCAGCAGTGGCTGGGGTTCGGTGTGGCCAATTCATTCATTAGCAACTAAGATGTTTAATTTTCATGGCAGGCGCCACCCACCAACGTTATCTCGGGAGCTGGCCTTGGTGCCGCCTTAGAGCGATCAGCCTGCAGGCACTGGCGGTGGGAGCAGGGTCCTGGGCCCACCCCTGGCTGAGAAGAAAGGGAAACGCTCAATGGCAAGGGGTGAGGCTCCTTTTTCTTCTATTTATAACATGGCCTGTTGTGTTTGCTTTTGGGGGCCCCCATATCAAAATAATATCACATGACCCTCCTGACAGGCGAGGCAATAAAACTGCTCGTTAATCCCGGCCCCCATCACTGCCCCTCCATGCTCCTCAGCAAAGGTGTGTAAATAGACTGGCCTTTCCCTGACCTCTAAAAACCAACCCAGCCGGGCTGCTTTGTCAACTCTAAAGGGGAATGTATCAGAAACTCTCCACAGAAGGAACTTTCCTCCTCACTCTTCTCCCACCAAAGCGACCCCACAGCCCTGCATCCACACCCACCCATGCCCACGCACACGCACACACACACCCCTCCCATACCCACACACATGCTCATGCACACCCACACCCACTCATGCTCACGTACACACACACTCACTCACATACGCCTAAGGAGACCACAGCCCTCTGTGTCAGCAGAGTGCAGAACTGAGGGACATGCAAAGAAACCCCCTTCTAATTGAGCAGAATCAGTCCAGACTCTGTCTCCCCACTTGGCTTGTTTCACCCTGTGAATGCAAATCTGCTAACAGTCCCCTTGACAGTGCCTACATGGGGTGCCCAGACCACCCTCCAGAGTCCATAGGGGCCCCACACCCACAGTGCAGACCAGTACCAGTCCGTGGCCTGTTAGGAACCAGGCCTCACAGCAGGAGGTGAGCGGCAGCAAGCAAGCAAAGCGTCATCTGTGTTTGCATCCGCTCCCCAGCACTAGCGTCTCTGCCTAAGCTCCACCTCAGATCATCAGGCATTAGGTTGTATCCGCTCCCCAGCACTAGCGTCTCTGCCTAAGCTGCACCTCAGATCATCAGGCATTAGGTTCTCATAGGAGCACTGATCCCTGGTGCCAAAAAAGGTTGGGGACTGCTACTCTAGATCACAAGCTACAAGTAACGTGCTCACTGGGGAGGAGGCCTCAAACTGTCCTAGTGCCACAAGTTAAAAGGTCACTACCTTGGCTGTGAGTTTAGGACCACACTTTACAGAGGGCAGAAAACTGTGTGCTAGAACAATACCCTCCACATCTTCTTGGGTCCCAAGCCCGGAACCCAGAGCCAGGACCACAGCATAGAACAACACAGCCTCAGAGGCATGCGAACAGGAGTCCCTGCCAGCCCTGGGCCCAGCTGGGTGTGCAATGGGATGTCACGCACCCCCCTTCCCCCATTCCCACATACAAACTTCCTATCGATGAGCCTGGCCTTCTGAGCAAGAACCTTGGCTTCCTCTGAACCAGGCCAATAGCACCTCCCTGCTGGCCACCACAGCCCAACTTCCTCCATGGGTCTACTGGTGTATGCCCTGGCCAGGCTGGCTGGGAAACCTGATATTTCTGTACCTAGAAATGACAAGCTTTTCTAAGCTTAAGAGAATAAATTAGAGTGGAGTTCACACAGACTCAGCTGCGGCAGATGGGCAAATTGATTTGCTTCCCATCTGGGAGATTAATTTCCACTGCCCCAAAATGGCAGCAGGGTAATGAGCTGTCAGTCAAATGGCACAGAGCCAGGGCCGGGTGCATAATTGAACCCCGGCAGCTCCTCATTAGGTCCCATGTAGGTCCTGGCTACAGACTCCCACCTTGAGGCAGCCTCTGAACCCCAGAAGAGAATGCACTTGGCCCTGCGGCACGTCCTCTGTAGGGAATTGCTACCTTGGGCCAGGGCTGAGCCAGCTCTGAGGAACTTTCACTTAGCCAAAGGGCTTATAACATATTTGTCAATAGTCACTGGCAGCGCCCCCTCCCACTAGGGTTTAATTTAGGGCAAATCCAAACAATTGGAAGGATGTCTATGACTTCTTTCGAGATGACTCCCAAGGGACCTCACTTCTCAGGGGTGTCTCCAGTCACCCTAGGGCTTCTCAGAGGGCAGCACCCCAAATCCATCACCACACCCCACTAAGCCCTTTACAGCATGTAAGACACACACACACTGCCGGTTCGAAGCTCGCAATGCCCTGGGGTGATGGTGTCGTGTCTCCATTTATAAAATGGATAAAGAAACGGTGGCCCGTGGAAGTTCAGAAGCTGCCTGGGCCTCGAGGGAGGCTGGGCATCCTCTCTGGCCTCCCCCGCCCCTCTTCCCACCTGTCCTGTCTGTTTTGGGCCACGCTTGTCTTGCTTTCAGGCCTTTGCATATGCCAGCATATCTCAGCCTAGAACGTGATACTGCAGCCACTTGCAATCCTGCCCAACCCCTCGGGTCTAGATCTCCCTTCCCCCTCCTCCAGGAAGCCTTCCCTGTCCCTGCTGTCCAGGCTAGCTGCCCTCTCTTGGAGCCCCCTGCACATCCACCAGCCACAGCACTGCGCCTCCTGGATAGCTGTGTGTGCCGATGTGGCTGTCGTTCATTTGTACACATTCCTTGAGCCCTCTGCACTGGGCTCTGTCCTAGGCTCTGGGCAGACAATAGTGAGCAAGCAAAGGAGACCCTGCCCTCTGCGAGGGACCCTTGCTCTCTGTGGCACCCTTGGCACCTCACGCAGAGAGCCCAGGGCAGGAGAGGGTTCCTCAGTAACTACATGAATCACTGGTCAAGCTGAGCCTGCCAGGACCTCAGAGACCAGGCAGAGTGCCTGAGTCAAAGCAGGCAGCAAAAGGGTTAGAGAGAACGTGGTCACTCCTCACACTCCAGCCAGGGGTAAGTCAGCCAGGAGTAACATCCCGCTGGATCACTCGCTTCATGTGGGCACATGGTGGCTTCAGAGTGAAGTCTGATGTTGGCATTAGGCTCCAGCCCGGCACCCTCTTTGCCACATTGCTAACCACAGCCTGGATCTCATGGCAACTGATGCTTCTGCTTTCCCTGGCTCTTGATTTGAAAAGGGCGAGGACATGGGGCCTTTCTGGCTAAATGCTAAATCCACAGTATCAATAAACAAGGAAAACAGTGGGAAATGTTCGCAAGAGAGACCTGTGGGTTAGCACGGCCAGAGGGCTCTTGCCTGTGCCCGAGCTTGGGGCTTAAATTTTATAGGCAAGTGCACTGGCCACAGGAAAGATGTCCTTGGTGGGTGACTAATGGCATGTCCCAGTGACCCAGCACACAAGCCTGCATGAGGAAGCTTCTTCTCATAGCCCCAGCCTGGGCCAGGAAGACCAGGTCCTACTGTCAGCTCAGTCTAAAGTCTGTGTCCTGGTCCCACCAGGCTCCTAAACCATTAGAAAGAGGCCTGTGGTCACAAGCACAGGCAGAGAGTGGCCATTGTGAGTCTCCGACATACTCCTGGTGTGACATGTGTCCAACCTTCTGCTGCCTAGACCACCACAGGAGAGGAGCAGAATCATATCTGCCTGGAAAAATGACAGTAACGACAGCCAGTGACGTGACCAAACACTCGGCAGACTAAGGAGTCTGCATGCATTCTCTCATCAAATCTTAACAACCCCGAAACGTGAACATGAGTACCCCTGCTCTCTGGGTGAGGGAGCTTGGATCAGAGAGGTGAAGTGACTTGCCAGGGCCACACAGCAGAAACGTGGCAGAACCAGGATTCAAAGCCAGGAACGGGTAACTGAAGTCGACTCTTATGTATTCCATTACACAGCCTCTAAAAGTGCAGTATCCCATTTTACAGGGGAGGAAAAGTGAGGAGAGGATTGGCACCTCATGCAATGCCATACGGCTAGGAAGGCACGCCTGCGGCTTCCTCCTGGGCCTGCCGGGTGGACAGCGAGGAACCCAGCAAAGCCTACCCTGACACAGGACCCAGCCCCAAGCTCTGCTCCTCCGCGGGCTGGGGGCCCGGCCGGGGCCTTCCAGTAATTAGTGGGCTCTCGTTAAGACCCAGTCGCGCCGTTCCTGGGCCAGGACTTGTTTGTGTTCCCATGCGGAGGCCCTCGCAGGAAGGCCAGGCCCACGTGCACAGCCCCATAAATCCAGCCGGCGTCGCTCATTACAACGTTCCGCTTCACGACTCCGCCAGCCCAGCCCGCCCGGGCCTCGCCGGCCGGCGGCCTCCCCACATCCAGGCCCGGCCGCCCCGCGCCTCAGACATGAGCTCACCCAGCACGCGGCGAGTGAGGAAGTGGCCGGGCGGCACTCTCGGCAGCAAGGGGACAATGTGCCTATTAAGGCTGTCAGCTGTCAGCCCCCAACCAATGCGCCCCGCCCTGCTGAGGCAGGACCACCCTCCTCTAGGCCCTGCCCAGCCTCCAGGTCACATGAGTGTGCCCCACGGCATGACCTGTCCACTCACAGAGTGGCCGAAGGAAGTTGAAGTGAGGCAGGGAGGATAAGACGTGGCTGGCAGAAGTGGGCTCAAAGACGGTCAGTCCCTGAGCTCTGTCCTAGCTACCGGGGAGCAGACCAAGTCCCTGTGGGGTTGGGGCAGGTCCCTCGACCCCTGAGAGCCTCCTCTCCCACAGCTATAAAATGGGCAGCCTGTTCTGGCTGCCCGCTGTCGCGAACAAAGGACAGGACAGAGGTAGGTGTCTCGTAATCAGGGAAGCACCATGGAGGTAACCAGAGAGAGGGGCCCCAAGCTGGAAAAGCCCCACTCTTTGGCCTGTGACATTGACCCTCTATACTTGGGTGTTCTGTAAGTATGTAACATGGCTGGTCCTTTATTTTGGGGGTCTGAGGGACTGGTAGAGAAAAAAGTGCTAGGCAAGTCACCCCAACTCTTGAGGGCATCTCCTCGTCTCTGAAATAATATTTTGGGGACAGGTGCTTAATAAACGTGAACTATTCCTTTCTAGTGCTCTGATTCCCATAGAAGTTAGAAGCCCAGGACCTGCCATAGCTAAAATTCAAACCCCGGTTATGGTCAGTGCTTGAGAGTAGCTGGCTCACCTTCACACAGGCCAAGTTCAAGGAAACCCAGCCAGGTGGTAACCAGCAGCACATACCGTTCTAACCCGACCTTTGCTGTGTGCTGCTGAGGGTGCTGCAGTCATCAGCAGCCCTTCTCCACCTGGTGCTCAGAGAGGAGCTGGGCAATGTCCAGTTTGCAGGGAACCTTCCAATGCAGTCGCCATTAGTCAAATGTAGCTATTTGCATTCCATTAAAAATAATTAAGAATTCAGTTTCTCATTTCCACTAGTCACACTTAAAGCGCTCAGCAGCCCCATGTGGCTAAAGCCACTGTTTTGGGCAGCTTTGATCCAGAAAGTCAGTCCACGGAGCCCTTCGGAGCGAAGCCCCAAGACTTACATACCATGGCCAGGGCGCTTCCACCAGCAAGTGGTCGTAGGCTACCAAGAGTAGTGACAATGACGGCGACTGGTAATCGTGATAGTGGAAACAATAATCCGCGCACTGAAGAATCTCTACGTTCCAGGCACTGTGCTGCGTGCCTCACATTCATTATTACATTGAACTGCCCTGCCCTCCCCCCGCCCCACCCACAAAATGACCTGTCTCCTCTTACTCATGATAAAATGGACTCAGGGAGACTAAGGAACTCGAGCAGGGTGGAGTGGCAAAACCAGCCCCAACGCCAAAGACAGCCTGCCGCTCAGGCACAGGTCTGACTCTGTCCTGTGCTCTGACCGATGTGTGCCCAGAGAGGTGACAGTGCTTTCCAACAGGTCTGTTTCCCTTCCTGCCTTTCCCTTAGCTCTGAACACTTCCTCCTCTCAGGAAGGCTCAGACTTGGTTGAGCCTGGGCCGGGGGTCACTCAAGTCCCTGGTGGCTGTGTGGAATGCCGTGCTCTGAACAGGCCTGTGAGGGCCACTGCTGGCCCCTGGGCTGCCCTAGTTGCCAGAGGTGCCTGTCCGCTGGGCCTGCCTGGGGCCAGGCACCACAGGGGAGACAACGGGTGGGGCCACAGCTGTGCTGCCAAACCCCTTCAGGAGGGGCATGGCCCTCTGCAGGGGTTAGGTCTGCAGAGCTACAAGGGACACCAGGTGTCAGGTGGATGCCCCACTGAGACTGTGAGCAGGAGCAGCCCTCATGTTCCGTCTCAGAACCATACCCCTGGCACCAACCGAGGCACAGAGAGCATGATAGGGTGCCCGAGCCAGGCCCTGGGACTGAACCTCAGCATTTTTGTTCACTCATCCAACTGTCAGCTGCTCACTGGACCAATGAACACCAGGCCCTGGACTTAAGTGCCAGATCACCTTCTATAGAGCAGATCTCTCTGGGCCACAAAATACCTTTCCTGCCATTCCCAAACCCCCTCTCTCACTGTATCTTTGTGACAACCCCAAGAGGCTGGCAGACAGGGCAGGGACAGCCCCCAACTTAACAGATGGGGAAACTGAGGCTTCTGGAGCAAATGCAGTTTCCCAAAGCCAGCACCTTGCCTTGTGGGGCTTACCCACGGGGCTCAGCACCTGCTCATCGAATCACTCTTTCAAAGCAGCATTTTAATGGCATAGGGAATGCAGTTAGCATTAATGTAATGGCTAGGTGGAGAGCCAGAGGAGAGAAAGAGAAAGGGGGATTGTTTTACAAACTAAATAAATGTCTAACCAATGTACTACATACTCGAAACTAATAATAAAACTTTTTTTAAAAGGAGCATTTTACATGGACAGGCACACTGTAGGCTCTGTGACTCCAAAGGCCAAACGAGGATACCACAGGTTCAACTTCAGGTGCCTTCCTCTCCATCGAGGGCCCCTCATCCTCTCCCTCTCCTCCACAGGCCACTCTAGGATCCAAGTCACCAGGGAGGATCGCTGAGCTCACTTGGCCAGATACTGTTTGTTTAGAGACCTTGTGATCTTATGCACCTTTATAGGTCCCCAGAAATACTCCTGGGCAAGGGGCACTCTCTCGATCCCACACCCTCAAGGACTAGCCTAGCCAGCCGGCCTTCACCAGGAACTCACCGAAACAGCCTGCAGGCCTCCGGCAGGCCTGCAGCTGGAACCCTCTGCCCGCTGGCACGAGTCCACTGCGGTCATGCTGGCCAAGCCAGAGCACCAGGCTCCAAGCTGAAGCCACATCCTAAGTGGGCTCGCACCTCCACATTGATGGCAGAGGGATGGACTGTGCCCTTCCTCGGGCCCAATCCTAGGTTTGTCTCACTGAAGCTCTAGGACTCCAGTTTAAGAGCCTTTTTATAGACTCCTATAAAGGAGAAAGTGAACTTTTAACATGTTTACACTCCACTAAGTCAATACGCATAAGAGGGACAACGGCTGAGCTTCCTCTGCCCAGATGTGGTCCAGCAAGGCTGGAGGGCAGTGTCGGTGCCATCCCAGCAAACTTGGGCATCTGTGGCCACTTCTCATCACCGATGGGCCTGGAGCAGGGCCCCCAATTAGCAGGCCACTGTCCACCAGGGCCACAGGCGGGCACTAATGAAGCCAGAAAGTCTCCCCTTGGCTGGGACTAATGGGTGGCTCCTGCCCTCACTCAGCCGAGACGGCCCCCCAGCCACACGGTTTTCATGGGAAGATTAAGGAGGAGGAGAAAGGCGGAAGCTGTAAAGTTTTACTAGGAATTCCCAACCATCCTCCTTTGGCCCCGACTCTCACGCTGCCCTTCATTTTTAAAAGAGCTTCCTTTCTGCTCTGAACTTACCCTTTAAATCTAAGCTACCCTGTGCTTGCCTCCAGGATCCAGTCTCACACTCCAGACATGCCTGCTCAAGAGGAAGAGGAAGAGACTGCTCAGGCCCCCAAGAGGGAGCCCTCCTCCTAGCCTCGCCCTGGAACGACCCCAGGCTCCTTCATGCCAAGGTCACGGGAATCAAGGCTTCCTGCCTGAGACCCAACACCTCCCCCGGGATTTGGTTTATAGACGTTGCGCACAGCTCTCTCTTCATTCCCTCATTTGTACTGAGCACCTACTGTGTGCAAGGCACAGACTAGTGATGCTTACATTGGCCACTGCTGTTTGAATCTTTCTGGGCGCTTTGGTGGTTGAGAAAGCAGACACTTGAATTGGCCTCTGGGTTTGAGGCCCAGCTGTGGTCATGGGTGTGGGTCGCTTAGTTTCTCTGAGTCTGTAGCTATAAAATAGGAACAATAACCAGCCCCCGCCACACACACACACACACACACACACACACACACACACACACACACACACACACACACACCCAAGAGGTTGCCGTGAAGGTTAAATCACACAGTACATGTGGCTGGCATGTAGTAAGGACTCAATAAATGGTAGCCCAGAGCCCTAGTAACTCTGTGAGGAGGACACCATTCTTCCCTTTTGGGAACAAAAGAATTGAGGTTAAATGACCCAAGGTCACATGGGACAGAGAGAGAGAGACAGAATTGGTTTTAAATCCCGGTTCCTTCAGACTCCAAAGCCCACAGCCATTAACAGTATTCTACAAAATACCCCGAGCTCAGGAACAAAGCAGGCCCCTAAATCAGTGAGAAAAGCACAATGTAAAAAAACTCACCTAAAATTTTGCAATCATCAAATCTCCAAAAGAATTATTTTAATTTCAGCATCATGGTTTTGTGTTGTTTTACTTTGAGCTGGCAATGGCAGAGTGGGGTGGTAATGTGATGTTTTCAGTGGTTAGGGGAGTTGGCCTAGTGCACGTGGCCAATTTACTATCTGGTAAAGGTCAAACCCCAAGGGCGGGTAACTCATCATGGCTGCTGAGTGCCAGTCCTTGAGGCATCCTAGCCCATGGAGGGCCAGGCTAACATTAAGTCCTCTGGCTGTGTGCTCAGGGATGGGTGGGGCAGGAAGGGACTGTAGGCAGGAGTCAAGGCTACCCCTGGCATTCTCTCAAAGAACTGGCATCGCTCTGCCATGTCCTGGTCTGAAATTATTGGGAAAATTGATATCTTTTTACAAATTCAGAAGGCCTGTCTGCTAATCACTTTTGTGGAGTTCTTACTTTCTAGGAGAATTTTTTGGAATCATCATGAAATGGTTTCTGCTTGTTTCTGAATGGATCAAGAACTTCTCAGTATGAAGTCATGTAAAGCAGGGGCCCCCAACCACTGCGCTGCAGACTGGTGCCGGTCCGTGGCCTGTCAGGAACCGGGCCGCACAGCAAGAGGTGAACAGCAGGCAAGCGAGTGAAGCTTCACTTGTATTTACAGCCACTCCTCGGAGATAGCATCACCGCCTCAGCTCTTATATTTGCAGCCACTCCTCGGAGATAGCATCACCGCCTCAGCTCCACCTCAGATCATCAGGCACTAGATTCTCACAGAAGCACCAGCCCCTGGTGCCCAAAAAACGGTTGGGGACCACTGAACAGGCCTGGGGTGATGTTCAGACCTGGAATCGATGAGTGGTACAAGTCAGAAGTGGATGGAACATCTGGGTAGTGGATGCAGAAACCGGGGCCCAGGGGCAGAGAGGCTGCTCAAAAGCCAGTTACTGGTCTTGTGTCACTGCTGGAAAGGTAAGTGTCATTGTCTCAGTATGTCTGCCTCTCTGCCTTTGCCTCACCCTTATTTATCTCGGCCATGAAAAGCCCAGATCCCATGGTAATGATCTGTGCTGAATTCTTCTTTGGATAAAGAGCAGATCTGGTTTTCTAAGTTATTAAAAGGTCTGGGGATGTGTGGATCAATCAGGTTCTGGGAGGAGGCTCACCACGAGCAAAGGCTGGCTGGTACCATGACTCTCAAAGAGCTTATACCTCCTCCAATCCAGTCCTGGAAGAGGGGACAACCAGGGGACATGCCATCTCTAGCCCTCTCTCTGAACGACCAGTACCCAGGAAGTGTCCCATGGGGGAGTTCATAGCCCAGGTCTGCCTTCGCATGGGTTGGGGTGTGAATTCACACCTCCCAAGTCTGAGAAACTCCAAGGGAGAAGTGAAAGCGATTTCAGGTACTGTGACCTCTCTGGGCACCAGGGAGAAGCACTCACAAAGTCTCTGAAGGAATGAGCTTCAGCCCCGGCCCTCAGGAACCATGCAGGTTACAGCTGGGTATGAACTCACCAAGAAAAAGTACCAGGCCTGGGGAAAGAAGCCACCATGAGCGAGAGTCCGCAGAAACAACAGCGACAACACTGGCCCCCAACGGCCAGCTATCAGAATTTGCAGATATAAAATATAAAATCAGATCTGTAAATGTAAACCTAATGGAAAAAGGAAACTTCAAAACTGGCCAGGCGCATTTGAAAAAGAATCAATGTGCATTTCTAGAAACAAAAAGTGAAATTGGAAACTCATTGAAGAGTTAAGTACGGCTGATGTGAGGATTAACTGGAAAAGATCTAAAGAAACATCCCAGAAATTGGCACAGAGATAGAATGGGGGGTGGGGGGTGGGGGAGAAATGAAAGAAATTTTAAAAAATCAGCTAGTGCTCAGTCTGTGATGTGCCATGAGAAAAGCATGCTCTAGATAGCAGCTCCCCCTTTAGCCTGGAGCCCAGAATGCATGATGAGCTGAGTGACCCTGAACCTGAGCCACGGCCTGAAGCACAAGAGAGGACCAGCAGATCCCTGAGTAAAAACAAGTACTTTTTGCCATGAGCCACTGGAGTTATAGGAAATATTATTGCTTCAAGAACTAATACAAAAATTGGTACCTAAAACTAGGGTACTAACATAACCTAAAATATGTGGCATTGGCTTTGGGACTGGGAAGCAGGTGGTAACAAAATATAAAGGAGCTAGAAAAATGGTACTTGTGTTTATGCCATGGTGAAATTGCTGCTCACGAGACTTGGAAAGACAAAAATGTACCTAACAGATGTCTTTATGGCTTCTGGTGAAGAAATGTCACAAAAGATGATTCCTATGGGAGGCAGTCGTTACTAGCTGTTCTTACTAGGTGCTATGAGGAAGGAGCTCAGTAAAGAACTGACGAGTTTGCAAACAGAAGTGAGAGGGTCCTGAAGTCCCTGGACTTGTAAACTGCAAAATGGAGCGGATCCCTCACCAAACTGAGGGTGTGGCCATTAAGACGCCATCTTGGGCCAAAGAGCAAATCAAGGGCACAGCCTCTGAGGCACTGTTTCAGGACAGAGATCAAATCACAGATGTGGCCATCACACAGGTTTTGAAACCTGATTAGATTAAGGTCATACCTGGTAGATTAAGGACAAAAATCAAGCTTTCCTCCCAAGGAAGCCTGATTAACTGAAAAATACCTATAATTAAGGGGGCGGAGAGAGAAAAAGAGAAGAGGGGGAGGAGCTTTGGGCAGAGAGAGTTGTTACTTGAAAACACTTTTAAGGGTATTTAATAAAATATTCAAAATATAATAAAGTCAAATACACTTTTAAACATGATTTTGGGAGCACTACATTGCCCCCAAAATTGCCATAACAAGGCCCTTGACCCCCAGCTCACCATGCAGGGAGCAGGCTGAGAAAGTTACTCAGTCATTGGAAGTACTTTCTAACGCGTTCTTTGGAGGTAGGCAAAGCGGATAACGAAAAAGATAGATACAGCACAGGGAAAGTAGTCGCTAATACTGTAATAACTATATATGGTGTCAGGGGGGTACTAGACTTATTAGGGGATCATTTGGTAAGTTATATTAATGTCTAACCACTACACTGTATACCTAAAACTAATCTAATATTAAATGTCAACTATAATTGAAAAAAAAAATTTTTTTTTTTTAATAAAAACGGAGAACTCCCGGAGAGTGAAACCAGGAGCCCTCTGGGTGCACCTGATCCTATGCTGAGAGGCTCTCGCAATGTTTTCCTGGGAGGGAGAATCTGCTACAGAACCTGCTTTGTTACTCTCATTCTTCCCCTTTTCAAATGGGAATAATTGTAGTTACTTTGTCCCTGTTCTTCAATTGCATATTGTATAGGGGGTTTTTTTGGTGGGTGTGGGGGGGATACAAATACTTGTCTCTCTAGTTCATAGGCTCTAGGCCAATAAAACTGATGTAGATTACAAGATTCTGAGCCTGATACTACGACTAGATAAAACTTTTGGAATGTCTTGGGGAGAGAGGAAGTACATTTTGCTTGAGGCTTAAAGTGAATATTTATGAGGAAGAGAACTGTGATCGAACGCATTATTGTTCAGCATATAATCATCTTTTGCCACCCCCCTCCATGAGTGAAGTAGACTTCTATCTCAGTCTTTGGGCTTAGTCATGTGACCTCCTTTAGCCAATGGAATGAGAGTGGACATGATGTTTGCAGAGGTTAAATGTGCTTCTGTGGTTTGTCTTGGCCTCGCATATGCCTGAAAACACACCCAAGTAATTGCTGCCTCTTCTGCCTGGGTCCTGGGATGACAGCCATGTGGATCAGACCTGGACTTGACCTTTAGCATGGAGTGGAACCATCAGAGCCAAACACAAATCTGTGAGTAAGAGTAAATGTTTATATGATAAGTATCTCCCTGCAAAATGTGACATAAGATCAATTGAAAAAGTTTATTATATATCTCATCAGATTTCCTGTAAATAATAGCAGAGAGGAAATAGAGATAATGACAGATGCTTTTCCAGAACTGGTCAAAGGTGTTAACCCTCCGATTTAGGAAGCCCAACAAATCTCAAGTAGGATAGAAAAGAGAAATTCACATTCAGACACTTTGCAGTGAAATTGTACAATCCCAAAGACAAAGAGAAGATCTGAGAAGTTTCCAGCAAGCATGCACTCTATTTCCTGCCCTGCATGAGCTACTGGACTAGGGGGTTGACATATGAGACAGATACATCCTTCATTGAGGAGATTTGCCAGGCAGGTGGCTTTGTAGGTATTATATTATTTGGAGGGTATCTGGAGGAAACCTCTAATCTGGCCCCCTCAATGACAGATGAGGATGCTGGGCTCCAAAAGGGAGAAAGAAAATGTCTGCGCATGTTGTCTCATTCTCTTGGCAGACCTGAGACTCGAATCCAGAGCACTGCCTCCTAGCCTGTGCATCCCATCACACAGGGCTAAAAGCTCCTGAGCCTGGGACAGAGGGACACACAGAGAACAGGTGTGTCTCAAATCCACGTGACAGGGCCTAGAAGCAGTGAGAAGAGCCCCCAAAGGCTCTGATGCATGGGCCACTTAGGCAGACCCTCTTGCCTCATAAATTGACTGTCTTGGAAGAAACTGCCTTCTACATGGTGCAAATTGGCTTCTGGGCCTCTCCTGGTATGGCATAACCCTGCTATCATTCCCAAGAAAGCACTCAGCCCGCATTGAAGCCACACACTGCCCAGCAGGGCCATGCCTGACCCAACCCTCAGAAAAGTCCCTGGCCAATCACCCCTTTTGGAGTGAATCTCTCAAAGTGAGCAAGGCCCCATCCTCATCATTCCTTCACTGGTCAAGTGTATTCTAAGGAGAGTGGCCAACATAAGCAGCACATAAAAATGAGTTCAGAAACCAAATTTCCAGCTCCAGGATGATAAATGTCTGTCTGTGGGAGGCAGACCAAACTTCCCAGACAGTTGTCTTGGGGATCTTCCCTCATAAATATCTTTCTCCCAGGCCCTGAGAGAGGACAGACACAGTTGCAGGGTTCACAATGGCCCAGCCGACGTGCAAATGAAGAGGTTTGTGTAATGTGTAGACTGGAAAATGGAAGAAACAGCATTTGTCTGTGAACAAAAGGGTCTCCGCCTGGAGGTGTGACTGAGGCAAGTACTTGGCTCATTAACAACCAAAGTTTGCCCATTCTCATTAAAGAATCATCTGGCTGGTGTTTCCCTGGATGGCAGCCCTGGAGTCACCTCCCAAGCAGCTGCCTATGGACAATTCACTCTGCAGAGGACACTGGCTATTCTATTAATATGTGGCAACCTCTGGGCTCCAGTGTTGACCAGGGGGAGCTCATTCTCACACTGGTCTGTCAATTAACTCTGCTTTAAGAGAAGAAACTGGACATCACCCTAAACCAAAAGTGGTCAGAACTTATACCCAACCCTCAGGCAATCTTACCTCTTCAGAATGTTTGAGGAGCCAGGAAATAGGCCACAAGGTCTTTGAGTAACAAAAACAGTTATCACAACTTCTGTGCACAAAAGCCCACGCCCTTTCCTCACACAGTAAGCCCCTAAGAGCCAGGGATGCTATCCCTGACGAGCTTGTTCCTGTGACATCAGAGCCATGTCAAAGTGGAAATTACAGACAGAGCCACCAATGAGATCGGGCAGGACCACCTTCAGGTGGAACACTGGCAACAGCAAAAAGTGATAGATACTAACAGACAGGAAAGACACACAGAGAGAAAGAAAGCAGAACCACAAAAACAGGTGAAAAGAAACTTTTCTTAAAATAGGCTGCAGCCACCCTAAACAAGCCCAATCCTATCTGATCTCAGAAGCTAAGCTTAAAAACAGTCTGCGGCCACTCTGAACAAGCCCAATCCTGTCTGATCGCAGAAGCTAAGCAGGGTTGGGCCTCATTAGTACTTGAATGGGAGACCACCTAGGAAGACCAGGTGCTGTCAGGGTTAAAAATAAAAAAATAAGGGATTGTAAACTGACAAGGTCCTTACAATCTGTGAGGTCAACCAAGGGTAGCCTCGCCTAATAAAATAAAATAATAAAATAAAATGAAATGAAATAAAATAAAATAAAAAGTATCCTGTGACCCTTCAGTGTGGGGACAAACAGTGCCATATATCTGAGGAAGTTCTGAATTATAGCACAGAACAAGACCTGGCACATCATCTCAGGCAAATAAATATCTAACTTTTCAATTTGAAACAATTTTAATTTAGTTTTGCCTGAATTAATTATTATAATGACTGATAAATGGAGATTTTTCTTACCCCATCCCTTCTTCCATATTGATCAGCAGGCATTCTACTGTGATGAAAAGCTTTCTCCTCCTTCACATTTATTTATTTAAACCACTGTGGGCTGGTGGGTTGCTGTTTTAACCCATTACTATCACTATATATTTTGATGCTCAAATATCCCAGATTGCATCAGTGGGAGCCCCTTCAAGCTGGCTTCCATGTTTTTTTTTTGTCCCCTTTAGTGGACAATGGTATAAGAAACGATTACCCGAGCAACCGAGTTTGCTACATTGTTCCCAGGCCCTCCTGATGGAAAGAGCTGAGCTATATTGTGTGGAATATCATACATATATGCTAAATTTTGTATTTATCTACATGGAAAACCCTGAGTTCACACCAATAACTCCAATTCTAGTCCAACAACACTGGGTTCATTCTAGCTTTCCCCCTTTCCTTATCTGTAACGCCCTCCTCTCATGGTAAGAAAACCGGCCTCCGTTATCCTTAATATACTGACTTATCTGCTCATTTCCCCTGTGAATAATCAAACTCTCAAATCTGCTTGGCTGCCACTGCACTCAGCCACCTTCCTCAAGTGGCCTTCAACCTCTGCCAGGCAACATTCCCTGTGAGACCTGTGTAAATGCTTTTTCCTTCAAATAGCTTTAGTGAATTATACATTACTGAACGTAAAATTAACACACCTTAGCTGTATAATTCAATGGTTTTTAAGGTAAATTTATAGAATTGTGTAACCATCACAATTGAGTTTTGAAACACTTTCATCATGCCAGCAAACTTCCCAGTGTCCATTTGTAGCCAATCCCCATTCTCCATCCCCAGGCAACCACTGATCTGCTCTCTGTCTCTGATATGACTTATATCACTCAGCATAATGTTTCTGAAGTTCATCCACGTTATAACATGTATCAGTAGTTCCTTTTTATTGCTGCATAGTATTCCATTTTATGGATATATCATATTGTTTATCCATTAACCACTTGATGGACATTTGGATTGTTCCAAGTTTGAGGGCTATTACGTATAATGATACTGTGAGCATTCATGTACAAGTCTTTGTGTGGACCCATATTTTCATTTACCCTGGGTAGTGTGGTAGGCAGAATAATGGCCCCCCAAGATGTCCACTAGCTAATCAGCTGAATTTTAAGAAAGCGAGATTATCCTGGATTATTTTACATTATATCCACGTCCTAATCCCCAGAACCTATGAATGTGTTATGCTACATGGCGAAGGGGAATTAAGGTTACAGATGGAATTAAGGCTGCTAACCAGCTGACAGTAAGAAACAAGATTATCCTGGGCTGTGGGGCCCAGTGTACTTACAAGGGTCCTTAAAAGTGAAAGAGGCAGAAGAGAAGGTTGGAGGGATGCAATGTGAGAAGGACTCAACCCTCTGTCACTGCCTTTGCAGATGGAGAAAGGAGGCCATGAACCAAGGAATTGTGTGAAGCCACTAGAAGCTGGAAAGTTTCTCCACCTAAGCATCCAGAAAGGAAAGAAGACCTGCTGACACCTTGATGTTAGCCCAGTGAGATCCTGTTGGAATTCAAACCTCTGAAACTATATTTTCAGCCACTACATTTGTGGTAATTTGTTACAGCAACGATAGAAAACCAATATAGGCAGATACCTAAAAGTGGATATCGGCTTGGACAGTAAGATTATACTTAACTTTTTAGGAAACTGCCAAACTGTTTTCCAAAGCGGTTGTATCATTTTACATTCTTACCAGAAATGTATGATTTGGGTCAGTTTCTAGACCTCTGAAATGGTTGTTGTTGACAATTTTCTCCAGTTTTATTTGGGGAGAGGATTTGCCAAGCTTCTCACTCCACCACACCAACACCCAGTGGCTCTTTGGCTGAGTTATTGAAGAAGGAAGAAAGGAGTGAAAGAGGTAAGGAGGGAGGAAAGGCCAAATATTTTTAATTGATTTACTGGCAATAGCAGAGAACAACGGATTTCGGGGAGCTCAAACCTCTACTGCACTTCTTATTAGCGACATGATTTGGAGCATGCAGTCTCGCTCCTCTGAGCATTATTTCCTTACTATAAAAAAAAAAAAAAAAAGAATAGTAAGATCTGCCTCCTAGGTTTGTGATGAGGGTTAAATAAGGCAATATAGGTAGAGTGCATGTTCAGTACTTGACCTCTAAGAGCTATCATTGTTGATAATGTTTCTAATGATCAGGTCACCAAGAAAGGGTTAAATTTCGTCTGCTCTGCTCTACTTAAGAAGATGAAAAGATGGGTAATTAATTGCAAAAAGCACCAAGTATGGGTTCCTAGAAGCGTACACACTTGTCTTGGTTGGCGTGCCTTCCAAGTCACTCATAGATCTCAGAAGCTTAAAATTTAGCTACGAAAAATTACAAATCTCTGTTGATTACTCATATACCACCACATTCGTCCATCAATAACAACCCTATATATTTGTACAAGATGCTATATATTTAAATATTTTTACAGTACGTATTTTCATGTGGTCTTCAAAATAGTTCAGTTGGGTAAACAGAACAGGAATTATCACATTTGACGGACTAAGGAAACTGAGGCCAGAGTTGTCAAGGGATTCACTCAAGACTCTACAGGGAGGAGGTGATGAGGCTGCTGCCACCTCCTCTTCTGCAATGCATGTCCCTGGTTTCCACCCATGGCACGTTCCCACTTCTCTTTCACTGACACTGTTTGCTCATGGGCCATGGAAGAGACTAGGGTTTATCACATCCTGAGATGCTAATAACACAGTCAACATCCATGAACACATGCTGATTTCATTATAATTCTGCTCATCTAGCTGGGAGCAGCCATGCATGGCTTGGCGGAGATTCCAAACTCCATTACAGAGTTAAATTGGCATTTGTTCTGAGCCCAGTGGCATTTATAATACATTTGTGAAAATGGAAATGAGTCAAGGCACCCAAGGCCAATTACATGGGGCACGTGAAACACTCTCAGAGCCCACAGCGGAGGCCTTGCCAGAGTCCTGCTAACAGCTCCTTATGCCCATCCTCCTTGGGCGACCTCTTCTGAAGGCCTCTTCTCCTCACACAGCCCTTCATGCCTGCCATCTCAGACCAACCTTCACAACGGCCTCATGATGGCAGTCCTATCAGTCCTCCACTTTACAGATGAAAAAGCAGAGGCTCAGAGAGTTTAACTGACTTGCCTAAGTCACACAACTGGCAGATGGTGGAACCAGGCTTGAACTCAGGTTACTGAGACTCATGCCTCTCCCCAGTGTCCCTTGCCATAGAGACCTCCTCCTCCTCCCACCTCACTATGCTCCCTTGATATTACACACTCTGATCTGAAGAACACAGTGAAGAACACAGAACACAGAGCAACACTGGGGGAGGAGTGTGCTCGTCAGCCCACCCAAGGTCATCTCTGTGCAGCCTCTGCCCTCCAAGGTTCATGTACGAGGTCAACTTCTGATTTGAAGTCTCGAAACAAAGAACACTTGGAGGCAGAAGCTATTTGTACAGAAGAGCAATGTCTGAGGGTCTCGTTGAACTTGTCAGTTTTGCTGTTGTTATTACTATTTTTGCTCTGATTCTTGGTTTTGCTTGTCTGGGAAAAGCTAATCCATTAAATGAGCGATGCTTTGTTCTGTTGCATCAAGTCTTTAACTTTGCAGCGGGCACAGGGAGAGATGTAGAGAACCAGGAAACAATGCAGAGCTTGTTTCAAACCCCAGATAGCTAAGTCAGACACTGAAGAGCCACCAATGCCTATGTGTCTGTCTCCTCCTCATTCCCTCACTCACACAGGTATCTGACCAAAGTTTATATTCCAGCCCCCACAAGACACTTCCTCAAGTCTGTTCCCAAAGCCAGAGAAGGGCAGACAGAGCAATATCCATGTGGGAGGAGCCACACCCGCATGTCCCCAGGATGCCAGTGAGGATGAGACATGTCTCCCTCTCATTTTCCAGGAAAACTGGAGAAAGCAGCCGTACATGCAGCTTCCTGTCCTTGTGGCCCTGGGTTGCTTCCCACATTTCCCAGGAGCAGGGGAGTTAGGGAGATGGAGAAGGGGCGTAACGAGACTCACCAGTTCTATCTTAGAAAGAGGTTTATTTAGATTCATCCACCCACCCACCTACCTATCCATCCATTCATGGCCAACCCTGTGGCAGACAGCATGCTAGCGACTGGTGACTGGCAACAGCACAGCAGTTCACGGTGTCCATAACAATTCTACACCTGTTCTCTAGGGTGACTCACACGATGCCCGTTTGGCAGGGGAGATATCACGCCCGTTTTACAGAAGAGAAAACTGATGTCCAAAAGTGACTTGGCCAGGTCCCGGGGCAAGAAGTAGCAAAACCAGGCTGGGGACCCAGAAATGAGCACACGAAGGTGCACTCCCCTGCCCGCCCCTTCAGCACTGGCACGGCCTTTCTCTCAGCAACCAACTCCTGCCCCATGTCCCGGGGTAACCCCAACAGCGGGCCTCGACTTGTGTTCCAGCTTCGCCATCTTCTAGCTGTGGGGCTTCATCTTCCTGTGCCTAACTGTCCTCGTCTCTAAGACGGGCACAAGAGTGACTACCTCATGAGATCGCTGCAGGGACTGAACGAGATAAAATGTGAGCTGTGCTCTTCATGGCACCTGGCACACAGCGAGTGCTCCACAGACATCAGCCACTCACCTTATGATGGTGCCTTGGTGCCCTGCCTGGGCACATGACAGAGGCCCAGGACCCTTGCTTGGATGAACCAGGGCCCCCATCAGTAAGCTGATTTCTTCCTTGCCCTGGCCCCTCAGGAAGACAGCAAGGGCAGGAGGGGAGGGAGAGGCCCATCCGGCAGGGCTCTGGGCTTGCCTCGTGGCCGGGCACTCCCCATCCTCGCCTTTGTCTGCGCCCCTGTAACTGAGAGGCCTGTCTAGACTGAGTGGCTACTAGAAGTAATCCCGGGAAAAGCTCCCTGAAACCCGATCCCTGCCCTTATCGAGAGGCAGGTAGATTAGCCTGACCGGCTGAACAATGGAGCCTGGCCTTAACACAGTCTCCATGTGTCCCCAGGCAGAGGGGCTCTGGGCAGGAGCAGATTCCCGCCTGTGGAGGAACCTGTCCTGCCGGGTCACCCAGCCTGCTGGAGGAGGGGGCCAGGAAGACCCACTTCTACCAGGGCCAGAATAGTAACCCATAACCACTTCCAGCACTTTGGTGCTTCTTTCCATGACCCTGCATCCCTGCTGGATCCCACACTGTGAGTGCCTATCATCTCGTCATCTTCATTGTCATCATCATCTCAGCTTCACAGGTGAAGGCACTGAGCTCAAGCACCTCACTCAGGCTCACACAGGAGAAAGTACCAGCATCAGGAGCCAGCTCTGGGCCGTTTACAGAGGCCGAGCTCCTACCCACATTCCAGTCCTGCCTCTTGGCTCTCAGACAGCCATGGGCAGCAAGCCACAGGCCCCAGGCATTGTTCTAGATGACCTTCCGACATCCTTCAGCAAAGAAGTCAGGGCTGTGGGCTCTTTAATGTGAGCATGGGTGTGGAACGGCTCTGTAAGCAGCAACTTGCACCGGGGAGCTGGTGTCATCACCAAAGGTGTCATTCTCTTTTGTTTCTACTGAACCATCAAGCTTGAGAACTAACTATAAACAAAGCAACGCCATCCCAAGCTGCCTCCACCAAGGGCCTTCCAGAGTGAGCGTGACGTACAGAGGGCAAGGCCACCGGTCACACATAGGCCATCATGTCAAGAATCAAGGCCCATCCCCACCAGCAACTGCTGGTCCTCAGCAAGGGTGGATGTAGAGAAGCATGGCTGGTACGTTCTGTGATCTGTGTGTGCTGGGAGGGGCAGAGAGAGCGGATGGATGGATGAGCCGCAGCCTGCCATCCCGTGACACACACATGTGAAGCCTATTGTGCCAACAAACGGACAGAGCAAGACTGGCCGACAGAGTATGAGCACTGAAGCGAGCCAAGCCTGATTTCTTCCCTCCCTCTGCCCACTCACTTGTGTGACCTTGGGACAGTCACCTGCCCTGTCTGAGCCACATCAGCTCCATTTTACAAGTGAGAATACCAACCGTGTCCCCTACTCTGCTCCGGGGGTTGTTAGGAATGAAATGAACCAATCTGTGCCCTGCGTATGGGTTAGGCACCTAGAAACTCTTATTAAAACCCAAAAACCTATAATGAGATATAACTGTCTAACGGTCATGCTACATCCTGTCCTGCTAGTGACTGTTGATGCCAAGGACCCAAGAATTTGGTCAGCCCCTTAATCGCTGCCCATAGCATGGGGAGGGACAGTCTCTCTCCCCTGGACACCACCACCTGCAGGCAGGAGGTCTCCTATACCAGGGCCTCAGGCTACAGATGAGGCAACTGAGGCCCAGGGAGAATTCTCCTTAGGACTCAGTGAAAGGTTTCCATGGAAGCGTTATCAGCTCATTAACTAGAGTGGCAACACTGATCCCCCAGTAATACTTCTCTGAGGTTTTCTGCAACCTGAATACCCCGCTGGGGTCCGAATTCATTTCAGCAAATGGCATCCAATGCATTTCTGCCTCTGTGATCTCAAATTGGATAATCCCTGCCCCTCTGGTTTCCTGTTGGCCAGGTAACACCTGCGCTCCCAGAGGGCCCCTCACCTGCCCTCCTGCCTGCCGCTGTGTGGGTGTGATGTCTGTGCCTGGCCATCCCCATATCTTACCCCAGCATCTCCTATGTCTGCCCAGAGCCAGCCAGACCCTCAGCCCAGGACCGGGCCAATTCTGCCTTCTGAATGGTGGTTTCTTTGGTCATCTTTCTTTTGCTGCCTAAGCCTGCCAGCCTGCGTACCCAGGGGCAGTGCCTTCTGTCAAATCACTGGTCAATTTCTTATGACTTTACTCTAGGTAAGGAATGACCACTCAGCCTGACCCTCCCTGGGGAATGCGGCCCATGCCAATTGGGAGAGGGCCTGGGAGAGTCCTGAGACCATGAAGCACTAAGGACAAAGAGACAAATGGTAGGTTTTTTCATATGAGTCAGTGTAACAAGCATTAGCAAGCAGAACACCCACTATGTGCCAGTTTCCTTGCAGGCAGCAGGGTGGGAAAACAAACAAGATACACCCCTTTACCTGTAGAACCCCATCTTCCCAAGGCCAAGCATGCCAGGGGCCAGAAGGAACTGGCAGAGGAGCTGGGAGGCTCCCCATAGGAGGAGCCTCCGAGAGATGCTTTGAGAGCTGGGGAGGAGGCCTGGGCTCCAGGATTCTGAGGGGGCAAGGTGTGAGGGAGGGGCCTGGGGTGAACAGGGCCCAGCTCAGTGGGATTCCTGCAGGAAGGATGAATGGAGCTCAGATCACAGTGGGAACTTTGCACTGTGGGCAAAGGGAAGCCCCTGCCACCTGCAGAGCAGGGCTAGGTTCTAGAAAGACCATTCTGTTGGCAGAGTAGCTGATGGATTAGGGGGTTCAAGGCAGAAAGAGGAGAGCAGTGAGGGGACTACTGCAGTAGTCCAGGTGAGAGAGGACTCCAGCACCCACGCTCTTTACCATTTATAAGCTGTGTGACCTTGGTCAGATTACTTAATCTTTCTGAGCTCCAAGTCTCCTCCTTGGTCAGATGGCTGTCATATGGGTTCAACCCAATAATACATGAAAAGCATTTAGCACAATGCCTGGCACACAGCAAATGCTCAATGAATGTTTGCTTAGAAAAACAAAAAGGCAAAGGCTGAACCCCCTTCCTCCCCTAGTCTCCCCAATCAATAAAAGCAGCCCTTTTATCTAAATCCCTGGGACCAAAGGGAAACCAAACACAGCAGCTGCAGCTCTGCCTCCCAAGACCAGTACCCCGCCCACCTGGGCTTCTCCTGGTGCCCCTCACCCCCCGCCCACCCCTTTGGCCAAGGAAAGAATGCCGGCGCAGTGACCGGGCCATGAACCTTCCCCCAGCCTCACACACGCACAAAAGCATTTCTTCTGCTCAGCAACAAGCACCACCCGGCCCTGCATACGGGGAGCCCGTGGAACTGAGGTGATCCATGCAGAATTACACACCTGCCTGTTTTTGCCACCTGTTACCACCGCTGGGGCAGCAGAAGCAAAATGAAAGACAAATTTCTTCTTAATATTCATGACTCTGGTGGTATTCTTGTGCACAGGGCTGAGGCCCCGCATAAAGAGGAGAAATTCAATCCAGTGTAAAATGGGCTCGATAGAGGAGGGTAACACAAGCTCTCGAAACCCTGAGAGCTTTTCACAAGAAAAGCTGGTCTTTTCACAAGAAAATTGTAGGATCTTCCAGGTGGGCTGAGAGGCTGGGTGGCACACATTCTGCAAAATTAGGGGGAACCAGGTCAGGCCAGACTCTCAGGGATTCCAGAGATAAGTCCTGCTGGCTGTCGTTAGATGGTGATGTGGAGGTGGCCAGTCCCTGGCTGTGGTCCTCAGCCACCCACGTGCCATGGGAACACGTAGGCAAGATGGCGTTTTAGATGATAAAGGTGGGACTGTATCCTTGGCCATCTTTGGATCATAATTTATTTTCTATAGTGAGATATAGCAGAAGGATCGTGAGTTTTGGAGTCAGTAAGCTCCCGGGTTTGCATCCTGTTTCGCAAATAAAAACAGAATTGCTTACCCTAGCTGACCCTCAGCCACAGATGGAGATGGTGGGAGCTGCCCAAGATGCCTGCTGAGAGGGTAAAATTAAATAAGATGATGCGATGGAGGACAGAGCCCTGTGCCTGGTACATCACTGGCACTCCATAAATATCTGTCCCCTGCCCTCAAGAACAGTGTCCACTTTGTAATATAGCACACCTATCCCACTACCTGCAAAGTGGGCCAGAGGATCAATTGTCTGGATAAAGCAAAACAAATTTTTTAAATGACTATCACTAGATAATTAAAATAACAAGGATTTTTTCACCATGGAAACTATCTAATGGCCTCAAATTTCTTCTGTGTGCAAAAAGACATGGACTGATAAACAAAGGACTTAGTGGCCCTGGATGAAAAGCCAACCCCGGTCATATTTCCAGGAGTCGGAAGGACAACCTTGCCTTTGCAGAAAGCAAGATAAGTACTTAAAACTAAAAATTCCCTGTCCCAAAATCATGGCTTAGTGCCGGGAACCATGTTAAAGAGAATCCCTGGAGAGGTACAGAATTCATGTCAAAATGGTAGAGATGAAAAGTCCTGATAAATGTGACTTTGCCTGCCAACTACACTGTTAAGAAAAAGTTTTTAAGTTTTTTCTTTGATTTTAACCCAGAATGCCTCAAATCAGGCTGAGGGATCTTAATCAGAATATCTAAATTAGGCACTGATTTTAGGAACATGGCAAAACTTCCTATCGGCCGAAAGTCTTGGTTGGCATCTTTTTTTAAAAACTTCATGAAGCACAATTTACCTAAAGTAAAATGCATCCATTTTGAGTGTACAAGTTGAATTTTGACATACATATCCATGTAACCACCACTGCAATAAAGACCCTGAGTACTTCCATCACCTCACATCCTTCTGTAGTCAATTCCCCTCCCCTCCAGCCAATGATGAATGTGATTTCAATCACCATCACTATAGTTTTGCTTATCCCAAAATATCATGTAAATAGAATCATGCAAGATACGCTCTTTTTTCGCTCAACGTAATATTTTTGAGATTCATCCATGATGTTGTGGATGTCGGTAGCTTGTTTTTCATTGCTGAGTAGTATTTCAGAGTATGAATGTACCAGTTTATCCACCCACATACTGATAAGCATTTGGGTTGTTTCTAGTTTTGGGCTCTTACATGTGAAATTACGATTAATATTCATATCGAAGTCTTCTTGTGGACATATGTTTCCATTTCTCTTGAATAAATACTTAGGAATGAAATACAGTTAAGTGTGTATTTAACTTTCAAAGAAAATACCAACCTATTTCCCAAGGAGGCTGTACAATTTTACACTCTAACCAAGAATATATGAGAGTCACAATTACTCCGCATCTTCACTGGCACTTGGAAATGTCAGCTATTTTTTTTTGTATTTGAAATATTTTCTTATTCTGCATATTTATTGAGGTATAAGTTAAAGTCAGTAGCACTCACCTGCATTAAAGATACAGTTTGATTAACTTTGGTAATTATATACAGTCTTGTAATCACAACCACACTCAAGATACAGAACATTACTATCACCAAAAAAAAAATTTCTTGAGCCCCCTGTGCAGTCAATCCCCTCCCCTGAACCTGGATCCTCAGCCCCCACTAATCTGCTTTTTTTGTAACTATAGTTTTGCCTTTCCCAGAATTGTGTGCAAATTAAATCATACCTACATCTTTTCGTTCGGCTTCATGTTTTTCAAGATTCATGAATTTTGATGTGTGTATGAATATTTCATTCCTTTTTATTACCAAGTAATATTCCATAGCGTGGATATATTACAATGTGTTTACTCATTCACCAGTAGTTGGTCATTAGATTGTTTCCAGTTTGGGACTATGATGAATAAAGTTCATTTCCGAGTCTTTTTTACTATATTTTTTCCATTATTCTTGGGTAAATGACAAGGTATTCAATTGCTGGGCTATATGCTAAGCATATGTTTAATTTTGTAAAACACAGCCCGATTTTTTTTCAAAGTGGTTGTATAATTTTGCTTCTTCATATAGAGCAATGTATGAGCATTCTAGTTGTTCCATGCCTTTGCCTATACTTGGCATTTTCAGTTAGTTAACTTTCAGCCATTCTAGTAAATGAGTTATCTCACTGAATTTCCCGGCTAAATAAAGATGTTAAACATATAGTCATGTGCTTATCATCATCCATTCATATATGTTTTTGTGTAAAGTGTACTCAAAATATCTTGTGTACTGATGGTGTAATTTATAAATTGATATAGCCACCATGGAAAACAGTATGGAGGTGCCTTAAAGAAATAAAAATAGAACTACCATATGATCCAGCAATGCCACTTCTGGGAATATATCCAAAGGAAATGAAAACACTAACTCAGAAAGATATCTGTACCCTCATGTACACAGCAGCATTATTCACAATACCTGAGACATGGAAACAACCTGACTATCATCACTGGATGAACGGATTAAGAAATTGTTTTATATCTATATTATTCACCATAAAAAATGAGGAAATCCTACCATTTGTGACAACATGGATGGACCTTGAAGGCATTATGCTAAGTGAAATAAGTCAGACAGAGAAAGACAAATACTATAGGATCTCATATATAGAATCTAAAACACACAAAAAAAAATTCATAGAAAAAATAGATCAGATTTATGGTGGAGGGTGGAGGGTGAAGGGTGGAGGGAGGAGGAATTAGAAGAAGGTGGTCAAGTGATATGAATTTCTGGTTATGAGATAATAAAGTTCTGGGGATGTCATGTTAGCTACTGGATGATAGCTAACACTGCTATGTGGTTGGTAAGAGAGCAGATCTTAAGATATCTCATCACAAGGAGAATTTTTCTTTTTTGCTGTTTCTATATGAGATGGTGGGTGTTAACTAAACTTATTGTGGTAATCATTTCACAATATATGTAAATCAAACCATCATGCTGTATACCTTAAACTTACACAGTGATGTATGTCAATTATTTCCCAATAAAATGAGGGGAAAAATATCTTCTCCCCACAAAAAAAAATTAATTTAAAAAATTGTATTTCAAGATTTAAGTTTTGCCCCATTGTAGTAACAGATTTGTACAGTATTGGCCCAGGTTGAAACTCCTAAATTTAATTTTTTTAAAGACAAATTTTAATAATATTAAAATGTGGAGAAATGTTAAAGCTGTAAAAATATAGTGACTACTATGTTTAGGGTAATACATAGACTAAATGAAAATTTTAATCATTTATTTTTTTAAAAAGTTAAAAATAAAGTAGAACACACATTTTTAAAAAGTCAGTAAAAGATCTGAAGAAATACTTTACCAAAGAAGATATAAGAATGTCAAATAAGCATATAAAAAAGATGCTCAGCATCTTATATCATTAGAAATACATTTTACCCTACACTTCAGTACACACATTTTATGTGTAAATGCATGAAACAAAAACTTCATAAAATCATACTCTTACCAATTTTATACACTATGAGGTATTATCTTCATGATACTATTTAAGAAGGTGGGAAAGATGTGATACGTATTATTTGGTCTAGAAATGTGTTTTGTTTTAGAGTTTGTTGCCTTAGAAAGTAAACTTGTATTATCTCAATAATTCACTTCAGTGGAACATCCCAATCCCCCAAATTACTGTTTACAATCACAACGATGATTATGGTGACATTAATACCGAGAAATGCCTACTATAGGCAAGCTACTAGATGCATATACAATTAGTTCAAATGCTTTAAAATCCACAAAGTAGATAGTATAAACTCCATTTTAAAAATAAGGAAACTTTTTAAAAAAATAAGGAAGCATCATAGCCTGCTCAGGCTGCCATAGCAAAATACCATGGGCCGGGGAGCTTAAACAACAGAAATTAATTTTCTCTTAGTTCTAGTGGCTGAAAAAAAAAAAAAAAAACCACCTCATCTAAAACTAATCACCTCCCAACAGCTCCACCAGCAAATATCATCAGATTGGAGATTAGGGCTTCAACATATGAAAATGGGGCAGGAAGGACACATAAATAGTCTATAGCACTGAGGTTCAGAAAAGTTAACCTGATTAATTAAATAAGTGGTAGAGGCTGAGCTAAACTCTTGACCACGTGACCTGAAAGCTCTTGCTCTCAGTAGAGAGGACTTCCTATTAATAAAGCTGGGATTTGAGACATCCTCCCTATTTGAGCTCCTGCTTTTATTAATGCAGCACACACACTGAGAAAGCCAAAGGTGAACAAGCAAAACCTTGAAACACCACAGAAGCAATTTTAAGAAAGATCACAGCGTCTGTGTCCACACACCACATCCAAGTGCTCTCAGGGGAAAGCCCAGGGGAGGAAGAGGCGGCAGAGATGGTGGCATGAGAGGGATGGTAACAAAGATGGGTTGGGTCAAGAAGTATAAAGCAAGCGCCATCTGGAGCCCTCCTTCCTGGTGGGTCAGGGACCACCCTGGCCTCAGTTCTCTTTGGTGCTTGGACCCCAAGGTCTGCCTTTTGCATTGCCCAGTGAAGAGTAGCCTCTCATGAAGATGTAGGGCTTTTTGATGTGGCATCCAAAAAAGAAATAGCTAAGTCTTAACATCAGCTCATCACCAAGAAATAAGGTTTTAAAAAATTCAGTCACATCTTCCTCACTCCCACCCCAGCCCAGAGCCTCCTCATCCTAGAACCTCATATGCAGGAGACAGAGGTGGAATCAAGGACAGTACTGTTCATATCATTAGGTAATAAGCAAACGTTGTAAGCTGAACTTTTAATATATTTTAAAATGTTTTTCTTTAGACCACGTCAAAATGTCCCAGTGTCAAAACAGCCAAGTCAACATGTCATGCTTTTGAATGGTGCCATTGAATCAGCTGTGTCAAAATGCCCAGACTAACACTTCCCTGGGTGTTAACCAGCTAGTGTGATGGACGCACTAATCCACAGCCCATGCTCCCAGAATGGGGATGAGGGCGCCACCCAGGAAATATGTGCATGAGAGGGCCTTGCTGTGAACCCGCCTGTGCTTGAGATGATAGGAGGTCGGGGGATGGGAGGGAGCAGGGTTTGTCAGGCCCTGGGAGTGGGTACTCTGGGAGGTGGCTAGAGTCACACAACTAACAGGACCCTGACTGTGCCTGTCCTCTGGGCAGACTCAGGGGAGAATGGAGAGAGCACTGGACTGAGCATGGGATCTAGACCTATCCCAGCTACTGACCGACTGCCTGGACTTCAGTCTTCTTTGCAATAAAATGAAGATAGTAATCTTGGTCCTGCTCATCTATTAAATGAGACAATGCACAAAAAGTGCCTAGTTCATAGCAAGTGCCCCTCCAATGTCAACTGTTAGTCTCACTGAACCATCATCTTCATTTTCATCTTCTCCTTCCTCTTCTTCTCTCTTCTTCTTCCCTTTCTTCTTCTCCTTTCAGGGATATTGTAAGCACTAAATGAGACTGTGGATAGGAAAGTACTATAAACACAGAGTAAATGACTAGTATTAATTTATTATAATTTTGCCATCCCTAGAAATCAGTGAACACAGGTTACCTATTCTTCAGCTACAGTATCCACAAGAGTGAACCTTTCAGTCTTAAGATCAAAAAGCTCACTGTCTCCAGTGATCTCTGACTTTATTCCAGGACCATCTTTCCAGGCAAAGCCTCATCTCTCACATATAGCTACTCTGCCTGGAATAGTTACAACTGGGCAATGATGCCAGTGGGTATCTCCCCAGTGTTGGAGCACTTCCATTCTGGACATGAACAAGAAGTGCGTGCGTAACTGGGATGATCAGAGAAGTGAAGCTGAGACTTATTTTTAAGTCAGAACTAACTGGGGCTCACGTCTGACCCCGTGGAAAGCTGGCTGGCTGGCACCACATCTAGGAGAGGAGCACATACTGAGCACTTACTAGTCTTCCTTTTAATAAATTATAACTAATTCTCATACTTGTTTTTTTACTGTTTACCATCCACCGTTGGAATATAAGCTGCATGAAGACAGAAATTTTTGCCTGATTTATTATTATTATTATATGCCCACAGCCTAGTATAATGCCTTGCACATGGCAGACACTAAATGAATAATTTTTAAATGAATTAACAGCCTGCAAGTCAGGCATTTTCATATGACATTTTATAGATGTAAAAAGTCAGGCACAGAGAAGTAAAGCAGCCCTTCCAATGCCAAACAGCTAATAAGTAGCAGAGACCAGACTTGTACTTAGTCTTTTCAGGCTCCACCTGCCCCAGAAAACAATGAGACCAGTGCCAATTAATTTCAAATGCTTTGACACAAATAGTGATCAAAGCAACAGGCTGTTTATGAGACAAAGAACTAAACTTGCCTAGATCTGGGAAGCAAGAATATATACTGCTTATTGTACAGAAATGGAATCTTTCTGTCAGCCTGAATTTCCTGAGTCAGCATGAACCATGCAGGTGTAAGCACCCACATGCGAGCTGTGAAATGAAGAAACCACAAGTTAAGGCCTCAAAGTTCCTACCGAGATGGAGTAAGCCTACTGCAGCCCATCCCACTGATCATAACTAAAAATGCTGGACAGAATTCAGAAAGCAGCTACCTGAGGATCCTCAAGAGTAAGTAACAGCAGGTGGCTTGCTGAGGGAAGTCAAATTTCAAGTACAATCAATATGTTGGTAATGAGTTATACGTTTTTGTCTTTTCTCCCTTTATCTCTTGGCTTTAACCCAAGGGTAAATCAAATTTGGGAACTTCAGAATGGTTCTAGGAAGTAAAAACACCAAAAAATGTCCTCCTTTGGGCCAATGTGGCCCCCCAAAACCAGAGTGTGTGGAGGAGTCCCCACTCTCTGAATCTCCTTCTTCTCCGGGTCCTGCCCCAAGGCCAGTTTCAGTCTGAGAAGTGCAGTACCATGGCAACAGTGGCAATGTGGGCATCTAAAATCCCTGAGAGCAACCTGTCCTTTTGGGAAAGGGGGCCCTATTATGCAAACAGGGCCTCTTTTCTATGGCCATTATTTTCTATGAGCCCAAGCATGCAAAACTGTAGAACAGTGCCAGTGGTTAAAGCATTGAAAGAAACCCAACTTTCTAGCTGGATGACCAGGAAAGGGAGCCCTGGGAAGCTAGAGAGTATGAGGGAAAACCTGTGGAGGAGAGATCAGAAAAAGGTGATCCCTAATCCCATGTATAAACCAACACATACCCCAAGTTCACTTCTCCATGCTGCACATGTGTAGATGTGCTCAAACAGCATAGAAAAGGCTGCTCACAGAGATAAGACAGAACTTGCCATTTGAACCTAACCAGGTTGATGACCTGCTAAAACAAAACAATCGACATTCTCTAGAATATTTTAACAGGACTCACAGCCTTACAGCTTAATCTACAGAAGGCCCTGGGTATAATACAAAATTACGCAACATACCAAGAACCAGAAAAATCTGACCAATTCTCCAGGGCAAAGACCATCAGTTGATGAAATCCCAAGATGCATCAGATGTTAGAGTTATCAAACGAAGTCTTTAAAACAGCCAGGTCATCATATCCCATGAAGTAAAGATAAAATTTTTGAAATGTATGGAAAAATAGACATGCTCAGCAAAGAAATAGAACCAAATGGCAATTCTGAAACTGATAAATACAACATCTGAACATTTCAAAATCACTGGATAGGTTCAATAGCAAGATGAAGATGACACACAAAAAAAGAACCAATGAACCTGAACGCAGATCAAAAGAAGTTATCCAAACCAAAGAACAGAGAAAAAAAATTTTGAGAAAATAATGAACAGAGCTTTAGAGACCTGTACGCCAATTTCAAAAGGCCATTAATGTCATCGAGGTCCCTGAGAGAAAAAAAGGTTAGCACAGAAAAAAAATATTTGAAGACATATCAAACTTAGCAAATTTGGTAAAACAAAACAAAACAAAACAAAACAAAATCCATAAATTTCCAAAATAAAGAAGTTCAATAGACCCAAGAAAGAGTAAATGCAAAGAATAGCACACCTAGACATACCCAGATCAAACTCTCGAACACCAAAGATAGAGAAAAATAAAACTTTAAAGCAGTTAGAGAAACAACACATTATATATAGGTGAACAACTCCTTGGAACACTGCTGATTTTATATCAGAAACTACGGAGTTCAGAAGATAGGGAAGTAACATCGTTCAAGTGTGGACAGAAAAGAAATATCAACCCAGAATTCTATATCTAGTGAAAATATCCTCCAGAAATAAAAGCAAACTAGTCACATTCTCATGTGAAGGAACCTAGGAGAATTTGTCACCAGCAGAACTTCCCTAAAATAAACGTTAAAGAAAGTTTTCCAAGCTAAAGGAAAATGATCCCAGAAAGAAACTTGGCTCTTTAGGAATGAAGAGAAACAGGAAGGGTAAACACAATAGACCATTTTTTAAAAGACTATTTTTAAGTTTTTTAAAAGACTATTTTTTTCTTTTAAGTTCTTTTAAAAAAGAATAAATGATAATCTACAGAACCCTAAGAGAAGGGCTTAATGTATGTGTATATAATACCTATGATACCTATAACATACAGCTTCAGTCTGAGAAGTGCAGTACCATGGCAACAGTGGTACTATGATACTTATAATACCTATGATAATCATAATACTTATGATACTTATACAGGGGAGGCTACTGGTATCTTTATGGTTATAATGCTTCTATATTTTACTTGAAATAGTAAAACATCCACTCGAAATAGACTGAAAAGTTAGGTATAATTTCTAGAGCAGCCACTAAAAAAACACACAAAGACATAAAAACAAAACAAAACAGGTAAATGAAAATAGGACTGAAAAATATCCAGTGAATCAAAAAGAAGGTATGAAATGAGGTACAGAGGAACCAAAAAGAGAGAAAACAAACAGGAAAACAATAAAATGGTCAAATTAAATGTAAATATTAATAATTAAATTAAATGTAATGGCCTAAATACATAATTAAAAGACAGACCTTGTCAGATCGAATTTAAAAAAATAATTCCAACTGTATGCTGTATTCAAGAAACCTATTTTCAATGTAAAGACATGGACAGGTTAAAAGTAAAAGGATGAGAAAAGATATATCACACAAACACCAATCAAAAGAAAGCTAGAGTGGCTATAGTAATGTGGAAATTAATAAAGGAAACTCTCATTTAAAATGGAGTAGAGAGGCCAGAAGGGGGAGTCCTCATGCTCTACCACTCCAGGTCAATTATGGACTTCAGC
>NW_006443124.1:9064583-9084350 GCF_000325575.1 Pteropus alecto
CCAGCAGAAGGAAGATTTCCTCCCTTGCTCAGCAAGCCAGCCAATGCGAAACTGCCATCGTCCCAAACTCCTGCTTTCCTCCAATGGCCTTTTGTTCAAAACAACCCCTCTCAACTTCCTCCTTTTTCTTTATACAGTAATGTTCCTCTCCTTTGCCTGTTGGACTTGCCTATAGTTTTTGCGATAGCATGCTTGTTCCAAATTGCAAATCTCTGCTATTCCTGAATAACTCATTTTACTGGTAAAATAACTGGCTGTTTAATTTTTTTAACAACAACATTGCTCCAAAATACATAAAGTCAATCTAACAGGAGTGAAAAATGAAAAGATGAATCCATGATTGGAGACTTTATAATTAGAGAAGTTAATATTCTTGTCTCAGTCTGTACTTGATTGAACAAATAGACAGAAAATCAACAGGGCTATAGAGGGTGGGAGGAACACCATAAAAGTACTTAACCCATGTGGCATTTATAGAACATTCCACTCAAAAACAGTAGAATAAAAATAATTTTCAAGAGATCTGGAAAATCCTTAAATATTTGAAAATAAAGCAATGCATTTGTAAATAACCCACAGGTAATAGAGAAAGTCTAAAGAAAAATTAGAAAGTATTTTGAACTGAACGAACATGAAAGTAAAATATAACAAAATTTGTAGATGTAGCTAAAACAGTGTTTAGAGAAAAAAATTTACGGCATTAGATTCTTATATTCGCAAAAGGAAAGTTCTCAAGTTAATCATCTTAGCTTATTTTAACAAATCAGAAAAAGAGAAAATTAAACACAAAGCAAATAGAGGAAAGAAATAGTAAAAACTAAAAATCAGTGAGATTGAAAACAAAAAAAAAAACCAAAAAGAAGAGGAAAAATCAGTGAATTCAAAAGTCATTCCTCGATAAAACAAATTTTATTTAGCCACAACCAAAAAAGAGAAGATGCAAAATACCAAGAAAGAGAGAAAATCACTATTGAGACTTTAGACATTAATGGGTAATAAATAAATGCTACAAATACTGTTTTTATAAATTAAATAACCTAGTTGAAATGAACCAATTCCTTGAAAGGCACTCACCCAGGAAAAAGTAAATAACCTGAATAGTCCTTTGCCTATTATAGCAATTGAATTCATGGATAAAAATTTTCAAGCAAATAAAACTCCAGGCCAGAGGGTTTCACTTCCTTAAATTTTCAATTAAAGGAGACATAATATCAATTTCCATAATCTCATCCAGAAAATAGAAAAGAATAGAATACCTATCAATTTATTTTATGAGGCTAGCATAGCCCTAATCCTCAAACCAGAGAAATATGTTACAAAGAAAGAAACTACAGAACAGTATCTCTGATGAACACAGATGCGAAAATCCTCAACAAAATACTAGTGAGTCCAATCCAGCAATATGCAAAAAAATAATACATCACAACACAATTCAGAGTTATCCTAGGAATGCAAGACTAGATCAACATTTGAAAGTCGACCAACGAAACGTCTGCGTTAGTGGACTAAAGAAATAAAACCACGTGATCATCTCCATCCATGCAGAAAAAGCATTTAACAAAACTCAAAATCCATTCATGATAAAACCCTCATCAAACATAATAGCAGCATATTTTCTTAATAAAGGTCATCTATAAAAACATACCACTAATAACGTACTTAATAGTAAAAGACTGAGTGTTTTCCTCTTAAGACTGAGAATGTAGTATGGATGTCTCTCTTACCACTTCCATTCAATACCATACTGAAAGTCCTAGACAGTGCAATATTCAAGAAAAAAAGATATGAGGCATGTAGTTTGGAAAGTAAGAAATAAAACTGTCTCTATTAGCAGATGGCATGATTGTCTACACAGAAAAAAAATTTTAAAAACCTACAAAAAGGCTCCTACAATTAAATAAATTTAACGAAGTTGTAAGACACAAGGTCGACGTGAAAAATCAATTATATTGCTCTATATTAGTAAATGTTCTAGCTACACCAAAAGTAAGACCTATAAAACCCAAATTAATGAATTGGATTTTTCAAAGCAAAAAAAGTTTTGCTCTGTGAAGTTCACTGCCAAGAGAATGAAAAGATACTCCATGGACTGGGAGAAAATACTTGCAAATCACATTTCTAATAAGGAACTTGTTTCCAGAATATAAAAAGTATCCTTGAAACTCAACAATAAGAAAACAAACAACCCAATTAAAAACGGGCAAAAATCTGAACATACACTTCACCAAAGATATACAGATGACAAATGAGCATATGAAAGGATGCTCCACATCATTAAAAAAATGCAAATTAAAATCAAGAGATCACTACTTACTTATGAGAATATGCCTAAAATTTTTTTAAATGGCAATACCAACTATTGGCAAGAGTGCAAAACTCATAGACATTGCTGGTGGAAATGCAACATGATATAACCAGTATGGAAAACAGTTGGTCAGTTTTGATAAACTTAAACATACAGCTGTCATAAAACCAGTCCTAGCTATTTACTCAATAATCCCGGTCCTAGCTATTTACTCAGGAGAAATAAAAACTCAAGTTCACACAAAACCTCTACATTTATATAACATCTTTACTCATAATCGCCAAGACTAAAAACACCCTAGATGATTTTTAATCAGTGAATGGATAAACACCATTCCAATGGTACAAGCATAAAATAGAATACTGCTCAGCAGTAAAAGGAGCAAACTATTGATTCATACGACATGAATGGATCTTAAATGCACTTGGCTAAATGAAAGAAGCCAGACCTAAACGGTTCCATTTTGATGACATTTAGAAAAAGGAAAATGGCAGTAGTTGCCAGGGACAGAGAGTAGGGAAGAGGCTGTTACAAAGAGAGAGCATTAGAGAATTTGTGGGGTGATAGAACCGTTCTACATCCTGACTGGAGACACGACTCTATGCATTTGTCAAAATTCCTAGAACTGTATACAACGAAGAGCAAATTTTACTGCACGTACATTCTTATAAAATAAAATCAGCCAAGATATGTTGAGAACTCAAGATGGAATATAAAATTAACAAATGAACTTAAATGAAGTACAGATGAATAGCTGACACCCACTGAAGGGGATGGGGAAGGAAAGCATTAACTGAAGTAACTTTCAAAAAAAACCATATTTTGACTAGATACCGAAAAGCTAAAATATTATATTGTAGTTAATAAATTTGCTTCACAGAGAAATGGGTTCGTGATTTTGAAGCTATCTTATATGTATACTAGAGTTAAACAAATGAGTAGGTATATTATAAATAATGAAAACTAGGTTTCTAACAAGTTGAAAAAATAGTTACGAAAAGCAAATATGGAAAGCCAGAATGAACACTGTGGTACTGGGTTGGAATTAGAGGTGTCGGTGTAAACTCATAGTTTTTAAAACATAGTAACTTAGATAAAAACAAAAATAAATATAAGTGAGTGTATATGTGAGTTAGTACATGTACATACATTTCTAAGTTCTGTGCATTGATAAGGCCTAGAAACAATGACATCCCAGTAGTAGCAATGGGGTAATGACTGTCCAGATCTTATCTTCTAGTTAAAAACAAAAACCACCACCACCACCACAGCCAGGGATCCTTGGGTAAGTGGTTAATTCCAAAGCTGGGGCAGAGAGGATACAAAAGGAACCTGGAACACGTTGGGTGCCAGAAAGTAAAAAAGTGCTCAAAAAAGGTTGAGGACATGTGAAAAGGGCCGAAGTGTTTCCAATGGCCAAAGCTGGAACACTTTGAGCAAGAAAATATATAAAATATATTAACCTACAGCATAATATAAATATGTATGAGTCAATACTAATTAGATGGATGGATGGATGGATGGATGGATGGATGGATGGATGGATAGATAGATGGAAAAGGGGCAGCTCTTCTTTACAGAAGAATTCCAATTAATACAAGCAGAAGAAATGGAGGAAGAGAAAATCATCATTAGAATAGCACAGTAACTGTTGTAGACAAGATGAATCATTGATGGTGCTAAATGTAGTGAAAGTTTGAGGAGAAGTGGGACATTTGCAGTCTTAACATTTTTCTTCCAAGATATTTATTAGGGAAAAATAATGACCTTCAGTGGAGAGTCTAGCAGACACTGCCTGAACCAGGTGATCAATGTTAACCCCACCAGTAATAAGACTTATCAACATCATGTGCCTCAATGAGATAACTAAGAAAGGCACATCACTTCTGGGCCATCTTTGTCAAAAATGCGCAACCTCAATATAATCATAAAGAAACACTAGCTCCAGATTGAGGGGCAGTCTACTCAATAACTCTTCAAAGGTGTCAAGATGGTGAAAAACAAAGATGCTACAGATAGGTGGAAATTATGGAGGCATGATGATTAAGGGCAATGTGGAAATGTGGATTGGCTCCTGGAACAGAAAAAAAGAGCATTAGGATGTGAAATCTGAATAAAGTCGAGTTTAGTTAACAGTACTGTATCAATCTAATGTCTTAGTTTTAATAATTGTGCTATGGTTATGCAAGACTTTAGTTACCATTAAGGGAGGCTGGTGAAAGTACACAGGTCTGTCTGTACTGCTTTGACAAGTTTTCTGTAAGTCTTGGTGGTGGTTTTTGTTTTTAACTAGTTATCACAAATAAAAAGTTTTTTTAAATTCCTTTAGGAGAGATTTGATTGTTTAACGCAAAAAAAAATATTTGGGGATTATGACGTATATAGAAGTAAAATGTTATTGAAAAACAGCACGGTGGATAGGAAATGAAACTATACTGCTGTAAAGTTCTTACATGGTAAATGAAGTGACATCCAGTTATTTAAAGATAGGCTCTGACAAGTTAAAGATCCATATTTTAAAACTTAAAGCAATCATTAAAAATGAAAAGCACAGTAAAATGAAGATATACCTAATAAGCCATGAGTGGAGATAAAAATAGAATCATTAAAAAAATCAATTACTCCAGAAAGGTGATAAACACTGTTTTTAAAAATGCATAAAGACAACAAAACAAATAGAACAAGAAATGACAAGATGGTACACTTAAACCCAACCCAATCATAGCTATGCTTACATTAAATTTAATTCTAAGCAGTCTAATTAAGCAGCAGAGACTCTCGATCTAAATAAAATAAAAAAGCACAGCTATATACTCTCCACAAGAAATCCACTTAAGAAAAGACAGATACATTAAAAGTAAAAGTACATAAAAAGATATATCATAAACTCTAATCATGAGAAAGCTGAAGTGTCCATATTAACAAGAGACAAAGTAGATGTTAGGATGAGGGATAACAGCAGATAAAGGGAGACATCTCATAATGATAAAGGGGTCAATTCATTAAAAAGCATAATCTCAAATATGGATGCACTGAATAATAGAACTTCAAAATACATGAGATTCTAAAATATTTTGAATTTCATAAAAATAAAAACTCGGCATACCTAAATTTGTGTAACGGTGCTAAAGTCACACTTAAAGAGAATTTATAGCTCCAAATGTTTATATTAGAGAAGAAAAATGGTCTAAAATAAAGATCAAAGCTTCTATCTTTGGAAGCAAAAAAATGAAGGACAAAGTAAATCCAATATAATTAATAGAAAGCAGACGATAAATATAAGAGTAAAAATCAATGAAATAGAAAATGAATAAACAATCGAAGAAAACCAATGAAATCCAAAGTGAATAACCTAAAATAATCAAAGTTAGATATCTAGGCTTTTAAAGAAAAATGGAAAAGACACAAATTATCAACACCAGGAATAACAGAGAGGTCATCACTGCAGCTTTAATAGACATAGAAATGAGACTAAAGAAATATTACAAATAACCATGGGCCAATAAATTTGGCAATAAAAAGAAATGGAGACATTCCTTGAAAGATACTAACTACCAGAACAGACTAAAAAAATCCAAAGTCAAAAATGTGAAAAGCCCTATGTGTTTTTAATTTTATTTTTTAAATTAATAAAATGAACTCTTGATGTATAGTTCCTTATATCCTTTAAAAACATTGAATTCATAATTTAAGATCTTCCCAACATTTCAGGCCCAGGATGGCTTTACTGGTGAATTCTAACAAACTCTTAAGGAAAAAAATAATATCAATCTTATGTTAGTCATTCCGAAAATAGGAAAGGAGAGAACAATTTCCAACTAATTTTTTGAAACCAGCATTACTACCCTGATATAAAAAACATACAAAGTCAATATAAGAACACTTACAAACTACAAAACATTGTTGAAAGAAATGTACAAATTGCTAAGTAAATGGCAAAACATCCTGTGTTCATGAATCAGAAGACTTAATATTGTTAACCTAAAATTGTTAACATGGCAATACTCCCTAAATTTATCTACAGATTCAGTGTAGTTCCTATCAGAATTCCAGCTGCCTGTCTGCAGAATTGACAAGCTAGTCCTAAAATTCATATGGAAATGCTAGAGACTAAGAATAGCCAAAACAATCTTGAAAAAGAATAAACTGTAAGAGTCATACTTCCCAATTTCAAAACTAGAGTGTACTGGCATAAGGATAGACATATAGACCAATGGAACATAACAGATAGTCCACTAAAAAACTCATATATCTATGGCCGATTGATTTTTGACAAGGGGTGTCAAGACAATTCAATGGAAGAGAAGTTTTTCAACAAATGATTCTGGGACAACAGGATATCAACAGGCAAAAGAATGAATTTGGATCCCTACATCACACTCCACATAAAAATGAACTTGAAATGGACCAAAATCCTAAATGTAAGAGCGAAATTTATAAAGCCCTTAGAAGAAAAGTTAGACATAAATCTTTGTGACTTGGATTAGGCAATTGTTTCTTAGACATGACTCCAACAGAAAGAAAAGAAAAAAATCAATAGACATCTTGAAAATTAAGATATTTTATGCTTCAAAGGATGCTATCAAGAAAGTGAAAAGACAACCCATGAAATGGGAGGAAATTTTCACAAATAATATATCTGATAAGGGACTCTTATCTAGTACATTTAAAAACTATTATAATTCAATAACAAAAAGACAAATAACTCTATTTTTTAAAAAACTAAGCAAAGGAGCTGAATAGATAGTTCTTCAGAGAGATATTTAAATAGCAATAAGTACATGAAAAGATGCTCAACATCTTTAACCATCAGAGAAATGCAAATCAAAACCACAATGAGATGCCATACCCATTAGGATGGAGATAATAAGACAGATAATAACAGGTGTTGGTGAAGATATGAAGAGATTGGAACCCTTATACATTTCTGGTGGGAATGTACAGTGATATGGCCACTGTGGGAAATAGTTTGGCAGTCCTCAAATAATTAAACATAGACTTACCATATGACCCAGAAATTCTACTCCTAGGTATAACCCTAGGAGTACTAAAAATATATGTCCACATCAAAACTTGTATACGAATGTTTACAGCAACATTATTCATGATAGCCAAAAAGTGACAATAAGCCAAATGTCCACAACTGATTAACAGATAAACAAAATGTGGCATATCCACACCATGAAATATTATTCAGTCATAAAAAGGAATGAAGTACTGTTTCATGCAACAACATTAATGAATCTTAAACATGGTACACTGAATAAAAGATGCCAGACACAAAAGTCCACATATAGTATGATTCTATTTACAAGAAATGTCCAGAATATGCAAATTTAGAGACAGAAAGCAGATTAGTAGTTACCAGGGGCTTGGGGAAGGTAAGACTGAGGAGTGACTGCTAATGGGCACAGGGTTTCTTTTCAGGCTAATAAAAATGCTCTGGAATTAGTGGTGATGGTTATACACCTTGTGAATAACTGCTGAATTGTACATTAAAAATGGTGAATTTAATGGTATATTAATTATGTCTCGATAAAAAGAAAACTGCATCACTCATAAACATAAATGCAAAAATCCTTTAAAAATTAGCAAATTGAATCCAAAAATATATAAAAAAGATAATATATTATGACCATGTGAGGCTTATTTGAAAATCAATGTAATTCACCACATTCACAGGATAAAGGATATGATCATCTCACTTGTTACAAAGAAAGAATTTGATAAAATTCAGTACCAATTCATGACGGAAAGTCTTAGTAAACCAGGAATGAAAGGGAACAACAAACACTTATCATTTCACAGTTTCTAGGGTCAGGAATCTGGGTGTCACTTAACTGAGATCAAGGTCTCACATGAGGTTACAGTCAGGCTGTGGGCTGGGGCTTAAGTTTCCTTTGTGCAACTGGCAGAGGATACACATCTAAGTTCACTCACATGGCTGTTGATGGAATCAGCTCCTCCTGGGATGCTGAACTGAGGACTTCGGTTCTTCATGAACTATTGGCTGGAGGCCTTCTTCAGTCCTTTTCCATATGGGCCTCTCCATAGGGAAGTTCACAGCATGGCATCTGGCTTCCCTCAGAGCAAGCTAGCAAAGGGGAATGACTCCAAGATGGAAGCCACAGTCTTTTTATGACCTGACCATTAAAGTGAGGTTCCATCACTTCTACTGTGTTCTATTCACTGGAACCAATTCAATAAGCCCAGCCCACACTCAAGGAAAGGAGATTACACATAGGTGTGAATAAAAGGGGGAGGGGATCTTTGGGGGCCATCTTAGACACTGCCTATTACAAAGGGCACCAATGAAAAATGACAGCTAATAGTATTAATATTATGTTTAATAATGAAATATTGAAATCTTTCATCCCTTAGAGAATGAGGAGAGGATATGTACTCCTACTAATTCCATTCGACACCATACTGGAGATCTTTTCAGTGCATTAAAACTAAACAAATAAGTGAATAAGCAAATGAATTAATAAGGCATAAAGATCAATAGGACAGAAATAAAACTGTTTCTCTCCTGATGATATGACTGTTTACACAGTAAATTGTAAGGAATATACACCCCCTCAAAATCCACACTACTAGAACTAATAGAGGAATTTCACAACACCACAGAATAAAAGTCAAAATGCAAAAATCAATTGCATTGCTATAACCTGGTACCAAGTAATTAAAAATGATATTTAAAACACAATACCACTTACAATGTATTCATAAAACAAAAAATACCTAGGAATAAATTAATAAAAGATGTGTAAGACCTTTCCACTGAAAAGTACAAGATAAATTACACAAGCCTTATGTAAATGAAGAGCTATACCATGTTAATGGATTGGAAGAATCAATGTAGTTAAGGTGTCAATTTTCCTCAAACTGTTATATAAATTCAACATCATCTCAATCAGAATTCCAGCAAGCTCTTTTATAGATATTGGCAACTAATTTTAAAAGTTATCTGGAAATTCAAAGGACCTAGAATAGCTAAAAACAATCTTGACAAAGGACAAATTTGGAGACTCACACTATCTGATTTTAAGACTTTTTAATAAAGCTACAATAATTAAGACAGTGTAGTGTTAGCATAAAGATCACCAGATATATCAATGGAATAGAATGGATAACTCAGAAATAGATTATCACACATATTGATTTTTCACAAAAAAAGCCAACATAGTTCAATTGAAAAAGGAACATCCTTTTTTTAAAAAAAAAATAATCATGCTAGATAACAACGAAAACAAAATAATGTTAGAACAGCTGGATATTGATATGGGAAAAATGAGCGTTGACTCCTACCTCATACCATATGTAAATATTAATTTAAAATGGATAGTAGTGTCAAGCTTTATTTTCCCTATACCCCTATCCAATTTTTCAAGCTACTCTGCCTCTTCCACATTGGGTATTCTCAGATTTTTTTCACTTTTACCCATTCTACTGTCTAGTGGAAGAGAGACAAACAGACCTCCATACATTGCTGGTAGAAATGTAAAATGGTAAAATAATTTTGAAAATTTTTTGGCATTTTCTTGAAATATTAAATGTATATCAGTTTATGACCTACTACTCCACTTTTACTTACCCAAAAGGATAAAAATACATGTCCATAAAATCTCTTGTATCAGCTTCATTCATAATAGCTCTAAAATGTAATAATCCAATCTCTTTCAACAACAAAAATCAATAAACTGTGGTATTTTTATATGATGGAAATACTATTCAGCAATGTCAAAAGTGAACTAAAATGCACAGAACAGCATAGATGAATCTTAAAACATGGTAAGTGAAAGAAACCAGATACAAATGAGCAAACGCTGTGTGATTTCATTTATATGAAGCTCAAAAACATACAAAACTTATCTATGGATAGAGTAATAAAAATAATTGCCTATCAGAGGTGAGGGATGACCACAAGGGGACAGAGGGGAACTTTCTAGGTTGATGGAAATGTTCTATGTATTGATTGTGGTGATGGCCACACAGGTGTATACATTTGTCAAATTCATCAGATTACACACTTAAATTGCATACATTTCACTCTAAGTAAATTTTAGCTTGAATTTAAAAAACTCATGCTGGCTGCAGTGTGGAGAATGGGTAGTGATGGAGCTAGAAAAAAAGTGGGGAGTGCAGCTGGCAAGATCTAGTAGGTATCCAGGTAAGAGATAGCAGTGATTTGGAGTGACGTGACAGCGGTGCAGATTGAGACAGATTTGGGATAACAGTCTCCTCCAGGACATTTTCCCTAATGTTGGCAGCTCTCATAAATCTCCCCACAATCTTGCCATATGCACCATTGGCCCCATCACATTAATTCTAGTCATTACCGGATACTCACTCCAGGCCAGGTACCTAATCATTTTCCTGCTTTTCATATGTTGGGACTCTGCCTTCATTCTAAACCAGCCTCTCTACCACTTATTAGTTGTGCAATCTTGGGTATGTTAAATCATCTTTCAAGTCTCAGTACCCTATTCTGTAAATGGGAACAATAACTCTATTTATCCTTAGGTTTAAATAGGACAATAATGGCAGTGACGAGTTCATCGCCTGGCATGTAGTTGGTAGTGATGAAATGATATACCCTTTCCTTCTTTTCTAGTCTCCCTAACTAGACTGTGAACTCCCTGAGGCAGGGGCGTATCTCCTTCTACTCTTGTCTACCCAATGGTAAGTAGATCACAATGAGAAGTATGTTGCAGGTATGTGCTTTCTCTCTGGCCAAAAGTACTAAGGAGTAAGATGCTTTGCGGAGTGGATTCTAGGTACACTTATGCTCCAGTGGGAAATACAGAATCCACGAGACTTTAAAAACATGGGTTTGCCCTAATTAGAGCTCAACAAAAGTCAAAATTTCAAATGAAATTCAGATCTTTCAGGGTTCAGTTCAACTTTGCGGTTGGGAAATTTTGAAAAAAAAAATATGGTTCTAAATAAAGGCTAAGGAAAAAGGCTTACTTAAGAAAAAAAGCTAATAAAAAATACTGACTTAAATAGTGCTTTATGAAGCAATATTATGATGCATTAAAAGCAAAAAAAATAAATAAGAAACATATGGATTAGATTCCCCTAGAAATACATCACATTTTAAAATGTAGAGAAAAGTATCAGGAAAATGTGGAGGCTTTGTTCAACTCGAAGCACAAATCATTTTCTGAGTTTATTAAAAAGCTTTGCATATCTGTGATAAGCTCAGAATGTGCTCCCTATTCTTTGGTCAGGTGATGTCAGATTATTAGTCCCCCCAAACCAATCAATGCATCAAAATCAAACATATTTGGTTGCAATAGGGACATTCTGTGAAAACACCAGATATAGGGGAGAAATGGACCTGGAATCAAAGCTAACTCATCAGATAGGTTTCCACTGGGTTTCAAAGGAAGGAGAGATAGGGAGTCCAGTTAAAGATGGAGGATTAAATAAACATACATTTACCTCTCCTCCCTCCAAAACCCCCACTTAATTGACAACAACTAGATGTTTTTATATTATAATCCCCCGGGCAAAGAGAATAGGAGATAATACAACAGCAAGAACATTTTGGAAGCTGGACAAGTGGCAGCCAATGTAGCATATCTGAAAAACCTTGTCCTAAGTCTGCAGTAATGAAAGCCAAAATCAACGAGTCAGGAATTGGCCACAACATTACCTCTGGAAATGTTAATTTTTACATGTGCATTTAGAAGGGGGAAGATTGAGTTATAATATGTTTGATAAACTACCAAGACTTCAGATACCCATCCTCACTCCACGTAGCCAGGTTACAGCTTCTTTACCACTCCAGATGAAGACTCAGAGGTTATTTTCTGGAGGAGATAAAACAGTCTTGAGATCACCAAGCACAGTTGAAAGTATAAGTATCAGAATGAAAAGAGAAATATTAAGTGAAATTTTACATACTGTTCAAATTCACATGTTGAAGCCCTAAACCTTGATGTGACTACATTTGGACATATTACCTCTAACCATTTATTAAAGTTAAATGAGATCATAATGGTGGAGCACTAATCCAATAGGACTGATGTCCTTTAAAGAAGAGGATGAGAACCAGAGTGTTACCTCTCTCCAGGCAAACAAAAGAAAGGCTATGTGAGGTCATAGAAATAAGGTGACCTACTAAAAGCCAGAAAGATAGGCCTCACCAAAAACCAACCCTGCTGGTACCTCGATCTTGGACTTCTAGCCTCCACAACTGTGAGAAAATTAATTTCTATTGTTTAAGCCACCCAGCCTTTGGTATTTTGTTATGACAGCTTGAGAAGACTAGTAATATACATACTGAATAAGAAGATGGTTCGCTTTCTTCCCCTTGTAAGCTCCCAGAATGCTTATAGCCAGACTTATATTCTCCAGGCAAAAGACTAGAGGGGATTTCTCTGATCGGAATAATCAAAGAGAAAAGTCCAAAGACACCAATGTTGAAGGATTCCTATGAAAATAGCCCAGCTAGGTTACACTACATGAAGTTCATATTTTAAACAAACAACCCCACCTAAGTACATAGAGCTTTCAAGTCAGCTTTTTAGTTACCGCTATTCTTAAATGTGAGTAGAAAAATCAAGAATTGCCAAGCACTTGAAGAAATAATCTAATAAGAAATATAGAGACCAAAACAAATAGGAAAGGAGAAAACTTTAGTGAGACTATAATATTCTCAGAGAAGATATTACATCTATCAAATAAGACTAGGTGCTATTTTAAAAAGAAATGTTTAGAAAACAAACAAAAAAAAGAGCTCTTGGAAATTAAAAAAGTGATGGCAGAAACTAAATGTATAAAAATGTCAAAGATAAAGAAATGGCTTAGAAAATAGAAGACAAAAAGATGGAAAATAGGACACTTCAGTAGAGCCACCATCTAAATAACAAGAGTTCCAGTGGGGTGGAGAGATGGAACATAAAAAGGGGGAAAATGAGAGAGAAAATAAACAAGGAAAAAATTTTTACCAGTAATAACTAGAAGGGCACAAGTTTCCAGATGGAAAAGATTCACTAAGTCCTCTGGCACAATAAGTAAAAATATATCCGTACCAAGGAACTGCATCATGAAATTTCAAAACAACAGGGACAAAGAAAATCTCCTACAGTAGGGAGGGGGAGATAGAAATAGATTAAATATAATGGCCTTCTCAGCCACATTGGATGCTGAAGACAGTGGCACAAGGCCATCGAAGTTCTGATAGAAAATTATTTCCGACCTAGAAATCTATACCCAGCCAAACTATCAATTATGCATGTGGACAGAATAAATACATTTTCAGACATTCAAGGTCATACAATACATGCTTACTTTTTTGTAAATTAACGGGGGGAAATGTGTTCCACCAAAAGGAAGAAGTAATCCAAGAAAGAGGAGGATATGGGATCCAGGAAACAGAAGATCCGGAAGAAAAGAAAACCAATGGAGCCATCAAAATATTAGTGATGAAACCCCAAACGAAAGCTGCATAACAGGGCTAGATAGAACCCAGTTCAGGAAGTTCTAGAAGATATTTCCTCAAGAAGATGAAGTTGCTACAATAAGGATTGTAAAAACAACTTTGAGATGAATTATATTCAACTGGGGAAGAGTTTGGTGTTGAATCAGTGGCACATTAAAAAAAAAACTAGAAAAAGACAAAAAAATAATAATAACTCCAGAGAGAAAATGTTGGCTGAAAAGTACAAGTCATCATGGCTCAGCCTTGAATAGTGTTTTCAGGGTCAAAATAATTTAATCACTGAATACTGATATAATAAAATTATGCTATAATTATTTTGAAAAGATAGGAGATGGGTAGTATGGGTGGTGATAAAAAAAAAGTTAAATCCTCATATTCTAAGCAAAAAGTCAATAGACAAAGGCAAAAATGAAAAATTCAAGAAGCATAGATTTAAATACATTATTTAGAGATACAGAAGTAAATAGCAAAAGAATCAGATAAATTACAAAAGGTAGCTGCCTCTGGGAAGTAGAAAATGGGCAGGGCAAAAGAAGTCCAGGATGGGGATGTCTGTGTATGGAAGAAGCCTTCTAGAACTATTTGACTCTTTAAACTATGTGCAAATATAACTTTTATTTTAAAATAAAATTTAAAACAAAGACTAATAAAAACTCTAAATGGAAAAAAGAAGGAGAACGCAAGAATGAGGAAAGGATGAGAGGGAATGAGGGAGAAAATAATTTGGCCATTTGACTTCTGAGGTCCAATTATTAAAAACCACAGGTCAGCTGCACATGCTGCTTGTTCCAAAGGCTCACCCCTGACTGACTCCTTCCTGACAGAGCCCCCTCTAGCTACCAAGGATTCAGGGACAGACATAGGATAGAGTGTGCCCCAAATTTCATACACATGAAAGCTGTCTCGGTGGCCCTCACAGGAAACATGCAGATATATTCACCCATTCAGAGGACTCATTTTAGTCACACCTCCCCCAGGACCACCCGACTACTGTCTCTGTCCTGGAGAACACCTGCTAACCAGGTGAGGTTGGCTCTAAGGGTGCATTGAGAACCTTAGGCCTCACACTGTGGGCTTTTGTAATGATTCTACAAGGGCGATAAGAACATAGGACCAGACTACCAATTCTTCAAGCACTCTGGGAAAGACAGGGCTCCTCTGCTCACAGGCTAGCTCGGACCCAACCGCTGAGCTTCTGCTCCACCTGAATCAAGACACAGTAGGACCCCGGTTTATGCTTGAACCATCTAAATAAGTGACCATGCTTGAAAGCCATTTCTTGGATAATTAGGATTTCGGAGGAAAAATACTTATCTGTCTAAAAAAAAACACACACACACACACACACACACACACACCTTGGAACCGAATTTCATCTTTTAACTACAAATCAGTAGCTTCAATTTGTTTGATTTTTTCTTTACAATTATAAAAGTAACTTATGCATATAATAAAAAATTCTGATAATATGAAAAGGTAGGATAAACAGTAAGTCTTTTTCCCTGCTCAGGCTCCCAGGATGTCTGTCTAAAAGAAATTGCTGTGAGTAGTTTCTTATGCATTCCTTGAGGTTCATTCTCTCTCTCTCTCTCTCTCTCTCTCTATATATATATAAATAAAAGGTATATATCTTTTATTTATTTTAATTCAAATGAAATATTTCTCTCCACTTTCCTTTTTCCATACTTACTTAACATATCTTGGTGATATCTTACGATCTCCAACAAACGTTATAGGTCCCACCGTGTTCTTTCTAAAGACTGCAGGGTATTCTGCTGTACAGATTTTAATCTGTCCTCTATCAGTAGATGTCTATAGTTCATTCCATTTTTAATCTATAATAAACAGAGATGTAATAAGTGTCCTCAAATGCATACCACTGCATTCATTTATGAATATGCCCATACGATAAATTCCTATATGTGGAATTTCTAAGTTGAAAGGAATCGGCAAACTTTCTTTCGAAAGTTTCGTACCATTTTGCACTCCCCACCCATTATATGTGAATGGGCCTGTTTCCCCACACTGTTTCCAAAAAAAAGTATTAGCAAATTTTTAAACATTCGACCAGTCTTCAAGGTAAAAATTGTATCTTGCTGTGTTAATAGATATGTTCTAAAAAATAAAAATAAAAAAAAATAAAAAGGCATACCTCACTTTATTGCACTTCACTTTATTGCTCTTCGTAGATATTGTATTTTCACCCTCTTTGAGGAAGGACCCTCTACCAGCAAAAAAAATTGACTCACTGAAGGCTCAGATGATGGTTAGCCTAACTTAGCAATAAAGTACTTTTTAATTAAGGCACATACATTGCTTTTTTTTAGACATAATGCTACTGCACACTTAATATACTACAGTAGAGTGTAAACGTAACTTTTATATTCACCGGGAAACCAAAAAACTTGCGTGACTTGCTCTGTTGCGATATTCATATTGTGATGGTCTGGAACCAAACCCGTGGCATCTCTGAGGTGTGATTATGTAAGCAAGGTTGAGCTTCCTTTCATTTACTCATGAGCTAGTTATATTACTTTTTCTGTGAACTGTTTTCTCCAGTCTTTACCCATCTTTCCATTGGGTATCTGCCTTTTTCTAATTGATTTTTAAAGATTACTTATAGAGTAAGGAAATTAGTTATTTCTGAACCATAATTATGCACCTGATTTTTCTAATGGAATTTGGATATTCAATTCTACAATCAACTGGTAGGAAAGTCCACCCACGGTCTTATGTGAACATCTTTTGCAGGGAGAGAGCAGTAACAACAGTGGCCCTAACAGGCTGACATTTTGTAAGAACTGCTAGTGTGCCGAGCTCTGAGTGCTTCTCATATATTGACTCATTTTGGCCCTAACATAACCTGTGAGGGAGGTGTCACTAATAGCCCCATTTTACAAAGAACAGTTTTAAAGAGGTAAAGTTGCTTGCCGAGGGTCTCACAGCCAGTAAACAGCAGAGCTAAGATGCAAATCCAGACTGTTGGCCCCCAGAGACCCAGCCATTAACCACTCTGCCATACTGTCTACCATGAGATTCTCTGTACTTGGCACAGAGTAAGGACTGAGGGTCAGGCTTGTCGCTCCAGACCGAATGCATCTTGATGCCACAGTGGAAATGTAAACCACCAACCTAGTATGTGGGCAGGACCTGACGGTCCTGGTCTCTGCTGGGTTCTCAGTGTCTAGAAAGGCCCCTGGCACGAAATGGATGTTCAGTAAGTGGTGCCTGAGTGAATGCATGAATGAATGTCTTCTCATCTGACCATGACCTTCTTGAGGGCAAGGATCATGGATGGCTTGTTTTCCCAGAGCCCAGCTCAGTACCTTGCGTGGGGAGGACAAAGACTAATCAAAGAATGTGTGCTGAATGAAATAATCCTCTCCATTCTTTGGGATGATACTCTCCACAAACTTCAACGCTTAGTCAAGTTGGAGCCAAACCATCAATTCTGGAAAATGTTCTATTTGACAGCACTTGACATGTCACACTGGGAAGACCCATGTGAAAGAGCAGGAGGCCAGGGAGCCAGGCCAGGAGGATAGGAGTGGCCCGCTCACTTTTAGGCTGGGCAGCTGGCCCCCTTCTTCCACCTTCGCCTCAAGGGTGTGGCTGCTAGTATCTCTCAGTTGGGAGAAGAACAGCAGCCCAGAGTCTTCACAGGCACCTCAGAGTTTACTGAGTATAGTCCTAGCTCTCTACCTGCATCAATTCACCTGACCTTCAAAACAACCACATGCCGCATGTACTATTGTTATCCCCATAGACGAGGAAAGGCACAGAGAGGTTAACTTGCTCCACAAACATCAGAGCCAGGATTTGAACCCAAAGAGACAGTCAGGCTCTTCTACTCAGCAGCACTGCTCTTCCTTACTCTAAATCCTGCTCAACCACCCAGACTCCGCTTCCCACCCTCCTCCCCAGGTAAGGGCCCCAGCTCCCAGAACCCCCTCCAACCTTCTCGCCCCTCTGCGGGCTCTACCTTTGCTCCCGCTATTATTGTGGCAGGAACTGGGGCACGAGCAAGTTCCCCACGTGGCCCCTGCCTTTTGAGAAGCGCTTCCTCCATTCTGCTCTCAGCACCGTGTGGTGGGCAGTGAATTTCTCAAGGCTCCTCCAAGCTAGAAGAGAGCTGTCCCCCAGAGGGCCCAGGGTGAGTCTCTGAGTCCACCCTTTCCTGTCACCCCTCCTGTCACGTGCCTGGCTGAGGGACCCAGCTTATGTCCAGATAGCCCGATTTGCTGAGGGAATTGAAGTCAGGCCATGGGTGAGCCAGGCCTCGTCTCAAGTTTGTCTCCATCTGCCTGAAAACAAGATGGCCCGGCAGGCATTTCTGCCAGTTCTCTAACCTGTGCATAGAGCTTAGGCTTTGGAGTCAGACGTGGGTTCAAACACATGCTGTGTGACACTGGACAAATTATTCAAACTCTCTGAGCCTAGATTTCCCCACCTAAAATAGGGATAACAGTAGTAGCCATCTCCTCTCACAGGGGTTTAACTAGTTCATAAGAGCCCTCCTATTTTCTGAACCTGTGCTGCTGGCAGGTGCTGGGTGGGTGGCAGCATCCTGGAGATGGCCCTGGAAAGCCCTGAGGAGCCCCCCTCCAGGAGCACCATCTGCCTCCCCCATCATTCCAAGCCCACAATCCCTCATGAGACGCATCCCAAGTTCTAGTCTCCAGCTAAGCTCAACTGTGGAGGCAAAATGACGGATAGACCCTGACTCCTATCCAAGGATGCGCAATTCTCCCCAGGCTTGAGTCCCCCATTCCTCCCAGCCCCAGGTGGGCTCCCTGGCCTGGCAGGGCCTTTGAGAAGGGAAAACCCCCAAGAAGAGCTGTGAAAGGTAACTCAGGCCCTTGCCCCACGAGCTTCCTCGCCACCTGTTTCGCTGGTCACAGCTGGGCCTTCCTCCATCAAGAGCGGCACCAGCCCTTCGCTCCCCAGTCATCTGGGCATCCCTCACCCACTTTTTCTCTCCTTCGTCTCTTCTTCAGCTGGATGCAGGGCCAAGCTCACTCTTAATTTGCCTGACAACTCAGTCACCAGGGGAAGTCCTTGAAGTTGAGGATTTCAACAAAGCTAAACTACTAAATCCTGTGCCCGCCAACCTGTCTTCACAGCTTCCCTGGCTCTGCCGGAAATCACACTTACTCCCGTGCAGAAACCACAGCCCTGGAGGCTTCAGTATCACCCCCATCTACCACCACCTTATCAGGGCAAGCCCAGCTCATCCTTTATCTGCCTGCCATCTCTAAATGCTTCTGTCCGGCAGGGACAGACCTCATAAAAGCCGGTAAAGGACAAGGCTGCTTTGTTTCTGACATCACTGACTTCAAAGGCCACAAATTAGGTGGGGGCAGATCTGGATGCCTTGCTGAGTTAAGAGCAAAGATTGGTGCTCCTGGGGTGACCCTGTTGATCAGGGGATCATTCCATGAGCCCCAGAACCTATCAATAAACACAAAGAATTAGGTGAGGGCACTGGATCTCCAGTTCAAGTCCCAGCTCGACCACTTGGTAGCTGGACAAGCCGCTTACCTTGCTGCCCTCAGAGTCCTCTCTGACAAATGTGGGTAATGAAATGTGTCTGCCCAGTCCTCCAAACATCACTGGGACAGGCCTGACGTGGCAAAGAGGGCTCCCTTCTCTACAAAGATGGCTGCTTCTTGGGGCCCCTGAGAGCCATTCTGATAGGGCCCTGGGGAGTAGTGAGACCTGCATCTGATGCATCTGACAGAAGGAGTGAAGAAAGGAAGCGGACCACATGGCATATGCAGGCTCCATTCCCAACTCCATACCACCCACCTCCCTCCAGTCCCAAGTCCATCTTATAACCCCAGCAGCCCCCTGGAGGCTGCCCACACTGGACATAGGTGGAGGGTCTCAGGAGGGTCTGCCACGTGCATTGCCTCACTCCTGGAGGCCCTAGGGTTTAACTCTGCCTGGCTCACACCTACGAACAGTGGCTGTTCGGGACCCTTGCTCCAGACCCTCAACACAAAGA
>NW_006443124.1:9084363-9089807 GCF_000325575.1 Pteropus alecto
GGAAAGAGGAAGAAGGAATTAAGTCATCCTCAGCTTTTCTCCCAAATTTCACTGAGAAGAACCAAGATGCTTTTTGGGCCTACTGCCCAGAGACAAAATAGGAGATGAAAATATTTATTTGTTTCTAAGGCTCTTGGAATCCCCGGATGAAAAGCCCACCTTGGTTGTAACTTACTGCAGCTCCAACTGCTTCCAAGGCCGGCCCTCCCCACAGGCAGCCGCCCACTCACTCAGGTCTTGGGGCAAGAAGTTCCACCGCCCCACTGGGGAGAAAAAGTGGGATCCCTGTCCCAACAGAAACTGAAACTATTAAACAAGAATTATCCCTATTGGCATCAGGGAGCCATAAATAGCCCAGCCGCCCCAGTTGAATCACCAGAGCTAGCACTGTGTCAGCGTTTCTATATAAACCAGGGTTTGCTAGGGGATTAGCTCACAGCCATAAAAAATTTGCTCCAGGCTGAAACTTGGCCTAAAGAAAATCTCAGCCCAGGAGTAGATACTGAAAAGAAAGCCAGACAGACACTGCGCCACCCACCCCCCAGCTTCCCAAGGACAAGGGCGCCTCTGACCAGGACCTCTTACCCCGGGGCCCTGTTGTCACCAGCATGTAAGAAGCCTGGTGATTTAAGGCACCACTTGGGGTTGTCATAATTCAAAATTTGGTTCTTTTTCAAGCCAAAAGAAGGGACATTTGCTCCTTTGAGAGCTTGCATAGGCCTGAGTTTGAGAGTGTGTAATCTAAATGCTCTCCTTTCCCTGCTGACAGCTGAATGTCAAGCAAAAGAGATTTACCTCAGCAGGGAACCAGTGCTCGTGTTGGTTCCTTGTACACTGTTGGGACAAAGGGTGCTGTCTTTTACCCCAAAGGTAAAGTTTTGAAAGCGAAGCCTGGGAACCAAATATATCATAAGGGTTGAATAACTCCATGTATGACATAGGTGTAGTGGGTAGGGCAGGATGTTTTGTTTTGTTTCGTTACTCACTTGTGGATAGTCATGTCAACATTATCCATTTAAAAAACGTAGACCCTTCTGCATATCACATATATACATGGCTTCCTGGTGGATTAAAGATTTAAATGAAAAAAAAAAAAGAACTATAAAAAATATAAGAAGAAAATTTAAGACAATGTGAATGTAAATTCAGCATGGGGAGGTCTTCTTAAGTCAGTCATAAAAAACAGAAGCCATAAAGAAAGAGAGGTTTTACTATGTGGTAACACAAAGTTTTAAATTTTTAGGTAGCCAGATTTTGTCACAGACAAAATTAAAGGAATAGATGGAAGAAAGAATTTGCAACACATATGGCAAAGGGTTTATATGCTGTCTTAATAAAGGACTCCTGTGAATTAATAAGACGAAGAACAAAAAGCAGAAAGAGAGGCCAAGGGTATAAAAAGGCAACTTAGGGGAAATGTAAGTTGCCAGTCAACGATGGAAAGATATTCGACTTTGCTGGTAGTTAGGGAAATACAAATTAAAACAACGAATCTGACACATTGGCTTGACAAAATTAAAACAGACTAGTAATACTCAGTGCTGGAAAGTGTGTGGGGACACGGGAGCATCATTCATTGCCAGGGCGTGACGGACTGCTGTCATCTTTAGAAAAGACATGTAGCAGCATCTATTAAAGTTTAAAATATCTACAGTTTTACTTTTAGGAATCTTTCCTATAGGCCATCCCTGCGAGAATGTTTACCATAGCATTGTTTGTTAGGGGAAAAAAAAAACTAAAATTAAAATGAATGTCCATTAGTTAAAATATTAACTAAATCGTATTATGTCTCCACCATCGAATATAAATTAGGCAGCTATTACAGGGAAAAGAATAAATAACAACTTACCCTTACAAACACAAAAAAGGTCCTGATGGATTTTTTTTCATTTTTCATATATCATAATGCATTCTCCTTTAACATAGATTGTTTTATTAGTAATATGTCTTTTGCTTTATTTTTTTATATTAATAGACATTTTAAAAGTTATTCATATATGTCAAAGGTCTGAATCTGCCTATGTCCCTTACTGATAGGGGTGGCTCTTTTCAGCAAATTTGCTAGGGAATGCAGTACCAAGATGTGGTGTTAATTGGAAAACAAGGTCAAGATGGAGAGCATTGTGTTTATGTGTAGTATGAGCCAATTTTTATTTTTTTAAGAAGAAAAGGCAAAATCCCAATTTATGTATATACACTTTTATTTAAGTTTGTGTGTGGAGAGGGATGTAGATGAAATTGTTTTATATTTCTAACACGGATAACCTCGGGGGAACAGGATTAAAGGGGGACCCACAAACTGTTAACTTTTTCTGTATACACCTCTTTACTGCTCGGTTTTTGACAGCAAACATAAATGAGTTTTATATTACCTTTAAGTGGAAAAGTTTTTGATTACTCCAAAAAACAAAGATCACTAACAAAGAAGAAGTGGTAGCTAAAACTCAAGACATGCTTAATAAACACTATGGAGCTACTAATTAATGCTTATGAGGGAAGTGGCACTGCCCCAGCACTCATGGAGCTCATGGCCAAGATGGGAAGAGAATGACATGAAGCCCTAGAGAACAATTAAAAACCCACAGGGGTTCAGAGGCTCACTGGGTCTGGGGCATTCAGAGAGAGCTCTACGGTGGACGCTTCCAAGGCTTTGAGAGTGGAAGGACTTGGATGAATGGAGGATTAGGGGAGCACAGGAGATAGCTGCATCATGAACCAAATGCCCCTGGGTGTGCCTGAGCCCGGCAATGAGAGGTCGGGGTCTGGGAAAGGGCCTGGCACACTGTTCCTGCTCAGGAAGCTTCCTGAGCTCTGCCCAGCACATCTCCTACTCTTTGGAAGGTGGCACTGGTAAACGAGAGTTTGTACAGTGGTCTGAATGCTGCCTTCGCAAAGGACCGGTTTCGGTTTCCCTTCAAGGACTGGTTCTTTGGGGAATGACTCATACAGCCAGACTGCTCTCTGCTCCGAGGGCTGAGCCAAAGGCAGGTCCTCGAATGTCTGGGCACCCCACCAGGGAGCACAGGCCTGCAAGGCTCACCTCTGGGGTCGCAGAGCAGCATTCATGCCAGGCCCAACTCTGGCCAGTTCCCATAGCCACCTCCACCTCAGGTCAATCCACCCCAGGTCGACCTAGAAGCACGTGGTCAGGTGCTCTCTTGCCAGCTGGTATGTGAGCTGCTCAAGGGCAGAGACCAGGTCCGTCTGGTCCATGCTTATTTGTCCAGCACCTGGCCAGAGCGGTGCTCAGTGCATATATGTCTAATGTTGGTTCATAGCATTGGTCTTTGCCAGAGAAGCTCTGATTTTCCACCCTCGTGTCTGGCAGAGCCATAATACCACCAGAGATTGGGAAATAAGAGTTGGGATCTGGGGGTTACGAGACTGATAAAGAATATTTTGTTTGGCCATGAAGAGATAGACGCATCCATTTCTGCTAGTCCCCTCTCCCAGCCCTCAGGAGGCTTGTTCCCACCCAGAAAGAAGCTGACCTGCGTCGGGTAGCTCGCGTGGCCTCCAGAGAATCATGCCCCCGGCCCATTTCCAGTCTGACACTGGAGGTGTTAGCTTGGTCCTGCTCAGCCTATACCAATTCACTATCCTGAGAAGGTGGGGGAAGGACAGATACTGCCTTCTCGCCACACAACTGAGGGCTCTTCCAACCCAACCCCCCTATTAATTCCGGCTCGACACCCGACCATTGAGCATCACTCAGCATTAAGCCTGTGCAAGGCCCTCGGCCCCATGAACTTGGAGCTGGCTACCCCCAATCTGGGACTCACAGCTTCCCTTCTAGAACCCATAGGAATGATGACACCTTCCTCCTTCCGGTACAATCACTGCTTCTCCCAAAACCACAGAGGCTGGCTCCCTACCTTAAGTTTCAAAGTTTCTGGTTTTAAAAATCTTTGCTTTGGTGCCCATGAGTATTAAAGAACTGTACACTTGAAACTTATGTAATCATATTATCCAATGACACCCCAATAAATTGAATACAATTTAAAAAAATGTTTGCTTTCTGCTCAGGGGAACTGAGGTTCCTTCATTCATTCAACAAATATTCAGTGAGTGTTTCTTATGAGCCAGTCTGATCTACATGGTGGGGATAGAGCAGTGAACAAAACAGGCAAAAATTCCTACCCTCGTGGGGCTTAAATTTTAGCAGGAGAAGCAGAAGAAAAACTAATTAATTCCTAAGTCATTTATCAAAGCGCTATAAAATAAATCAGGGGTTATGTTAAATAGGATCCTTCCCGGCTCTGCCTGCTCGCCTTTATCTCCCTGCTGAGGTGGTGTTATATGGTTCCCAAATGTTTGAGGTTCCAGTGAAGAGTTCATCTGTAATGGGATTATCTCCCGTCCTGTTTGCTTTCATTACATTTCCACTCTCTCCGAGCATGAGAATCTAACCTTACCGAAAGCATATTTTGGTAATCTGATATAAACTAAATTTAAACTTTGACCTCCAACAATAAAAATGCTACTTTCCCCCTCTGAAGACCTGATATTCAGATTAGGAGCCTGCCAGCTTCAGTTTCCGGGTTTTGAACTGATTTCTAATTAGATTCTAAGTATGACTCAGAAGGGCCAGAGCCGGGGCCCGGGCCCTGGCCCAGTGCTGCCCTCTCTTCTCCCATCCAGTCATCAGATGCCTCTCCTAGCTTTCCCGCACCCTTCCCTCCAGCTCCTGGTTTGTGGTATCACATCAGAGTACCCGGTTAGTGCTGAAAACGCAAAATGAAATTGCTGCCTTAAGCCACGGTGCGAATTTGCTATAATTCCCGTTTTGCACGAACTCCTTTAATCCTGGTATGGGTCAAGGTTAAGTACGAGCTTACTCCAATCTGCCCCCACGTCATGTTCTAATTCCTATAGGTTATCTTATTTAGAAATTAAGGCAAGCAAAATCCACGTGGGGGCCATCTGCAGCCAGGCCTGCTCCTTGCGTCTGAGACCGCTGCAGCCTCACTTCCCACCCAGCTCGTCAACCATTTTCCGTGTTTCAGAGTTTGTCATTTGTATGTTGTTCAGGTTTGCTAGACACCAAATTAAAACCTTGTTTTTAACTTTTTTTTTTTTTAAGAGACAAATTAAATAAGTTTCCGTCTGGGCCAGAATCAGCAACTAAAAATTCAAATTCAGGGATGTCCCTCTTTAATAACTGTTCACCGAGGAAGCATTTCCTGTTTATACATTGAGCTAATGAGAATCCATCACCCCTGTCAAATACACTGAACGCCAAATTCAAATGTCAAACCAAATGTAAGAGGTCACACATTTCCTTTGCTAACTAAAAGTGTAATTCATAAATATTATTGCTACCAAACTCTCCATCTACAACATTTGTTTAGAAATATGCACATGTAATATAAATTGTGATTAAGTTAAATGGGTATATTATTTCCTGTTTTAAGGGCTAACAGCAGCATGAATTATGCTTTACT
>NW_006443124.1:9090830-9100295 GCF_000325575.1 Pteropus alecto
AGGGCCAGAGCCGGGGCCCGGGCCCTGGCCCAGTGCTGCCCTCTCTTCTCCCATCCAGTCATCAGATGCCTCTCCTAGCTTTCCCGCACCCTTCCCTCCAGCTCCTGGTTTGTGGTATCACATCAGAGTACCCGGTTAGTGCTGAAAACGCAAAATGAAATTGCTGCCTTAAGCCACGGTGCGAATTTGCTATAATTCCCGTTTTGCACGAACTCCTTTAATCCTGGTATGGGTCAAGGTTAAGTACGAGCTTACTCCAATCTGCCCCCACGTCATGTTCTAATTCCTATAGGTTATCTTATTTAGAAATTAAGGCAAGCAAAATCCACGTGGGGGCCATCTGCAGCCAGGCCTGCTCCTTGCGTCTGAGACCACTGCAGCCTCACTTCCCACCCAGCTCGTCAACCATTTTCCGTGTTTCAGAGTTTGTCATTTGTATGTTGTTCAGGTTTGCTAGACACCAAATTAAAACCTTGTTTTTAACTTTTTTTTTTTTTTAAGAGACAAATTAAATAAGTTTCCGTCTGGGCCAGAATCAGCAACTAAAAATTCAAATTCAGGGATGTCCCTCTTTAATAACTGTTCACCGAGGAAGCATTTCCTGTTTATACATTGAGCTAATGAGAATCCATCACCCCTGTCAAATACACTGAACGCCAAATTCAAATGTCAAACCAAATGTAAGAGGTCACACATTTCCTTTGCTAACTAAAAGTGTAATTCATAAATATTATTGCTACCAAACTCTCCATCTACAACATTTGTTTAGAAATATGCACATGTAATATAAATTGTGATTAAGTTAAATGGGTATATTATTTCCTGTTTTAAGGGCTAACAGCAGCATGAATTATGCTTTACTTCAAAGAAGGCTCAAGTCACAAGCAGTTCTGCCTGAGTATAGCCCCACACTTTACACCCCCAGACTGGTTTTTGCACATTCATTCATAAATACTTTACATTACCCAGCCTTGCTGATAACTTTCACTTCTGCTGCCTTATAAAACAGCTCTTGCTATTGAAAAGGTCAGCTAAATGGACATAAACTTTGGGTCTAGCTACACTTAAAAACAAAAGTGGAAAAACAAAAAAGATTTACGAAGCCAGGGTCTTCATTGACCTCTGTGAGCATAATACCAGAGTCCAAATTAAACGGAAACTTTGCATCTGTGGCATGATTTAGTGGGAAGGGAATTGTTAGCACAGGAAGCAACACCCCAGATTTTAACTTCCAAAATTCATACCAGGGAGTAGGGGAACAAGTGGGGAAGCAACCTTTCATTCCATTTTTGACAACAAATAAATTCGACAAACGTCCTTAGTTTTAAAAACGTCTACACAAATTAATATTTCTATTATTTTAGGAAAACAAATTTTTTCCTAGCGAGGAAAACAAGGGACGCAGAACAAACAGAAATAGACTCTCACTCTGGAACCTGATAGGAAAATATCCTTATGGCACTCAAATAAAGGGATGAAAAAAGAAAGATCAGAAGCAAAATTGCCCCTTATCGGTTGTGCTCTGTCATTCAGGAAAGGAATGCAGTTTTACTCCCAGTAAATGACAACTATTACCAGTGACAAAAAAAAAAGAGGGGAGAGAGGGAGAGAGGGAGACAGGGAAGAGAAGGGAAGAGAAGAGAAGGGAAGGGAAGGGAAGGGAAGAAAAAAAAGAAAGTGAGCCAGCCAGCAAATAAACCCTCCCCTCTGCATAGCCTAGGTTGAGAGGTTTGTTCCCACAGGCAGGCTGCAGGGCTTAGCTCCAAATCTCAGCAGAGTCCCACTTCCCAATCAGCGAGGCCTCTGGGCCTCCTTCCCATGGGAGTCAGGTCCTTCTGGGCTGAGGCTTGTGGAGGAGAGCTCTGGGCGAGATGTTCCTCAGAGCTCTGAGTCATCATTGTTTCACAAACCTTTCCCAAGGGGAGCCAGCCTGACTCCATTGTGCAGACGATTTTGCAATGAAACCCAGTCTTTGATGTCATGGATTGGGAGAGAGGGATAAACTGGGTTCCTCTAAGAGATAACCAGGATGACTCTCCAGCTTTTGAAGTCTGGTGAAGAGTATTTCATAAACTCCAGCTTCAAAAGCAGATAAAAAACAGATACCACTGGAGCTCCTATCTAGGGACACTCTGCTCCTTTACCACTAGGCGAGCAGGGGCCACCTCTTACCTGCCCTCTGGTCTCCCCCAAAGTTTAGGCTGAGGGAGTGGATTTGGGTTTAGAATAGATGCTGCTGCAGAACAGCTTTAATGTGGCTTTCATTACATATTTTAAATAAGGTTTCCAATAGCTTTCCATCATAATATAATAGTTATATCATTGGGTATTTTAAATATAGTGGCTTCATATCTGTTAACTGTGATTTGAAGTCTAGCCAAAGAAACGATTTTCTATTCCATATTTTTTATTGGGGTATAATTTACATAAAGTGAACACTCAGGCCTTAAGTGGTCTGTTCAATCAGTTTTGATAAATACATATGAAGACACGGAATATTTCTCTCACCCAAACAGCTCCGCACACCTCTTCTCAATTTTCCACCCCTAGAATCAACCACTAATCTGATTTCTATCACTATAGGTTATTCTAGAATTTCCTATAAATGGACCACGTAGTATGCACATTTTTGTATCCAGCTTCATTTGCTCATATTTTTGAAACTCATCCATGATATTCTGTGTATTAGTAGCTCATTCCTTTACATGCTTGCTTTTCTGTGATATGACTGCAGCATAGTGTCTCTATCCATTCATTCTTCACTGACGGACACCTGTTTCAGAAATTATGAATAAGGTTGCTATGAACGTTCTTATACAAGAACTTCTGTGAAAAGAGATTTTCATTTCTCTCAAGTAAACACCTAAGAGTGGAATTGCTGGGTCATAGGGTAAATGTATTTTTAACGTTTTAAGAAACTGCCAGTTTTTCAAAGCGGTTATACCATTTTCGCCAGCAATGCATGAGAGTTCCAGTTCCTCCATGTCCTCACCACATTTCATGCTGTCAATTTTTTCACTCTAACTCTTCTAGTAGATAACTTCTAGTGGATAACTAATGGTAATGCACCGTAATTTTAATTTGCATTTCCCTGATGCCTAATGATGAATATGTCTTCATGTGCTTACTGGCCATTTTATCTTCTTGAGTGACAAGTGACATTTCTATTCAAGTGTTCTGCTCAGTTTTGATGAATATATATGTTTAATTTCCAAATATTTGAGGAATTTTGTAGGTATCTTATTGCCATTGATTTCTACTTTAATTCCTTTTTTTTTTTTTTTTAGAAAACATACTTACAAATTCAGTCCTTAGAAATTTATTTAGACTTGTTTCATGGTCCAGTATTTATGGCCAATATTGAGGAATGCTCCCTGAGCCCTTGAGGTGTTCATTTTGCTTTTGTTGAGTGGAGTGTTCTATAAATATCAATTAGATCGAGTTATTGGCACTGCTGTTAAAATCTTCACTAATCTTTCAGTCTATCAGTTACTTAGAGAAGGTCTTAAATTCTTCAGTTTGATTCAGCTTTAGTCCTGTCGATTTTTGCTTCGTGTTTCATGCAGCTTTGTTATTAGGTACAAATGCTAGATGTTTATGTCTTCTTAATTAATCCTTAATGTTATTACAAAATTCCCCTTTTATCTTTTTATCATCTTGAAGTTTACTCATCCTGATATTAGTATGGCTTTACCTGTTTTCCTACGTTTAGTGTTTGCACATTTTCCCACTCTTTCACTTTTAACCTGTTTGTGACTTTAAACTTAAAGTGTCTTTCTTATAAACCACATAGAGTTGTGTCTTACATTTTTATCAGTATGGCAATCTCTGCCTTTTAATTGGAAAGTTGATCCTTTTACAGTTAATTCAATTATTTATATATTTTGATTTTAAACATACCAAATTTGGGTTTGATTATCTGTCCTCATGCCCTTTGTTTTTGTTACGCCTAGCCTAAATTTTTGTGAAGAAATATTTTTATTATTTCATTTCATCTCCTCTACTGACATTTTAGACATGCCTATTTATACTTACAGCGATTCTCTAGAGAGTGCATGTTTACATCTAATTCATCACAGTTAACTTTCAAAAAACATTTTATTTCTTCAAGAACAATTTAAGAACTTAATGACAGTATATTTCCAATTATAGCTCTCTCACCCTTTCTGCTCTTGTTGCCATAGGTTTTGGTTCTAAACAACTATAAACTCCCATGTTCTTTTGTTATTATTTTTACTTCAAAGAACTAATTATATGTAAAGCATTTTAAAGGTGCTTTTTATTTATAGACCTATTTACTGTCTCTGCTGTTCTTCATACGTATACATCTCTCCTGTAGGTCCAGGTTTTTATCCGAGATCATTGTCTTTCTGATGATGAGAGAACTCTTTTTAGCATTTCCCACTCTCCTGGAGATTCTTTCAGCTTCTGCCTACATGAAAATATCTTTATTTCATCTTGATTTTTGAAATATATTTTCACTGGATATAGAATTCCAGGTTGACAGGTTCTTTTTGGTTTGTTTTTCCTTGCAGTACTCTATAAAAATGACATTCCATTGTCTTCTGATCTCTATGGTTTCTGATGAGAAGTTAACTCATTTGTTCTTTTCTGTATAGTTTTTTTCTTTCTGGATGCTTTAATACTTTATCTTTTGTTTTTAGCAGTTTGTGGATGAACCTGCTTGTGGTTCTCTAGGCTTAGTGAGCCTGCGGTTGTTTTTGTTTTTGTTCATTTTGTAAAATGCTTGATCCCTAGCTCCTCAAATATTACTTCTGCCCTTTTCTCGCTCACCTTCTTCTTCTAGGACTCCAATTACATGTGCGTTAGACCTTTTGGTGTTGTCCCATAGATCTCAGATGATCTGTTTAATTTTTCTACTCTTTATTCTCTTTTTATTTCAGTTTAATTTCTAATAACATGTCTTTAAGTTTGTCACGTCTAATCTCTATATAAGTGCATTGACAGAATTTTTCATGCCTCACGTTCTGTTTTTTCATTTCTAGTATTTCCATTCAGTTCTCTTTTTATAGTTGCCATACTCTACTAAACTTCCCCTCTGTTCATCCATGTTGTCCACCTTTTCCACTCGATCCTTTAACATATTCATCACAGTGATTTTATAGTTCCTGTCTGATAATCCTAACATTTGAGCCAACTTTGGTCTGGTTCTATTGACTATTTTATCTTTGGACAAGTGGTCATATCACTGTTTTTGGTGTGCCTGTGTCATAAGTTTATACTGAATGCCACACATTGTCTGCAAAATGTGGTGCAGACTAAAGTAAATATTCCCCCAAATGGAGAATTCTCTTATTCTATCAGACTGTTAATGTGAATTAGTAGCTAGTCTGAACTTAAGCTGGGTCTGGACTGCATCTTAAAATTCTCTTAGTGGTAGATTGTTGTACCCCATACTTAAAGCGCCCCATACTTAGGGCAAAGCCTAATATGATGGAGAGTTTCTCTGAATTCTCCTACACCACCTACGGCTTCAGCAGGCTCTGTACTACAGAAGACACACACACACACACACACACGCTCTCTCAGCATTCTCACCCCTCTCCTAATTTATTTAGGCAGCTCTATATACTTGGGCCTCAGAGAGGATCACTCTAGGCTCTCCTGCCTTTCCCCAAGTAGCACATGACCACTGTCTCATTCTCGGTATAGAATCCAGAGCTTGGGCAGTTTTCAGGCCCTTACCCAGAAGTAATGACCACTGATCCTTTCCTCTGCAGCATCCAAGAGGGTTTCTCCTGGTTCACCTGCTCTAGCTTCAGTGCTAGGCAGGCCTTGTGTACCTCTGCCTCAAGGGTGGGGCTCCCTCAGCACCCCTATCCTCTCCCAGTGGCAGACAGCCTCTGTCTCTTACTCTTGAAAGGTCAGGAGCATGGGAGGGTTTTTGCTGGTCTTCCTGCTTTAACTACAGACTCAGGCAGGTTCTGCATACCTGCTCCCCAGAGAGTTCTATTCTATTCTCCTGCCCTGCCCCCAACCTTTCTTGTGAGTTCTTGGTGAAGGCCCATGGACAAAGGTGAGCAAGCAGATACCTCTAATGTCTGGGGCTTCCAAGAATTCTAAACTGTTATGCTAGCTCATAGTTGGCTCTTAAAAATTCATTACAATTTCAGCTGTTTTCTTCTTACTTGCTTCTATGATGGCTACTTCTTCCTCCTGCTGTTCTGCCCAAGGAGACACACATCTCATCTCTCCTTAAAGGGGCTGTCACTCTGGATTCCAATTTGCTAGATTCTCTTGTGTTCTCAGCTCTCTGATGGACTTAAAAATACATGATTTTGTAAAGTGTCTGGCTTGTTTTTTGTTGTTGCTGTTTGTTGGTTTTTGTTTGCTTCCTTCACCAATTTTGCTCAGGTGGTACAAGAGGCTTGTTCTTATTGATAAGCAACATTCTCTTGCAACCCTTTACATTGTAGGTGGAAGCTATTATTAAGTATAAACATTAAAAACCTCTCTCTTTTAGTATGCATTTATATGCTTTCAGACATAATTTCACTTTTGTGCATTTATTCTTTTCTAATTACATTGAAATGAGATCTTCCTCTTCTCCCTTAGTTCCATAGCTCCTTGCACATAGAACTTATGAACAGTAATGAGGTAAGAAAGTTGTGCACAATCAATGAAGGAATTAACACTATTAGAATAATTATAACAAACCTTTGTTGTGCACAAAGCAGGTAGTGTTTTATATATGTACGATTTCATTTCTCACGACTCAATGAGAAGAGATACCGTTTTCCATACCAGGAAATTCATGCTCAGAGAAATGAAATAACTTACCCAAGGCCACACAGCTAATAACTGGAGAAACCAGGACTTGAACCCAGCAATCTAGATTCTACAGCTATAATCTTAACCTCCATGTCATAATGGAATAAGTGAAGGGTTAAATGTTTACTTCAACTAAATTCTTTCATTGATGACCTGACATCTCAGTGTTAATTCATACAGTTCTCCTTGTATCCAAGGCCACAGCAACATACATAAACACACACACACAAACACACACACACACAAACACTTTTTTCATACGAATCTTCCACAAGGAAGTATTGCTCCCAGACATCGTCTCACCATAATGCCTTACATCATCTTACTGCCTTAAAGAGGAGCCACCCTCCAGTCGACCCAACCAATGACGTAAGGGGCTGAGGGCCAAGAATGGATGGAAGCTGCGGAGTGTGGAAGCAGAGCAGCACAAGGACTAGCCTGCAGATAAGTCCTTGGGAAATCGCAGAGAAAAGATATGACTGCCTAGGGAGAGTCCTCGAGGTGCTGGAAGTCTCTGCAAACAGCCTGACCCGGGAGGGATTAGGGAGCCTCGATGCACTTTAGGTCACCAATTAATGGATCTGAAGGCCAAACCCAGGGTTTCAAGAAAGTAGAAGGAAAAATTCGTGTACCTACATTTACAATTCGGCAGTATAACTTCCCAGACAAGCTGTCTAGAGTAGAGCTCCCTCTTCTTGAAACAATCTCTTGGCTGTTCAAAGGAAGACTTTCTCAAACCACTTTAAAAACTAGAGACATTGCCATTAGGGGCGAAGAGATCAAAAGCACCTTAATCTCCTCTATCAGTGGGCCAGCCACTTACCAAGTCTGAGAATGCTCCCCATGTGCTGCTTCCTGAGCCTGCCTGACAGTCCCTAGTAGCTTGAATCGTGGAAAACAGAAATATGGTTTTACTTATGCAAGTCTCTATCTCTGGGAGATGCATGGAATGATAACACAATGGCCCAATCATCTCCCACCCCAATGGCTGCAAAAAGGTATTTCAGAATTCATAATTGGAATAGCTGTGGTTGCTTTCTTTAAAAGAGGGATCAAAACATTGAAACCCATCCAAGAGCACTGCTTGTGTAACCTGAGAATGGGCAGTATGCATGAACGGGGCACGCACAAGGCACTTGGCCTCATATTTTTAAGAAAGATTCCCTCAGCATTCCTCAGGGAAAAGTGGGCCCCATGGCTCCAAGCGCCACTTGTATAAGAGGCTGGTAATGCAGGCTTACCTGTCCTAGGCTCTCTTTTATACCACTAGGTTGCTACAAATAAAGGTTGTATTAACAGAAGTTCACTTCTAAGAACAAAGGAGGTGAGGCCCTTCTTGCTTCTGTATGGCTAACTTGCACAGGGTGTACTGCATTCTGAACCCTCGTACTTTCGGGTGAGCTTTGCCCATACACAGTGAGTGCTATGGAGAATGCTCAAGATGAAGGGAATTCTAGGACCAGGATGTAGGAAATGGTTGTAGACTGGACAAATTCAGCCTGCTTGTGTTTTTACTTCTGTTGATGATGATTAGCATTCTAACTCATTTACCTTTCTCACATTGCACTCGGGTCTCACGAATACTGACTCTTCCCCTTCAACTAAATTTTGAGCTCCTTGAGGGCAAGGATGGTGGGTGGCTAACACACAGTACCTGGCATGCTCAAGAAATATCTGTTGAATGAATAAGTGAATGGCTGCTTTGGGAAGGTGAATTCACAGATGCCACTGTCTGCCCACCCTACACTTCCAAAGAATAAAGTGATGACCCTGGCCTGCCAATGGAAGTGGGTAATGAAATTCTGCCTGACTTCCAAAGAGATTCTTGGGGCTAAAGGATTAGGCTCCTCCTGACTCTGTAAGCAAGGCGGACTCTCACTGTAGAAAGCATAATAATACCAAATCTGAGGAAGCCAAAGATAGGGATTGAAGTGGAGTCCTGAAGCCATGAGATGTCAGACAAATTGCTTAGCTCTTCTGAGCCTCTGCTCCCTTATTGAAAAGAGGCTAAAATCAGGGCTGGCTCACAAGTGTTGCTGGGAGAATCAAATGACATGCTGGCAGTAATGGGCACATTAAAAACTATAGAGGGCCCTAAATAGGCAAGGAGAAAGGACAGTGACAATACTGGACATAAATGGCAATCCAGGGAGAAGGGACAGTCTGGCCTAAGACATGGATTGGGAGGGTGTGGGGAAGAGCTCTAGAACTGGCTGGGCCCAAGGAACTCAAACCCTTCACTTGCAGGCAGCCAATCAGGACATTTGGGCTAACTCTCTAAACCTAGCCAGGAGGCTGGCAGTGAAGTCGGGAGGCAGAGGGAGTCCCCGCACAGGGGTATGGGGGCCCCATGCCATAGTCTGCACATCCAGGACAGAAGGATGAAGCTCATTACTATTGTTCTATCGTTACCCTCAAAACACTGAGAACACACCCGGCCCCTCATTATGATGTTCCCCTCTTGCTTTGGCCACTAGGAGGCTCAGAGTCTAATTTGCAGCCTACCCTCAGTAAGAGCACTAGACCTGTAGCTTTTTATTTTTTAACACCTCTCCTATGAGACTGTAAGCTCCAGGGAGCAGGAACCATGGCTGTTTTGTTCACTGCTATACCCACAGAGCCAGGCAATACTCAAATGCTTGCTCAATGACCCACCATCCCTGCTCCGTTACC
>NW_006443124.1:9100345-9104384 GCF_000325575.1 Pteropus alecto
ATCCTACTGTAACAGCTACATTTCTGAAACCACCTCAGATCCTCTTTTGTACATGGTGGGGTACAAATAAATATATAAGAGAAAGAGGGTATAACAAATAAAGAATCCATGGATGCATTAGTCACCCAAGCAGCTTATATAACAACATGGCTCTGCTGACCTTTCTCGCCCCCATGAGGAGGCAGGCCAGGTGGGCGCAGACACAGAAGATGCCATTTCTGAAGTTCAGCTTGTCCTTAGGAGGCCCTCCTACCAGGCTGCCCCAGAGATTATGTTACCTCCAGACCCAGCTGAAAGGTTGCCTAGCAACACTCATCAGCCTTCTGGCCTCTAAATCCCTCATTTGTGTCTTACATGCACACACTGCAGTGTTAGCATGACCCTGAGTACTATCCGCCTCCCACAACTCTCCACCTAAAATGAGCCCAATCTGCCTGCATTACTAGGACCTTCTAAATCTAGCCTGTGACTTCCAGCCTGGACCCATGGGTTCCCATGGAACAAGAGCACAGAATATGCAAGCAGACTGAGCTTCAAGCCCCAGAGCCACCACCATGTTTGGTTAGCGCATGTCAGAAAGAGGCCAAGAGAAGAGGAAAGACGAGCTGAAACCCTCATACATCCAGTCGATGCGGACCCCGTCAGCCCAGGAGCCGCGTCCTCTGAGAGTTTCTTCTCTCAGGCCAACACTTTATTTTTCATCCAGAAGGGTCAAAAACATGCAAATGTGTAAATAAATGAAGCGTTGCTTAAGATAATGTCTAAACAGTGTACAAAAATAAATATCCTTACTCTAAAGCAAGATAGTATATAGTTTCCTGAGGAACCAGGAAAACAAGAAGCAATTTTGGGGGAAAATAGCTTTGAGACCCAAATTTTACCTGTAGTGTCCAGAAACCATGAAAGAGAGTGAAGAGCAAGTATTTACTGAGTAGTGCCCCCAAACTCATAGACTCCTAAACACGGGCCAGAGGAGTAGACGTGGACCCTCTGCCCTACCTCCTGGCCCTGGGAAACCCGGCCAGGCGGCCTCCTCACAGCCAGTGAGTATAGATTTCATCGTGGCCTCTGGCTGCTCCCCCAGCTTAACTACCAGGCAACTGTCAGCTATAAGGGTGTCAGGAGGAAAACACTCTTCTCTTCCATTTTACTCAAAGAGTAAGCCATGCTTTCTTGCATTGGGTCTAAAACCAGTCGACTCCATCTAGCCTCTCTCTTTCGACCAAAAGTAAAAATGTTAAGCATTACATACAAAAAAAGCAATCTCTTTATGACAAAATAGCAGGGGGAAGGGTCAAATCAAGACTTAATTGCTGTGCCGGCCAATATCGTAAATAACAACATAGTCTACTTCAGTTTAAATGTAATTAATTTAAATGAAATATAAGTAAAAATTTAGTCCTTCAGTTGCACTAGCCACACATGAAAAGCTCAACAGGCACATGTGCAATGGCCGCTGTGTCAGACAGCTCAGACATGAAAGAACGTTTCCATCACTGCAGAAAGTTCTATTGGACGGCACTGCTCTGGACCACTCCTGGCTGTGGTCACAAAGGTCCAGCTATCCCAAACAGGATGGACTCAGTCAGCAGGCCCTGGTGGTCTCTGGTCATTACTTCTAAGCTAGACTCTGAGTCTTTAGTCTCAGAAAAAAACCCTACATTCAAGGCCCAAATGCTTGCAGGACTTTTCCTAGTACACCTAAACCCCCTCATTCCAGTGCCGTGACTCAACCAGACTTATCCTCTCATTCCATCAAAAGTTACTTTACGACCCATCTCTCGAGCCATACTGTCACACTGCTCTAGGAGTATATTGGTTGGAATGGTGACTCTCCAAAAGATATGTCCATCCAGAACCTGTGAATGTGAACTTATTTGGAAAAAAAAGGTCTTTGCAGATGTAATTAAGTTAAATATCTCAAGATGAGATCACTCTGGCTTACCCCAGGTTGTCCCCAAATCCAATGACAAGTGTCTTTATAAAATAAGGAGAAGATACAGAGGCCACGTGAAAAAGACAGAGACTGGAGTTAGGTAGCTACACACCAAGGGAAGCCCAGGGTTGCTGGGAGCCACCAGAAGCTACAAGTGAGGCATGGAACAGATACTCTCTCAGGGCCTCCAGAAGGAACCAGCCCTGCCAAGACCTGTATTTTGAACGTCTGGCCTCCAGAACCGTGAGAGAATAAATCTGGGAAACTAATGTAAGGGGTTGATGGGAAATTATGATTGTATGGGTTTCATCTTCCAGGGGACATACATTTAGCATCTATACTTGGCCTATGATGTCTAGCCTGGATCTATGGGTTCCTTTGAGCATGAGCACAGAGGAGACAAGCTGACCAAACTTTGAGTCCCAGAGCCACCATGTCTGATCTGTACATGCCAGACAGAAACACCTGCTAGTGGTGGCAGAGAATGATTTGGGGACCATGAGGCCTTCTCAGGTCTCCTCAAATGACAGCATAGAGATGGCTATGGTATACCTCCCCCCACACTGTCCAAACCCTTGTCTGCTTGGAGCCCCCTCCTCCACGCTGTGCTCAGCCAGGCTGTGCTTCACCCCTTCCCTCCTCTCCTTTCCTTCTGCTCTCATTCCTACTCTTATTCCAAGTCTCATCTCAAACCCCACCCACTCCAGAAAGCCTCCTCAGGCCACCCTATCCCAGCGTGACAGCCACAGGCCGTGACTAAAGGAGCCCTGGGTTCCAGGCTTGGCTTAGCCACGCCCTCACTGTGAGGCCTCGGTATGCCCAGGCAGCATACTGCAGCGGGAGGGGGAGGCTAGGCTGTCTCGATGATTTCCAGCTCTCACATCACACGTTCGCCAAAATGGACCATTATCCACCCTTTTGGCCTGGCATGCAATAAATAGTAATAGTAATAATGTTCATTTTGATAATAAAAATGAACATTGACTGAGCTGGAAATGATGCTAAATGCTTTACATACATGATCACATTTAATCCATATTTTTGGATGGATGGATGGATAGATGGATGGAGTGAGAAAGGGAGAGGAGAGGAGAGGTTCCACTCTAACCAAGTACCAGACTCACCAAGGCAGAACCCTGTTTCCCCTGGCTGGACCCAGCACTGAACTTAACTCACCACTAGGAGCTCAGTAATTAGGGACTGAACACCAAAGAACTCACAGCAAGGGGACCAGATTTAAAAAGTCTCTTACATCTGAATAGGGCACCCCCATTCTCCATCGCCTATCCACCCACCTCCTCCTGTGGATTGTTGGAGCTTCTAAAAGGACTCAGAGCCCCCAAATGAGTGACTACTGACAGCGAGCGGATCCTTGCAGATGCTGACCCAGTGCATGTCCGACTACTTCTCCAGCCCCCTTGCCTGAGCACTGTGGAGCAGACACATGTGAGTCAGCATGGAACCGTAAGCCAGCAGGGTCAACCTTTGTGTCAATACGTGCTAGATGTCAGGATCCTCTCGGGTGCCTGAGAGCTGTCTGAAGTGATCCATCCCCTGGCGCCTTGGCTGCTCGTCTGGGCCGCCACTTTTCGCTTTCACTTCTTTATCACGAGTAGCCTGAGCTCAGGGGCCTGACTGAGGCGCATTATTTCTGATCCGGCCAGGGGAGGCCAGGACGGCTGCAGTCAGCCTTGTCCTCGTTACTCTGCAGGGAACAGGCCTCGCTCGCAGGACCCTATCATTCAGACACTGGGGCACACAGCTGGCTCCCTGGGGGGCTCACCTGGCTGGTGAGGGCACAAAGTAAACTCTGGTAGCAACTCTGAACCCTCAGGAAGTTGCTGGATGTAAAGCATTCGCTTTTCTTCTCCCACAGGAACCCAGGCCAGGCGGCAGGGGCCCCTGGGGCACCTCACAGAGCCAGAAGGCGCCTCTTGCTATTAGCTCAAATAAAGAAAATAATGCCGGGGGGATTGAATTTTCTGCAGACTTGTTTAACTTGGTGATTTCTGAGCACTTGGTGCTGGCAGTCATGGGGGAGTGGGCTGCCAGCTGGCGATTTATCAGCAGCTTTTTGAGAATATTCGTCGGCTTCTTAAAGCA
>NW_006443124.1:9104433-9108603 GCF_000325575.1 Pteropus alecto
CCCAAGGAAAACGTGTGACTCAATAGTCTCTTCAGCACCTAAAGAGTCCAGAGAACTGGGGGAAGGTGTTGTCTCCCCCTAACCAATAAGCAGAACTCCCCCAGAAAGGCACGGGGGCTGTCCTGGGGAGGAGAGAATCCTCCGGGTGGAAGACCGGGGATGGCAGGTGTGGGCGCATCCACGCTCACTGGCTCATTCCTCTGTCCTGCGTGCCAGGCACCCTGCTGTACACAGGAGCAGGACTGCCCAGGGTTCTGCTCTTGCAGAGCTTATAGTCTGGTGGAAGTTTCTGAAAAGATTGGATCCCTGTTTGTTTTTTTCAGCTGGGAAAATTTAGGCAACTTGTTTAACCTCTCTGAACCTCGGTTTCCCCATTCTAATGCCTAATCACAGATCTGTCGTGAACCTTTGCTAGAGGAAGGGGAGCGATTGGTGACATCCTACCGAAACCAGGGGGTCATCTGCCAGTCCCCACCGACCCTCCCTGCTGTACCCAGACAACCTGGAGTCTGGCCTCCAGGCTTGGTCCTTGGGGGCAGCGTGCAACATGCCTGCAGCTCTGGCTAGAGAGGGCAGCTCTGTCCTAAGTCTCCTCCACACCCCTCCATTCCCTGCTCAAGCCTCAGCACTAGTTGGAGGTAATCCTTCCTGGCAACCCACAGCAGCATTTCTTTCTCTGTGGCTTTTCTTCTCTGGTCCTTGGGCCAGTAGGTCCTGATCACACTCCCAGCCTCCAGGCCTCACCTCTCCCCAAAGAGACAAAGACTGCGATGAGCAGCTTTCTTCTCATGGCCCGGGTCATCTCAACCACCCTTGCCCTCTCTCTCACAGACCAAGGTCCAAAGACTCGAGTCTTCCCGTTAATGCTCCTGCTGGATGCTCCTGCTTCTCCAACAAACTTCTCTCCTGGCTTCTCAGTTTCCAGCACCAGGCCTGCAAACATCACCTTCGGAGCTGCCACCTCCAGGGAGAAGGCCGTGCACTGTCCAGTTGTGACTGAGTGACAAGGCAGTCGCCCAGTGCAGGCACTGAACTGCATTACTGGTCGACATTTGCTGAAATTGTCTATATGCCAGATCACCTCCTTTAATCTTCACAACGACCCTACGTGGCACAGATGCTCACCCCTACCTCAGGGTAAACTGAGGCTCAGAGAGGCAAGGCAAATGGCCCAAGGTCACCATGCAGTAGGTGATGCGGCTGAGTGAGAGGGACCTAAATTTAGGCTGGAAGGACCATCAGGTGGAGTGGCCGTGGTATAGAGAGCAGAACCAGAGAGGCCCTGGGAGCTATACTCGGGGTAGCGACATCCCTGAGGTCTTGTCTCCTTCCCACGCCCCCACTCACCCACCTCCAAGGCTGGCCTCTGACTTTGGGAAGCAACTCTATAAACAACGAACTCTCCTCACTCGAGCTTTTCCGCCTACCTCTGGAAGGAATGAATCTATCTACTCCCTACCCCCATCCCATCCCCAAGACAATAAACTCCATGAAAGCCTGCTATGTCCACAGTAGCAGAGCTGCCCTGACTGAAGGGATGGGAGGGGTGGGGTGTGATTTTTTTTAAGCCATCAAAACCCAGTGTGAAAACCTCAGCCTAGAGAAAACAGCAAAACCTTCACCAAGAGTATATTTGGGCAACTGCACTGCAGATAACTTCCTTTTTCTACTTTCGTCTGATTCCTAAATGTTATTTAATTTTAAAATGGGATTTAAAAAAAAAATGCAAACATCAAAAGTGGAAGGAGGCAGAGGTGGAAAAGGAGGAGGAGGAGGAGGAGGAGGGAGAAGAAAAAAAGAGAAAACAAGAAGGTGAGAAGCCTGAGGAAAACCTCAGAGCCGAGCATGACGATGCCCATTTCCTGGCGGACTGTCCCCGGGCCCACCTTCTTCATGGAAAGGACAGCGACATCGCTGGCCCGCAGAGTGTTGGACCTAAGCAGATCTTCACACTCATCTAGGGCGGAGATCAAGGACACAGACAGAAGCCACTACACAAGGAAAGACAGAGGCTGGTCAAAACTGGGGACCTGGGCACTTTGGGCTGATGCTCTGGGGTCTCCTTGACAAATCCTGCTTCTGGTTAAGTGTCGCCGACCACAGGTCCCCACCACCCACTGACCCTCCTCCAAGAAAGAAAGTGGGACACAGACCTCCTAAGGCTCATTCCGATGCTGTCCTTGACCTTCTACCCAGAGCAGCCACCAAAAGAGCAGAGACACTGTATAGCGGCGAAGCACCACCTCTGCACGCTTTCGTGGAGGATGAAATTCCCACCAGCACACGTCCCTGGCTGGCTGCCACTAATTTCCCAGGACAAGCAGCCTTACCTCAACCTTGAGAATACACGAGAGTAGCCACGAGAGGGGGGGATGGTCAGCGACTTCCCAACATTCCAGTCTGAGTGATGTCTGTCACCCCTTCCCTTGAATGCCAGGACCGAGAGGGGCCCAGGAAGTGGCACATGTGTCATGGTAGGGGCCAATTACACAGGCTAATAACAAGTCCGTGCCGGGGCCCAGAGTCACCCAGATGGTAGAGGAGATTTATGGCCCAAACCTGACTTCCCAGAATCCAGTGACGGCAGGAACAGAGAGCAGCAGACCTGACAGAGCTCTCTTCCAGGTCTCGCTGGGAGCCAGTGTATTTTTGGAGGACTGAGGCCTCGCCTGCTTGCTGTACTTTATTGCTGGCAGAGAGACGGGAAATTTATTACTTTACAAATCATACTGTTCATAGCATAAATGAACTGTCTGGCTGCGGCACGCTCGAGCCCAGATGATTTGCGAAATGTCTAATGGTAAGCGGAGTTATGCTATCTGCTTACGGCCTCCGAGACAAAAGCCAACCGTAACGCAGAGCATCTGCACAGTGTAACTTGAGGCCAGCAAATTGGCTGCGACTCATAAATGTTGGCTCAGCAGCATTACATAACTCGGTGCGCTCGGCCAGGGACTCGGAGGAACACAGGGCAGCCCCCGAGCCCGGTAAGGCGGCCCTGACAGGGCTGTGGATGACAAGCAGGGCACCACGGGGGCTTGGAGCCCAAGGTCAGGGCCAGGCCGAGCTCCACAGCCTGGCCAGTCCTGAGGCCTGCTAGCAATCAAGAGGCAGGATAGGCTCCTCAACCCTTCTGCTCCAAATTCCCTAAACTCCAGCTAGGAGGACAGCCTTGCAATCACTGCAGCCCCAAGGTGCACAAGGCAGGGAGCGCCCAGCGCCCACAGGTGGTCTACTCTCTGTTGATTGGCCCGACTGGCAAGCAGATACGACTGATCACGTGATCACCACCATCAACAGGCTCAGCCCTGTGCCTGGGACATGGGACATCACTAGGAAGGAGGGGATGGCACACACCATCTACAGAGGAAACCATGAGGCCACTCAGACTCTCTGAGCTTTGGGCTCCCGAGAGTGGTATCGTCAGGCTGTTGGGGTTTTGCTCTCATGTGTATACACTGAGCATAGCATTTAATGATCTCTGTTTCCATGGAGGCGTCAAAGCGACCTGTGATGTACGAAGACCATCATTCCCATTACACAGGTAAACAAATCGGGGCTCAGAAGAGTCATGGCCCTTGATGAAGCTCATAGTCACTGAGTGGCAGAGCCAGGATTCCAGCTTGGGACCCCCTGGTCTTGAAGTTTCTGTTTTTCCCATGACGTCTTCCTTCCAGGATTTAGGGTGTCATTTTAAGGCTTCTCACTTCGTTGTGCTGTTTGGGATGGTGCCATCAGGCACTCAGCCAATTAGTACTTCCTACATGCCCAGCAATGGGTTATAAAAACGTTGTAGAAAAGAGGTGTCCATATCTGGCCCCCAGGAGCTCACCGTTTTCTCAGGTGTGGGCCCCAAAAGGCATGGGGCAGACACACTCTCCAAGAAGTCCAAGAAGGTGGGGTGTCAGGGAAAGCTTCTGGACAGGAGGTCCTCAAGTCACTCAGGCTCTGCTGTGGCCTAGAAGGAGCAGCACAGACCTTGCTCGCAACAAACCTCATTCCCACCTGTGGCTTGGGGACTCGGGTGACCTTCGTAGGGTAGAGCTGCCCATTTGCAGATGGGCCAAAGGGTTCTGCCCAAGTGCAGAGACGATCTTAAGCTCAGGCTTAGATGGCAGCACCAAGAAAAGGTAAACTACTGATTCTCAACCCAATGAAGTCGTTAGCTAA
>NW_006443124.1:9108732-9124538 GCF_000325575.1 Pteropus alecto
AAGAATCAAAATCACTCTTTCGGCACAGTTGATTTAAAAACAGAATGGTATTTGAAAACACTGATCTTTAACAAGGCTATCTTATAACCATAGAGAATTTTGAGTGTGCCACTTGGCAATAAAAATAAAAAGCTGTTTACTCAATACCCATCTAAAAATAGCCTAACTTTGGTTCACAAGCCTTGCAAGACACACGCTTGGGCCAGCGATATCATTCCCTCCCTCACTCTCTCACCTCACGTGTTCATTCAGCAGAGCTCATGTCTCCAGTCCCAGTCAAGGCCCAGCAGAAAGGGTCTCTTGGATTATCAATTCCCTCCATGTCACATGTCAAGTACAGATTAGGCCCCATGATCTCTGGAGAAGCTTAAATTCAGTTATTGGATTTTTTATAGCATGTAACTGTCGCCCTCAGTAAAGAAACCTATTAGCTGCCTAAGTAGTACATACACGACCAGGTGAAGCGCAGGGTCAGAGAGAGTCACAGCACCTTCTGTCAGTACCTGCGCCTCTACCGCGATTAAACGTTTTCTGCCATTCTCATCAGGGCATTGGTGCGTCTCCATCAGAGCCTTTTCGGCACGTAACTATTATCTTGTATGACGGCTGCTCAGGAGAGGGTGTGGTGGCATTCACTGCCGAGTCTGATTTTTTAAGAGAACCTCCTAAAGTCCAGGAAACTCGGCTCAAGTGCTCTTGCAAGCCATGTGCCAACCCAGCTGAGGGAGTACAGTGACTCCTCTCTTGACACATGCATACAACACAGCCCACGTGTACCCGGCTTGTACACCCTTTCCTGAGGGAAAACCTCCCTGGAGTACACCTGTGGCAGCAGCAGCCACCAGCAGAATAATAACCAGGAGGACAAAGACACTGAGGACACCTCAGTGTTCCTCTGATGAAACAAAGCAAGGCCATTGGTTCCACAGCTCTCACCACAGCTGAGAACGTGAGAAATTCGTTTAACTAAAAAGTTAAGGAAGTGGTAGGTCTTCACTTGACCAGGCTAGGAGCCCACGGGAGGATCTAATAGAGGTACAGACCCTCTCCCCAGAGAAGCTCACATAACAGTTTTCATCCAACATCACAGGGAGCTCGGATGAAGAAATTCTGTCATAAAGGTTTCCCAACACAAGAAGACATCCAAGGCAGCTCAGCCATCCCCGGCCAGCCATTATTCTCCCAGCTCCCTGTGCTCTTGAAGGCACAAGGAAGGAGCCATGCCTTGGCCATGAGAAGGTCCAGGATCCCCTCTGTACCCCTCTGGAGTCTTTGACCTCTGCACACCTGAAATGAAAACGAAGGCTCCAACTTGTCAATGGCCTAGTGGGGGTACCCTTTTCTAACTTTCAGTTTTCCTGCCTGCACATGGAGACCACGGCTATCCACCCAGCTCTCCCTGGTGGAGATGCCTCCAGAAGATTCTTCCTCTACACACAGAGACTCGCTGTACTGGTCACAGTCATAACCTGCCTGCCCTAGCCCTCCCTGGCCCATTGGTAGCCATGTTTTGTAACATCTGCCCTCCCGCCTGCCTCCAAGGCAACAATGCATGGACCATCATTGACCTGTGAGTCGGGCCAATCTGATTCCTTGCCCTGGAACTGTGAGAGAGGAAATTCCCAGAAGACTGCAGTGCAGTTGCCAATACAACTGCAAAGTCATGGCTTTTCCCAAAGCTGGCAGCCTCTGGCTCTCCTTGGGTTGAAGAGATAGAAGCCAGGGGCTGGAAGAAGGGGAGGAGAGCCCTCTACTAGCAAGTGGAGACAGGCCAGCATAAGGGAGTAGTGGAGTCACCATCCCCTACCCCTGGAGGCCAGAGCCACCGTGATCCAAAATACGCCTGCAGCCTACGCTGAGCTGGCGGTTTGCTGTTGGGCTACAGGGGCACTGAAACCCATGGCGATTGCCTCAAACTTCCCTCCACTGATTAAGGTCCCTGAACCCCAAACAGCCATCGGCAGGGAAGGCAGTGGGCTGAGGAAAGCCAGCCCATGCAGCAAGGAGGAATCTGGCCCAATATGGTAAACTTCTGAGGAGCTTTGTAACTACAGATGTCTAGATCCCACCCGAGGGCAATTGATTGGCAGGTCTGGGGTGGGCCATGTGCCTACAGTGTTATAGAGCCCCCAGGTGATCAGGATGCTGGGTCAGCTTTAGGAAGCACTAGTTTGGGCCATATACCCCTTGCTTCATGAAAACAGTGTCCAGATAGCAGAGGACAGAGTTTAGGGAGCAATGCTGTTTCATGAGAAATTCCACATTAGTCTGACAAAACCTGTTCTCGTCTCTCTCGGGCCTCCAAATGCCACCTTGCCTCCTCCAGGAAGTCTACCCTTCCTATGTGAACTCTCTCCTGAGCTCCACCTTCCCCACATCCTGACATCCATTGTTTCCTGTGGTTTCCAGCCTATACCACGCATGGAACCCTCGTCCCTGGGGAGTACCTGGCCTACTGGAGACAGGCCTGTGTCTTGTATGGTGTGGGGCCATCTCCAGGCCTCCACTGAGCTCCTGCTCTAGGCTCAGGCCTGAACATGGGCGGTCTGGGTGGGACCGATGGTGGGAGAGGGATAGACTCTTTGTTGACCCCTGGATCTATGGTGGCCCCTGTGGCCAGGTACTCCGCTGGAGGAGAAGCGGGACAGGCAGGTCTTCACAGGCAGAGACAAGACACGCAGGAGAGCTGAGCTGGAGCCCCGTGACTCAGCCCAGAAACCACAATCGTTCCAGCAAAACCTTCGTACCTCTCCTTAGTAACGGCACTCAGAAGGGTGGGTATGAGGGAGGCAAGAGTTGCGGGGAGAGGAGAGAGAGGAACCATTCTGAAGTTCCTTCCAACCCAGGAGGGAGGCCGGCTCCCCCACAGCCCAGCCCCAGTGCCACCTACTGCCCTGGTCAGCCACAGTTCTGAGCAATGCGGTGCAGCTGCGAGTGTGCAGGCGTGGAGAAGGCCCCACCACGCAAAATGTGCATTTGATCAAAGTTGAAAACATGCTGTAACATGAGTTCTCCTGATCTATTGGATTTCTGCAAAAGAGCCCTGAACTCTTCACTCAAGTTCAACCTCAGGTCTCGGGAAAAATGAGTTTGTTAATTCAAGCAATTCCCCAGTGGTCAGTAGTTTATACCACATGCTTTGAAACAATGTGGCCTGAGTCAGGAGAGAAGTTGAATGGCTTCCTAGGGGAGAGCCAAGGCCTATCTGTTAACCTTGACGGGCTCTGCAGCCTCTTGCACTGGCTGCCCAGCTCTCTGCTAGCCCCCTCCCCTGAGGCTCAGGGGGCAGGCTCGGCTCCGCAGCTCACACACCAACAAGGAACAGCCCCCATTATTCAGAGTACAACCAGTCCCAGCTTTCGGGCTGAAGAGCTGTGGTCTGCCATCTCCTGCCTCTCCAAGAAGTTTGTGCCTCTGGCGGGCACTGGGGCCCAGCACAGTGCCCTTCCCACCAAACAGGCCCAGTGCAGTGTGCCGGCCAATGCACATGAGAGGAGCAGGCTCAGCCCCACCGGTGGGTCAGTGTCAGGCAGGAAGCTGTGGGAGGATTCTTTTTATTTATTTTTTTAACATAATGACGTAACATCAGTTAATAAGAATATGTAAATTTCAGGTGTACACATTTTACTTTGACATCTGCATACTCTATTGAATGTTCGCCACCCAAAGTCTAGTTTCCTTCCATTACCATATATTTGATCCCCTTTACCAATTTGCCCTCCCCCAACCTCTTTCCCCTCTGGTAACCACCATTCTGTTGCCTGTATCTATGAGCGTGTTTTGCTTTGTTTTGTTTATTCATCTGTTACTTTTTTGTTTTATATTCCACAGATGAGTGAAGTCACATTGTTTTTCTAATGGAACAGAATTGAGAGCCCAGAAATAAACCCACACATCTATGGGAGGATCCTTTTAAGAGAAGACGAATGACTGCAGGAGACCTCCAGGCCACTGGTAAATTCTATTCCTTCATGCAGTGGATATATGCTGGGCGCCCGTTACATGCCAGTCTCACCGTTCTAACCCACAGAACATCTCCCAAGTGTGGACCTGGGGGAATGTGCAGAGGGTGACAGTGACAATAACAACAGCCAACACATATTGACAGCACCCTTCCAGGCCCTCTACAGGTACTAACCATTTAATTCTTGCAACATCCCTTGAGATAGGCACAGAAGAGGAAACTAAGGCACAGAAAGCCGTAATTTGCCTAAGGTGACCCCGCTGGTAAGAAGTAGTCTGGGCATCTGGACTCAGGCAGTTCTGCTCCACACCCTTTGCCCTTGACCACTACTGGGATCACTGTCCTCATCATTATTATAACGAAAGCATTCATGCTCCCTGCTATCCGTCACATCTGAGTACAACCTAGCACCCAGGAAGTGGTATCCTTAGGGTAATCTCTGGATCTGAGAGTCCAGAGTCCGAGCTGCTGGCTCCCCCGCTCTGCCTCAGTGGACCTCAGACAAGATATTCAACCTCTCAACATCTGTTTTCCTCACTTTAAAATGAAAATAATAATTACTCATAAGGTTCATGAGATAATTACATGAAATAATGGATATTAAAGGGCTTAGCAGTGTCTGCAAATAGAAGTCTGGTAAAAGTTAGCTATTCTTTAATAATTATGATAATTAATAACATCATACTATTATTATATATATATATGCCCTGATCAGGCCAAAGCTGGGGGAAATAATATCCATAACACTATCACCGTATCATTATTACTATTTCCAACAGGGCTCCCATTTCACTTTTTACCTAAAGAAAGCAACTTACTCTCCGTCTTGATAAACTGTCCAATGGCCCCCATCCTTCCCTCCTCTCTCCCACATCCTCGAGGCAACCCCAAGTTTAAGCACCAGGGCTGCCAGGTGTGGACAACAGATGCTGCCACTACAACCAAGATAAGAAAAAAAAAAACACTTGCCACTTTTCAGGGGTTTTAGCATCAGAACCCCCGATGAACTTGTTATTTTTTGGCAGGGTGACCGCTGATAGCTCCTCCAAATAAGTCCAGCGAGATGGAATCACTCAAGCGACATGACGTAGTGCTGCTCAGAGGAAGAGGTGCTGATGTGCCCTATCGGCGAGGACCACCAGGCAAGATGATCTGTTTCCAAATCCCGAAGCTCAGCCAAAGCGACTACACGTGGCCTGGGCTCCTCTCTGTCTGATTCTTGACCCCCACACGTGGGCAGAAGGTGAGGCACTTTTGGCCTGGTCTCATTGGGTCTTCACAGCAGCCCAGCAATGCAGGGATTAGCCCCTGACGGCCGAGCAGCAGACTGCGGACCAGAGAAGTACAGAGCTAGGCCCTCTACTCCTGGACTCAGCCAGGGAGGGTCTGTGGGTTAGAACGTCTCTGGAAGGCTGGGCCACTCCCTGTGCCAGCTGCTGGGATGAGAGGTCACACACAGCTCTGCCTCACAGTGCCTTGGCCAAGTTTTCCATGGAATCATCCAAAGCCAACAGCAGCCCCGGGAACCGTCCGTCTAGCTGTTCTTCCTCTCCGGCTGTGGGAATCTTAGCTCCCTCGGGCCTGCACTAAGTCCACTCTCTGCACATGCAGGGGAATGTGCCAGAGGCCAGGCCTTGTTCTCAGACAGGGCCCTGCCCCTGGCAAGCCCGCTCAGTGCCCAGGGGGAGACCACATCAGACCCGACCTAGCTGGCTGCTATCTCCCCAGCACTCAGTGAGGGACTGAACAGACACGGAGAGGCTGAGCTTCCCAAAGCACCCACTCCGACCCGGACCTCAAAGACCCATAGCTGCATCCCTGTACAAATGCCTCAATCCCAGCTCAGCTGCATGAACGCACGCACCTTTCACATCTGTGGCAGCGGGCCCGAAAGGCCAGCAACAGGCAGAAGCAGCTAGATGCTGAGGGATGCTGAGGGAAGCTGAGGAACATGGGCCCTCTGTCTCTTCTCATTTGCACAGGGTAATGGGAAGTACGAGAAGTGATGGGACTGACCCAGGCCCCTCTGCCTCTGGGAGAAGCCTGTTCAACACCTGACCCAGCAGCACAGAGCAGAGAGAGATGAGAAACGGGCCCAGTTTCCACCCCACCAAATCCTTCAGGATGACCACTGAAGCTGCGAAAAATCAATTTTCTGCAGCTTCTTCGGGAGCCGCGATTTATGTTCTGAGTGTGCGCCGCCATTGGCTCAGCTGTTTCCCATCAGCTCCCTCCATGCTTCTAGGCTGCCAGGCATAGCCCACCGCGCCTTCCTCCTCTCAGTGCTCAAACCCACACCAGAGGATGAACCTCACTCGGGAAAGTCAAGCCGGGTGTCCAGGGTTCACCTCACATTTCTGGAGCACCAATCCATCTGCAGAGGGCCCACACGCTAACCTGCGTCGAGAGACAAGACTCAGGGAGGGCCACAGAAGACAAGAGGAAGAAAAGCACAGAGGAGCTGCTGGACCTCGGAAGGACGGGGCAGAGATCGGAATCCCTAGGCGGGGCTGCCAGTGCCCCACTCCTCAGTGCCACCCCACGGTGACTGAGCACTGACTGCCCAGGGCCTTGGGCCAGGGTTGTGCCCCACCCCCAGCCCAACTGTCTCAGCTGCAGGTCCCTGGCTCGCTGATGCATGGGCAGTGTCTGCCACACCCACCTGCCCGTGTTCAGCAAGGGGCACTGACAACCTGGTCATGCCCTTGAGGGCACCAGAATCATGGCTATAACGCTCCTGTAGAGCCATTGAGCCACACGGCCATCCGCGTGACCTGAGTGGGTCCTCTGCTGAGGGCTTCGATCCTCATGCCCTCTCCAGTCACTCTCCACAGATCCCAGCGTGGTTGTCATAGCTGCTCTTGAGCAGTGGTTCTCAAGGCGTGGTCCCTGGACCAGCAGCAGCAGCATCACTTGGGAACTTGGCTAAAATGCATTCTCAGGCCCTACCCGAGACCTCCTGAATCAGAAACTTGTGGGTGGGGCTCGGCAGTCCAGTTTTCACAAGCCCTCTAGGTGATTCTGGTGTATGCTAAAGCTTGAGAACCACTGCCCTGATGGCCGTGTCGGGGCGAGGGGGGACAGGATATGGAGCAGGGGTGTCGTCAGCAGCTCAGCTCTCCTTCAGCCCATGGTGCTGTCCCCACCTCTCAGCTTGCAAACCTGAGGGGACCCTTCTGCCCCCAGGGGTGGCTCCTCTGTCTGGGTCTGGGGTCCTACTGGGCCTCCACACCAGACTGGCTACCCCACTTCTTGCTTCAGGTCCCCAAACCCCAAATGCCCGGTCTCATTATATATTGATAGATATTGAATTTTGATTCATATAATTAGAACAATATTACACAACACACACTGGCCACATCTCTGTCTTGGAGGTCTTTGCATCTGAGCTGTTCCCTAAGCTAAAACTTCCTTCTCCTGATTGTCATGCTTCACTCAGGTTCCTGGGCAGTGTCATTTCCTCAGAGAGGCCTGCCCCACCCTCCTTTCTAAAGTCCACTTCTCCTCAGCTCTCCCCCTTTGCCCAGCTAACTATTTCTTCATCTCCACCTAATTTCATATGGTTTATCTACTCATTTGTTTATGGGTGGTTTTTGCTGTTTGTTTTTGGTTTTTAAAATCTATTTTCCTCTCTTGATTATAAACTACATGAAGACAGGGATTTCATCTGTTTTGTTCACTCTCGCATCCTCAGTGCCTAGAACATGCCTGTCACCCAGGAGGGGCTCAGTAAATATACTGGTCAATGAATACATATAAAGAAACAAAAATCATAACTAGTCACTCCTCATGTTGATCATTCTTGAACATGTAAAAAGCCAAAACAAATTTGCAAATTAAATACAAACAAAATTACCAACAAAATTAGATATGTTTTGCTAAAATTAAATTGCCAAGAGTGGGTTTAATAGTAGAAAGATGTGGCCTCAGGCTAGTTCTGTTTCTGTATTTTGATTTAATTAATACCAGTGCAGAGAGTAAATGCCTGCAAACAGATGTATGCAAAGTGGCATTAATAACTTTAAGGCTTTGTTTGCAAGAATAACCAGCTTTTATACGAAACCAAAACCCTGCACATAAGCCTGCAGCACCGATTTTAATGAGGGATTACTTGATAACTCTGTCAAGCTGTCCTGTTCCCTGGAACCCACATTAGCCTTATGGTGGTAATAAAATCTACCTTAAATAGACTCTTAATCTCCTAATCCTAATTCTAGCAATCTCTTCCTCACTGACTTCCCAGCACAGTTACTGCCAACTAACTCAAGCTAGTTAGTTGCCTTGTGTCAAGCTGGGATCTGGCGGCCATATGAATGTGACACTGACCACCAGCAAACGGGTGTCTAGGCCTCTGGCCCTGTCCCCTGGCATGTGCTTTGTTTTGCCTTCACGTTTCTCTATCTGAACTAATGCAACCAAAATAAACGTCCTTTGTACAGTGGACTGCAGCTGTGTTTGGCCTTCCCTTGGCGCACATGTGAGCAATCAAATACACCAACAACATCATGGAGACGTACAAAGGGGTTAAGCCATGCATCGATACCAGGTCACAAAGGTGGGAACCCAGATAATATAGATCGGATCATATGAATGCTGAAGGATTTCTTATCAAAATGGCGATGTAGACCTTTGAGAATTAAGAAAAAGGCCCTGAGCCCCTGATCTCTTTGCCTACTTGAGGGTCTGGGCACTTGTCACCAAGCCCCTCCAGGGAACGCAGCCAGGCACCAATGAGCTGAATTCCCGCACACGGACCAGGCATGATCTTAGCAGCTGAAAATGCAACTATCCGGCCACCAGGGACTATTAAAGTTCCATTCCCAGCAGTGCACACGTCAAACCGCGAACCAGCTCACTGGTTTTGAAATGGTTCCATTATTTTAGCATCTTCAAAGGCTTTCCAAAGATGAAGATGTGATGGGTGCCAACGGTTTAGTTAAAAGTTACGCGAGAAAAACTTATACTTGAGAACATCTATCCACTTTCTTCAGTTTGGGTTTATATGGACGAGAGTGCCCTGGTTCTGTTTTACAGAAGACTTCTAAGTCCTGGGCGACAGGGCGGTGGTTGCCTGCAGGTGGAGTCCTTCAGCGATGCAGCCAGACCCTGGCACCCTGCCCAAGTGCTCGTCCTGAACTGGCACGCATCTTCTGGGTAAGTGCCAAGACCACACACCCCGGAGGTAGGACACCAGGTTCAGCTGGCTAAGGGGTCAGCTTGCCCAATCTCCTGTCTGCACACAGGCCCCCGGCACAATCATGAGACTTGCAGATTCTCCTCAGACTCAGCTTCTGGGGACATCCATTCTAGAGCAAAAACAACTCTCCTCATCATTTGTGCCTCCCATTGGCCCTCAGTCTTTGCCGAGGATGTTCTTCAGTGCAGGGACGGCCCAGGGAGGACAAACTCTGTCTGTTCCTCCTCATTCCGGAGGGAGCAGTTCTCACAGGCCCAGCTGGAACATCGCAGCTCGGGTGGCTGTCACATGTGCTGAGGGCCAGCCCCTTCCCCTCCCAGTGGTCTCTCACGCACACACTGATGGCCTCCACCCTGGCAAACACAGCCTCCTGCTCCTGTGGCTTCCAAGACAAGGAGGGAGTGCCCTGTTTGCTGAGAAAGCACAGCTCTGTGTCAGTCACCTCTGCTCGCTGCTCAAGTATGAGAGGGAGCCAGGAATGTGCCAAGGCCTGGCGGCCCCACTAGCTGAGGCAGCACACAGGTCACCCAGGGCTTGATGTCAGCAGGACGGACGGGCCTGGAATTTGCTCATCACTGCTCACCTCCCAGGGACGGAGCGCACTTCCAGGGGCCCCCGGGGCTTGGCCCCTGCCCACCTACCCCTCAGCTGACCTCATATGCCCTTCCATGTTGCTGGTGGCCCCAGCATGCCCACAAGCAGGCCCCAACTTTCAGCTCGAGTACCCTCAAAAGGAGATTGGGGTCCCAAGAGGAAAAGGGGCTCATCTGTGCCCCTCCCCACACCTATCCCCACTCTCAATGGGGGATAAACCAGGCCTCCTCCCAGAAACACTTTCCAGTTCATGTCTACATTCTTTTCTCATCTCTTTACTAAAAAGGCTTTCTCTGAGAAACCTCTTGACAACCACTGTCCTTTAAGGAAGGAGGATTTAGAAATGACAAGTGTAAGCAGCCTGGTCAGGCTACTCACCCCATGGCAAATCTTCCCCTCCAGCTCCCCAAGCCAGGAGGCTGAGGGGAGGATGGGTCCTGGGCCCAGCCCCATGGTTGAGGGTATGACATCTCAGGCCATGACCCCACAGTGACCCCTATGGGGGGGAAAGAGCAGGCTGGATCCTGCCTCATCCAAGTCATGGGCACAGTGAGAGGTGAAGGTACATCTTGAGTTGGGAGGGACCTTGGCAATCACCCCGCCTCGACCCAAGGGCACCTCAGAGAGGCTGTGAAGGAAAGGGCCTGGAAAGGAGGAGGTTGGGGGAGATTTGGGAGGTGCGGTGTCAGATGGGACCCTTAGGAAGGGTCATCGAATAGCACGGGGATCAGTCGCCTCCTCTCTGCCTCTAGTCACTGGGCATTTTTATATATGCACCGGTGCTGTGCTAGGCCTTCTACCCACATTCAGTCCTCACAACAGTACTGGAAAGTACATAGCGTTCCCAGTTAGGAAATGAGGTAACTGAAGCTCAGAGGTGGGTCTCAGTTTGCTTAATAACTTCATCACTTAATGGGTCCTTAGTATTTGGTCCACGGTGTCAGGAAGCACATGGCAGGGTGCTCTCAACAGCCCCTTCTTGTCTCTGAGCCCAAACCCTCTTGAGCAGCTCCTCCTCAGACTTTGGGGGCCAGCTGAGGGAAAATGGCTGAGCCTGGCTCTCCATCTGTGGCCAACCCAGAGTTGGCTTGGGAAAGTCACCAAAACCTCAGGGGTCTGGGGTCCATGCAGGCAGAAGTTGAGTTGGAAGGCCAGCAGACATCAGCTGAACCGGCCCTCTTCGACGCTGGTGGTAGACTGCATGGCCTCACCCCAGCCTGCCCGACCCTGGTCTAGCTCCATTCACGTGCGCTGCCCCTTCCTTCCCCACCTTCCTGAAGTACATCTCTGACATCAGCACCTAGCTGCTCCAAAACCTTCCACGGCTCCCTATTTTCACAGACTAAAGTCCAGGCAGGCGAGTCAGTGAAGGCCTTGTATAGTTAGGCAGCCACCTCCCTTCTCTAGATGTCTTTTTTGGGACACTCTCCTATATATATATACACACTATCTCGCTCTCACACGGGATTACCCACTGAAGTCCTTACTTGCCCTGTCTCTAGGTCCCCCAAACTTCAAAGGCGTGCAAGCCCAAGGCTGCTGCCCTGAGCTGGTGAATGTGCTGAAGCACTGGGAGCTCATCCGCCAGGTACGGGGGTGGGGAGATCGTGTGGGGAGATGGGTGGGAGAAGACTTGGAAGGTGCACAAGCAGGCCACCAGGCTAGGCAGATGGCACTGCCCACTCTCCACTGCTGTGGCTCTCTGCAGGACTCTGCACACACTGCCTCGGCCCTGGTGGGCTGTTCCCGCCACGTCGGCCTCCCTTGGCAACTCCCTGAGGGGCCCAGCACCGCTGAGTCAGCCCTGTCCCACAAAGAGCACGGCACTCTTCGTTCTGTACAAAGTCACACACGCACAACCACTGCCACACGGCTCTTGCGCAACTTGGCACTGGCCTGGCACTGTGTACTCAGGGATTTCTCTGTGCCACACCCAGGGCAAGTATCCACTCCTGTGCCCAAGCTTGGGGGCTGGCAGCTGGGGGCCCCTGGGCTCTGGAGAGGCCGCCATAGCCCTCAAAGGGCATTGCTGGGTGCAGGGGTTCCTGGGGAATGCGCCGTGTGGCTGCCTGTGCGCGGCTGAGGCCTCTTCCAACAGCAGTCTGGCCTCTCAGCAAGGCCACTCTCTTCACTACATGCCTTCATTTGCCCACGCTACTATGCTTCCCAAAGCCGCCGACGTCCTGACAGCAGGCTTGCCAGGTGAGGGGCTAGGGACCATGGCCTGAGCTCCTGCTCTGCCATTGGCTCGGAGTGACTCTGGGAAGGTCCTTGTTCCTTTCCGGCCTCTGTTTCTTCACACATGAAATGGAAGCTGGGACTGGAATGGTGATTTTCCCACTGTGCTCTTGGAAGCCCTGTGGCCACACTTGGGGACTGGAAGTCTATCGGAGCTGAGCCTTCCTGTCCCTGGTGCATGACCCTGGGTAAGTGTTTCCCCTTCACAGGACAGAATTCTGGAGCCACCCTTCCTTCCCATCCAGATAGAGGGCCCCAAGAAGCTACAGAAAAGGAGGTCTGGGGCTGAGGTCAGTGGGTCCTCCACCCTTGGCAGGGCAGGGCAGGGCAGGGCAGGGTGAGCAAGGAGGGCTGGCAAGAGGAAAAGCCAGCTGGTCAGCATATGGTGCTGGCAGAGGCGGGAGGGGCCGGCTCTGACCCTATGAATAAAGGAACCACATAAAAATGGGTCACCACTTCGGCCAAGTCCCTGGCCTCTAGAAGACAGCCCTGATGGGATGACAGACAGGGGACCCAGAGTTGGCTTGGAAAGTCACCAAAATCTCAGGAGTCTGGGGTCCATGTAGGCAGAGGCTGAGTTGGAAGGCCGGCAGACATCAGGTCTGGCCAAAGATCTCACCTCCCTACCCACTAGGAGGCTCCTTGTGTGCCTCACCCCTTCCCACTCCAAGAGGCAGGCTGGATCAGTCAGGATCTGGTCAGGAAAACAGAGCCCTTAGCCCACGCTCAGTAAGCCATCACAGTGACATAGTTACAGAGTTGGAGGAGCTGCAAAGACAAGCCGGGTACAGTGATGCAGAGATCAGCCTCAGCAAGAGAAAGCCAACACCAATCCTGGGACTGGAAGAACGGCATAAGGAAGTGCTTCCAGAACCCAGAAGCCAGGGTCATCCAGTAGGAAATAAAATAAGAGCCTTCTCGGGCTGCAGGAGCCAAGAGCATGGAGAGAGGCTGATGAGTGACAGCTGGGGCCACAGAGAAGACAGCTGCTCCGCGAGACCGTACCACCCGAGCCAGAGCAGGGAAGAGGCGCCCTTTCCACTCTCTTCCTCCTAATCTCCTGTCAGTGCCTCCCATTGGCCAAACCTGGCCAGAGCCAGGTGCCAAGCAAGCCTGGGAACTGTAGTTTGCAGGGCCAGCCTCTGTGTTACTAGCTGACTGGATCTGAGAGTGAAGAGGCAGATGATGGACACTCTCAGACTCCCACCTAGATTCCTACACTTCCCGACCCTGCCCACCCTTCAAAGTTCAGCGAAAATCACCTTCCTCAGGAGGTCTTGGTTGCCAGTTCTGGGCCAGCTCTGATCTCTGTTTCTCTGGCCTTGATCCCTTCGCCCACAGCGGGTCGAGGCAGGAGGCCCTCACTGAACTCTCCCCAGTCCCGAAGATGTCCCAACAGCTCACGCAGCTGAACACAAATTCTGATGTCCCTTTTTGCCCTAAAACCCTCAACTGGGCTTATTTCCAAGAAAATCTTTTTTTTTTTTTTTTACCCCAAATAAAAATTCCTAGGTCATTTATTGGGGGAATATATGTTGTCGTTGCTGTGGAGTCACTGGACTAGATGTACAAAAGGAAGCCAAGTGCTCCCACGTGGCCTGATGCAGGCCTAGCCTGACCTCGGAGAGCAAAGAAATCTGGAGCCTCCAGAGCCTCCAGCTGAGACAGACATTTTTAGAACAAGAGACCCATGAGGCTTCCACAGAGGGAATGATATTTACTTCACCTAATAGGAATATGAGGGGATCTGGCTTTTCTCTTTCAAGGACCTCCTGCCCAATTGCCCCAAGCCCTGTCCCCTCCAGCCTCTATGGGCCAGCAGCAGCCTCCTAACTGGCCATTTTCTCAAGCCTCTTTTCCCAATACTAGACAACCTGCGGGTTGCATTTTGAAAAAGAGTCTCAACAGAGATTTCCCCCTCCTCTCTCGAATAAACTGCAAACAGCACAGAGAGATAAGGGTTGCATTTTGAAAAAAAGTCTCAACAGAGATTTCCCCTCCTATTACATCTCTGTTCTCTCTCGAATAAACTGCAAACAGCACAGAGAGATCAGGCTGCTGAATGCTGAAGACAGCTCACACTGGCTCATGGGGACTTAGGGTTCAGTGACATCACACTGATAACTTGTAATAGGCCACAGTAGGAACATTTACACCACGAATATTGGCAGACACTTCAGATGAGGGCTTTTTTTTTTTTTTCCTGGAAAGCTGGTTGTTCAACTCTATCAAGCACACCACTGAACGAGGCCTTGACATTCTGGGCATAAGCTGCCACCACCGCCATCAACCCAAGCCTCATGTCCTGCCACCTCCTCGCTCCCACCCTCTCCGTCCATCTGTTCACCAAACCTGCCCGGTCCTCCAGGCCTTCCCCGGGGCTCATGCTTTCCCCCAGGTGCTAGAGGGGAGAGGACACAGGCATGCTGCGATCCTGAGTCCAGATCCGCTTTTCTGACCTTGAGGAAGTTGTTTCTCCTCTCTGGCCCCACACCAATAAAAGGCAGATAGCGGCACCAGGCTGTGAGCAGCATGAAATGAGAGCACGTGTGTCACAAGCTCGGCACATGCTCAGAAACAGGATCACCCCTTTCTCTGCCAACAGAAATTCTCCCGGGCCTCAGGGTTCAGCCTAAATCTTACCTCCTTGGTAAAGCCGGACCTGTGAACCCAGCCGAATTCGCCTGTTCCCTTCTGGGCAGCCCATTCCTGGTGACCGAAGGCTCAACGACATAAGACCAGAGCCCCCTGTGAAAGCAGGCCAGGCAGCTTGGGGGCGTGGTAGGCATGACTGCATGCAGCTCCAATGAGAAGCAGGGTCATATGACCACTAACGCTGCCAGGTCCTCACCTCAGACCAGGTAATGTGTGCTCTCTCCTTTTCTAAGACCCTCTTGCTCAGGGCACCTGCAGGCACCTGCCCGACAGTGGCAGAGAGTAGAGGTAAGATGTGGGTAAGTGGCCTCATGTGAACTCTGGGTGAATCAGCCTCACAGGGCTCACCTTCAACCACCAGCCCATTTGCAAAGGAGAGGGAAACTTCTAGATGATGGCACACCCAACAGCCCAGCCTGGGTGCTGATGGCTAGCCAGCCCACAGGAGCTCTGCTGTCTATAAGAAAGTCAATTCTCCACTTACCACTTCCCCCTGCCAGGCTTGGACAAGGTGCTGACCAAGCTGAGTAAGGCTAATGTTGCTTAGCCCTCTCAGAAGGTCAAAACCCAGGGCTGGGCTGCACCCACCTAGCTTCCTGGCAGGAGTTAGGGAAGGTGGAGGGGGCACCCCCGCCTTCCTGTGAGAGCTCAGTACATGCCCAGTGGCTGGTTGTTAGGTGTCGTTATTCAACACTTACTAGTTGTGGCCTTGGGTGAATTAGTTAACCTCCTAGGGCCTCAGTTTCCTCCTCTGTAAAGTGTGGGCGATGATAGTACCTCCTCCTAAGTAGTTATAAGCAAATAAGCGCTTCAAGCAGCGGCAGGCACTCAGTAAGAGCTTCGTAAGTGTAAGCTATGATTACTGTGTCCATCATCCCGTTTTACACAGAGAGAGAGAGCTTTAAAAGAGAATCCAGACAGACACAATTTGGAGTTTTTGTCCTGAGTCCCCTGCGGGATCAAATATCTTAGGGAAGCTCTGTGGCTAAACATAAGCCTGGAACTTCCAGAAGGGAACAGGGCACCCTCCCTTTTGCCTTGAGCAAGGACAGCAGAACAGGGTCGCTGATGGGGACAGTATGGAGGCCAGCGCGGCGTCTTCTAACACAGGTGTCCTTGTGGCTGTAAGTCTTCAGCCCGACCCGGCTCAGACGCCAC
>NW_006443124.1:9125673-9126435 GCF_000325575.1 Pteropus alecto
TGCACAGTGATAATTATCATCATCATCAGCAATAGCAGGAATCTCTTCTTTTTGAATACCTACTATGTGCCAGCTGTCGTATTAAACTCTTTGCACACCTACAGTCATTAAACTCAGCAGCCCTATAAGAAGGGTACTATTAGCAGCCTCATTTTTCAGATGAGGAAACTGAAGTATAGAAAGGTCAAGTAACTTCCTTAAACTAAGGTCCCACTGAAAAAATGCTAGGGACAAAAATAACATTAGTAATGGTGATATTTATTAAGTGCTAGTAACGTGCCAGGCACAGTTTATATGCTGGACTGGCTCTCATCGAGGTCCCCAACAGCTCAGGTGATCAAGGCCCCCTTCTCAGCAGCCTTTCCCCAAAACCCTTCTTGCCAGGACGCCACACTCCCTGGGGCTCCCTCCCACCCCCTGGCTGTACCTTCCCACTCATCCTCACCGCTCCCTCCCACGTCTACAGATGGCACTGTCCAAGGACTCAGGGTCTGAGTCCTTTCTCACCTCTCTCCGTACACCGTCCTGTCCAGTCCTGCAGCTTTAAGTACCACTGCCACGCCAGTGATGCTCAGTGTCTATCCCCTGCCCCCGCCCTCCTCTCGGCTCCACACGCGTGACAGCCAACTTGACGTCATCACTCGTGTGTCTAACAGGTCTCTCAGACTTAACAAGTCCCCAGCTGCACTCCTGATCGCCCCCCGAGCCTGCTCTTCCTCTTTGTTCCTCTCCCAGCTCAGCAAATGGCTGTGGGGCAAAGGG
>NW_006443124.1:9126467-9134306 GCF_000325575.1 Pteropus alecto
TCTCGGCTTGAGCTATCGGGTGGATGGAGGACCAGTCTGCCAGAAGATCTTATTAACTCTACCTCCAAAACATACCTGGACGCAACCACTTCTCTCCATGCCCACTGCAGCCACACCAGCCTACACCATCCTCATTTTGTACCAAGCCTCCCACACTAGCCTTGTATCTGACCTTCCTGTTTTCATCTTTGCTCCCTACAATCCATTGTCCATTTGGCAGTCAAAGGGATCTTTTTAAAACACAAATTTAATCCTATCACTACCCTGCTTTCCGCTGTACTTCGAATCACACCCAAGCTCCTAGATGTTGATCCGTATAGCCCCATCTAATCTGAACTCTATGTCACCCATGTCATTGTTTACCACTCCCTGCTGGATTCTTAAAACCAGCTGCCTTGTCCACTCTGCAGTTTCAAAACACCAGACTTATTCAACTCCGGAGCCTTTGCACTTGCTGTTTTGTCTACCTGTAATGCTCCTCCCGCCCGATTTCTCACAGCTGATGCTTCGTCATGCTGAACTGTCACGTCCTGGGGAAAGCTGTCTCTGATCATTCAGTGGAAAAGAGCTCTCCATCACGCTGCCCAATTTTAAATCTCTACAGCAGACTTGTTACACCTGACAATTTTCTTGTTTATGTATATATGTGCGTATTGCCTGTGTCACCAGAATGTGAGCCCCAGGAGGGCAGGGACCTCATCTGTCACGTTCACTGCTATATCGACAGCATCTAGCACAACAGCTGCCTCAGAACTGATATTCAGTCACTGTGACATGAATGACAGTTTCCTCCCGTCTCCTCATCCCTCCTCCGATCACCCATCCCACCTCCCTGGGAGACCTGGCCTTTCCCACAAGGCCCAATGTCCACATGGTAAAGATCGGTGTCCTGACTATGTCAGGGCTTTGGGTTGAAAATGAAGGAGAGAGGGAGTCATGGTGGCTGTCTTTTTTTTCCCAGCTTTAGTCACCTCCTGCTGCCCTGTGCCATATGTGCCCTAGGCCTGGGGACTAACTGCTAAGTAGACAGCTTTGTGCTTGAGAACACCAGCACTGCAGTCAGATAGACAGAGCTCAGATCCTGGCTCCCCATTTATGGCTGAGGCCCTGAGCAAGTCTTTTCACCTTTCTGATCCTTAGTTTGTCCATCTGGAAAATGGGAACAGAAAACCACCTTCCTCTTGGGTTATTATGATCATTTGAGTGAGATGATCATTGCAAGGAGGGCCTGGCACAAAGCATGTGCTCAGTCTCAATGTAGTATAAGTGCTATTGATACTATTGGCCATATCATGGGAACCAGGACTGGGGCCAGAGAGAACAGAAGCCCCACGTACATTCCTCCTGGAACTAGGCCAAGTGTGCCTAACAGATCTCAAGACTGAGAACTCAGTGCTGCCTCTGCTAATTCTACCAACAGGTACTAACATCCTCACTGCCTCTCCCCTGCATTCCCGCTCGGGGGAGTGATGAAGTCTCGAGTTTGTTCTCGACAAGGTGGCATTATAAATGACAGACCCATTTATGCTGATACCACACTTAATCCTGCACTCTCCCCTGACAGGGAGCCAAGCTCCTCCCATGCATTGACCCCTCCTGGATGCTAGAGGCACTGAGAGGGCAGATGACTCATGCTCTGTGAGAGCCAGAGCCAGGGCCAGATCTGGGCACCATTACCCACCTTCCGCCCATGGACCATGATCTGGTCAATGGGATGGAGGGACCATGCACAGGGTTCCTGAGGAAGGGACGGTGTCCCAGGCAGCTAAAACACAGAACCTTAAGAGAATAAAGACGAGCCACACACTGGGAATGCAAAAGATCTAACTTATAAAGGGCTGTTATCCAAAATATACAAAGACCTCTTAAAACTCAACAATAAGAATATCAACAATTCAAATACGGGCCAAAAATCTCAACTGACACCTTGTCAAAGAAGACATACAGATGGCAAAAAAAAAAAAAAAAAAAACCACACACATGAAAAGATGCTCCACATCATATGTCATTGGGGAACTACAGATTAAAGTAACAGTAAGATACCACTGCACCCTATTAGAATGGCCAAAAATCCAGAATGCTGACACCACCAAATGCTGGCAGGGATGTGGAGCATAGGAACTCTCATTCATTGTTGGTGGGAAAGCAAAACGGTATAGGCCACTTTGGAAGACAGTTTGAGTTTCTTACAAAACTAAATACACTCTTACCATATGATCCAACAATTGCATTTCTTGGAATTTATCCAAATGAGTTGAAAACTTTTGTCCACACAAAACCTGCACATGGGTGTTTACAGCAGCTTTTTTCATAATTGCCAAACCTTGGAAGCAGCCAAGATGTCCTTCAGTAGGTAAACAAATTAACTGTGGTGCATCTAGACAATGAAATATCATTTAATGCTAAAAAGGAATGACCTACAGAGTCATGCAAAGACATGGAGGATCCTTAAATGCATATTACTAAGTGAAAGAAGCCAGTCTGAAAAGGCTACTTGGTGTATGATTCCAACTACATAATATTCTGGAAAAGGCTAAATTTTGAAGACAATAAAAAGATTAGCAGTTACTGGCAGTAGCGGGAGGGAGGGATCAACAGGTAGAGCACAGAGGATTTTTAGGGCAGTGAAACTACTCTGCATGAAACTATAAAGGTGGATACATGTCATTATCCATTATCCATTTGTCCAAACCCATACAACGTACAACACCAAGAGTGAACCCTAATGGACTCTGGGTAATAATGACGTGTTACTCAATTATAGGTTCATCAATCGTAACGCTCTATGCGGGAGGTTATACATGTCTGGGGGCAGCAGGTCCGTGGGAACCTTCTGAACCCTCAATTTTGCTGTGGATATAAAACTGCTCTAAAAACTAAAGTCTATTAAAACAGAATGAAACAAAAAAGCAACACCAAGCCTGGCCCCAGAGTTCCCTTCTGATATGAATCTGGCAACATGTGACTATGCCTCTTTATACCTTCAATCTACCAAGTAGCTAAACCCAGCCCTTATGCTATAAGTTTATTGCCCCATAGTTAGAACATTAAGCTATACCCCCAATACGTGCGAAGTATAAGCTCTAATGACAGCCCCACTGATAAACCTTTGGTCCACTCAGCCCCTCACCACCAGACTGAGCCCTGCAGCCAGGTTACCTGACAGGTTGCACCTGGGCCACAGGAGAATGTCCAGCTCAGAACAGTCCTCAGTTCTCTCAGAGTTATGCCAAGATGTCTGGGCCCAAACACCCTTCCCAGTAACCAACGCCATCACCACCAGCCCATTCCACTCTCATGGTGCTTCCAGCCTGCCAAAGCCTGTGCTCACACCATCCGCCAGCCTCTGTGCAGCCTGGGGAGGAAAGCAGAGTAGGGACTGCTGGTCTTTCTTCACAGATGGGGACACTAAGACCCAAGGACATGCAGAACTCACCCAAGGCTACAAAGAGTGGTAGGTAGAGGAGGCTCAGCTCAGCATTATCCATCCATCTGTCATCTGTCCACAGCAGCTCATATCCTAACCTGCTGGTCTCTGCAGAGGCCAGCCTGGCCTGGAAGCCTCACCAAGCCCAAGCTTTACTCGAGGCATTTTAGCTAGGTATCATAGGTTTATAATACCCCTCCCCCCCACCACCACCACTCCCAATTCCAGGCTTGTCTGTGATCACTGGTCAAGGGCAAGCACTTGGGACACCTTCTCCTATCTCTGGGACATCCAGCACACAAGCCTAAGCCATGAGTGAAATGTGTAGACAATGGCCCCTGGGGCTGTGGTTTGGGTTGCTGACCCTGGGATGGCTCAGCCGGGTCAAACAGCTCTGATGGGGGTGAGAAGGGGCTGGTCCTCAGGGAAGACCTGGGCCAACTTTGGCAGGGTGAGACAAGGCGAGGAGACAAGAAGCAACAAATATTTGGAAGATACAAACACCCAGGAGATACAGAGTTTCCTTACCCAGTAGCTGTGCTCGAAGGTTAGGCAAAATCTTGATTGTAATTTACTTCCTTCCTAAACATGAGAATCTCACCAAGGATGGAGATGGCTGGACATTGGACCCATGCCAGCCGCGTAGAGTGGACATACGAATGTCTGTCTGTCCACATCACCCACACAGGACTTCCCGGGACGGGGACAATAAAGAAGACCCACATAGGCAGAGTCTCCCCCTCACCCTCGGTGCTAGGCTTCTAGGAAGTGCAGGAGGAACTGTTCCATGCACGTCCCAATAGTAGGGGCTCGCGCCACAACGGCACCTTCCTGGAGAGAGGACAACTACAAGCTCTGAGACTCCCTGAGCTCATCATACACACGGAGAAAGCGAGGCCCAGAGAGAGTCAGGGACCGGCCCTGGTCACACAAGGCACGGCGAGAGTGAGAGACGCTCCTTGTCTGTGCCGATGCCCAGGGTAGCGCCCGCCCCATCGGCCGGGCTTTGCACTCTTAGTTTTCCTTAGGTCCCTCCCAAGCTGTTCAGCTTATTAGGTAACTGCGGACAAGGGGCCCTCGAGTGTTTGTGACAAGAGCCCTTTGCTTCACCAAAGGAGCCTTCCTACAAGGCGTCCTCAGTCCCCTAAACACAGTCTCTCCAGGGCTGACGGCACAGAGCAGAGCACAAGGCCACAGAAAGGACAGGAACATGGGTATAAAATTACATAATCACGTCTGATTCACACACGAAGTTCTCTCAACCATGGAGACCCACTGGGAAAAGTCAAAGCAAGATGACCAAAGGTTTGGTGGGTCTTTTAAAGCTTTGTTTGGTCAAAATGTTTGCTCTTATTTTAAAAACTTCTTTGTCGCAGATAAAAATTGTTCTCTAATTTGGTCATACATTTGGATTTCATTATTTTCAGAATGTATTCCAGACATCTAAAATTAAACAGATGTCATCAACCCCGTTTAGACCTAAAAGACTTGTAACCAAACAGTGACTTCAACCCCAATGCAACACCGACTTGGAACACTGTGTTTTAGTCATTAAAAGTTTTAAAACTCTGCTCCATTTTTCTCATTTCCTATAATGAGATCTCTTCCCTCTCCTTGAAATATGCCAATTCTTCAAGGGTCAGTGGAAAGTCAAACCAGGGAGAAAAGTGAATTTAAATATGAAAAACTAGAAGAGTGAAGTACGAAATCCTTATCCACTGAAACCCTGACCGAGACACTGAACCCCCGCTTTCCCGCGAAGGAGGGAAAACGGTACGGGAGAGACACAGAAACAGTGTGAGCGCAGGAAGGGGATTTGGCTTCTAAAGCCTGAATTGTTTTATAGTTCCTTTTCTGACAGGGATTAGATTAGTGAGAATCCTCCAAGCCTGCTCAGTGTGTCCTGGGGACAGTTAAGAAGGAAAGGCAATGCTTTCTCTCCTCCAATCCTCATCTCTGAGCTCACCCCCAAATGAATTTATTAAACGGCATAACCAGGTCAGAGGAAAGGGCCTGTGTGAGGGGCCCAGAATCCACAAGCAGGGGCACGCGGCCCCTGGGACATGCCTGGGGCGTGAGGGAGGGGTGCCTGGGGCGTGAGGGAGGGGTACCGGGGCACAGGGCTTGCAGACGGCATTTGGGGTCAGACCCATGTGGCCACATAACGTCATTACATCAATTTCTTAAGCAAAATGAAAAGAATGAACTACAGAAGGTGAGGAGACAAGTACAGAGACCAGAGAGGACCTTTGCTTCTCCCGCGAGACCTCTGGCAGCTCGGTTCTGAACAAGGAGGCAGATCCTCAGCAATCAGGCCGCTAACCCCAAGTTCACTCCCCACTAGACAGAGCCGGCTTCTCAGCCGGGCCTGCTGTCCTCAGGAGCCCAAGTCCGACGGTGCAATGCCCACCCAGCTCCCCGCGCCTGAACGAGGCTCCGGCCGCCTTTCTTCCACAACCCACCCAGCCACTCCTGGCGGTGGAGGAAGGCAGAGAGATGAGCTCTGAAGCCCTCGCCTGAGCTTCCTGATGCACACAGGGCAGCAGCGTGCCCCACCCACTCCCCTCCTGCCAGATAACTGTCCTCGCTCCGGGCAGAAAAGCTCCTCGAAAGATGGGAAGCCAGCCGGCTTCCAAAGGGTGGCACCCCTAGGGCACACAGCCTCAAATGCCTGTTCCAAAGAGGGGCCTCAGGCCCCAGGCCCCAAGGAAGGACACGGCCATGGATCGGCTTCCACGGGGACTGGCAGGGTCCCTGTTGGGGTCTGCGACGCTCACCCCAGGAGGAGAGGCAGGCAGCCAAAGGAACACAAACACAGCGACCTCTGTCAGAGGACAGAGGGCCTCCAGTGAAGTAGGCAGGAGAGAAAAATGATGGCTTTGAAACACACGAATGGCCCACATGGGTCCTGAGTCGGACTTGTGTAGTATGTTCCATACATGAGAACCCACCCAAACAATCTCCCCCAAATCAGCTGTAAGTTCACAGGTGTACTTACCCGCAAGTCTTGGGCGAGTCGGCGCCTCTGGGCCTGGATTCTCGCGTCTGCACCTGGTGGATGATCTGTGAGGATTGCCTCTCCACAATTGGCAAACAGCTTCACCTCTGAACCAACGCTGGACAGATTAGTCCTGGCTGGCTGTCGGACTGCTCCTCGGAGAAGGATGGCTTTCTTCGAGTTCATCAGTGATGTCTGCCTGAACTGTGGGAGGACAGAGACAGATGGCGTTTAGTGCTCCTACGTGCCAACCTAGAATCAACCCATCTTGTTTCATAAAAATGGAAACTGAGGCCTAGGGAGTAAGGTGAATCTGTGCAAGAAGGTCACACATTAGCACAGAAAATCAAGCATTAAAAAACCATCACACTAGAAAACTAGATTTTAGCAACTGGTATATTTCAACCCTCAGAGTTCCCTGAATTTGAATGTTAGACTTTTCAAAGCACCTTTAACCCACTATCTTAGAATGAGCCCCACACCCCTGTAAGGGATGTATGGGGCAGAGGGAGACTGAGGTCAGACTCTAGCTTACACAGAGAGCCAGTGACAGAGCCCGTGACAAACCCAGGTCAGAAACCTTCCCACTGGACCACCTGCCTGTCAAGGTGTCATCTTCACTCATCAATACTAACAGGCTGGAGCTGCCAGAGGGCATTATATGTCTGAGATGGAAACTCGGAGGCATGGGGGAGGGGCGGATGCAGAGAGAGAATTAGCTCTTCAGCTCACTGCAGAGGTAGTAAACAGTGACGGTTTATTTGTGGAAACCACCAAATGCCCCTTACATCACTTCTGAGACTTGTAGGGAGAGTCAGGTGACTGAGAAGACACCATTACCACCAGGGCCTGTTGACCATACTCCCACAAAGACTTTCTGGCCAGTTAATGCCACTTGTTTGTCTCACAGGTGACTAAGAAAGCTTTTTTCCTATATACAATAAACTGAAGTCACAAAAGGGACAAATTAGCTGGTAATTATTTGCTTTACCAAAGGATTGTTTTTCCTTTACCCCTGGGTTCCTATAAATAGCAAGAGCCCTTCTACTAGCATTTGGGTCTAATCCCATTCACAAAGACTCCAAGTGCCAGCCATTCAGAAACACAAAGCTCCTATGAGGTCAGCACTCGACAACTGGCCTACACGAAGCACCAGGTGAACGGCTCGTGGCTGGTCTAAACACCAAGCCTGTCCGCAAAGATGATCTGGCGATGAGGGGAGCACGGCCACAGAAAGGCTGAGAAGGGAAGTGGGCACGGGCTCCGCGACAATCCCCGAAGGGAAGGCCGGGAAAGGTCCAGTCCTTGTCAGACCTTGGAGACAAACACTCACGCTCCAGGCGTGGACGGAGCCCCTCCTGCACGCCAGGCATTAAGCTAGGCGCTGGGCGATGCAGGCACCGAAACCACCGAC
>NW_006443124.1:9134348-9137443 GCF_000325575.1 Pteropus alecto
TAGCGTGGAAGATGTCAGACAAATATCAGGTAAATGGCCATGCTTAAGAATGTCTAACTATAAACTCACCTAGAGGCTCTGAAGGAAAGGAACCCTGGTTTAGGCAAGCTTTTAAAGTTTGAGGGTCAGGGGAGGCTTTGACAGAAGTAACCATTGAGTTGACATCTAAAGGATAAGTGATTGTTAACCAGGAAAAGACAGGACAGAAAGTGGCCCAGGAAGAGGTGAGAGCATGTGTCAGTGCCCTGGGGTAGGAGAGAACGTGGCATATTGGAGGGACTGGAAGAAGGCAGCCAAAATGGCTGGGAAACAGGGAGCCAGGGGCAGCATGACGACAGACAACGGTTCATAGGACACACCAGGAAATGTGGTCTTTATGCAAAGGATAACGGGACGCCACTGGATGGCTTAAGCAAGTAAAGGGCAAGGTTCAGTCTGTTTTGCAGAGGCTCTGGGTGCTGAGTGAAGAAAGAACCTGGGAGACGGGGCAGGTGAGAGTGGGTGGCCAGCTAGGCTGCCGCTGCAGCTGTCCAGGTAAGAGAAAGGTGACTGCAGTAGGGTGGCAGCTGTAAAGAGAGACAGAAGCGAAGATTCCATAGCTATAGCATATAAAACAAGACTTAGAGCTGGATGGGGGGCTAGAGAGGGGTCGTATCCAGGAGGCCTCCCAGTTGTCTGGCTGTGTGAATGGACGGACGGAGATCCATGCCCTGAGATGAAGGACTCTGGAGGAGGTGCAAGGTGGGCGTGCTGGGGTAGAAGGGCAGAGTGACACTCAGACTCCTGCGAGACAGCCACGTGGAGATGCGGAGGGTGCAGTTGAGAACTGGAGTTCCAAGGGAAGATACGGGCATGAATAGATAGCAGTGTGGCCTCTTTCCAAGGGACAAAGGACAAGTCACGGATGCCCCACCTCTCTCTCCGTAGCACCCCCTACCCACCCCCGCACCAACGCACACCCATTTCCTCCTCCTGAATCTTCTTACAAGGTGATTTCATAGGGAGATTGCGAGATAGACAGAGCTGCTTGCCACAGAAACCAGACATTTTCTAGCATGAGGAAAATCTCAGTCTTTTCCCCCTAAGGAAACAGCGAGAGAAAATAAGCTTCAAATCGGGCAATGGGGATTAAGTGAAGACACTCTGGAGGACTTCCCGGCTCCAAGGGTGAGACACTGGAATGCATTAGTAAGCAAGAGTCTGGATCCTCCTTCCCCTGAGGTCTCTGAGATTGAGGTGGGTGGTTTTCTTGGAGATACCCGGAATTCTGCCCTGCCAAGAAGCAGAGGATTGGACCCGGGGAACCGCGGAAGCTCCCTGGGCCCAAGTGAGTAAGTCCTAGTCACAGGAACCCTATACACCGGGAACAACTGCTCCATTCACCAAGCCCTCCCCCGGCTGTAGCCATGGTGCTCAGAGGCTTTACCACATCCCTTCTTCTGATCCTCACAGCAACTCCCCCCGCCCATGTGAAAGATGCAGACGCTGAGGCTCAGAGAGGTGAGGTAACCTACCTGAAACCACGTGGGAGGCAGGTACACTGCTGGGATTTGAACCCTTGACCGACCCCAAAGCCTATACTTTTTCTTCTCCCTTCTTCCCCATCCTATCCCTACTCTTGCCTTTAATTCTATTGGAGAAGAGCCCAGTATCAAAGTGTTCTTAGAAACATTAGTAAAAAATAAAATAATTTTAAAAAGAAACATCAGTAACATGGACTACAGGCAGGGTAGAAAAGATCTGTAAACAGCATTTCAATACAAATGGTAACATAAATACATAATTATATCTTATATATAACTAAAATATAAAAGCGAGAACAAATACATCGCACAACTGTAACCACAGAAGGAAAATTTGCTGCTCATTACCATAAAAAATAATTGGGGGAAAAATCTATAAGAAACAGAGCTGTGTAGAAATAGACAGAAGATAAAGCTTTGTGCATATCTTGAATTATTTAATACGTTTTGATAAAGTGCCTTTCAGAAACACTGCGGCCATGTGTACCAGCATTATATGAGGGTTCTTATACCTTCCATCCTTCTATAAAAGAAATTTCTACTGATTTGTGAGAACTCTCATATGTTCTTCATCTATCGATGATGCGAACGTAATTTCCTTGTCTTTTGCCTTTATTATTCTTTAGGCTCGTTTCTAGAAATTCAACTTTAATAAGCTAGTTTACAAAGTTGATAATTGAAAGCAAAAAATGCAAAGGATCTCTCACCTGCAAAGACACCTCTTTGCAGGATTTTAATCCTGCTCTCCATGGTCGACTGTGCCCCATGTCTGGAGAGCGACAGGAGGACCCCTCTGAAGGGAAGCAGGTCTGCCCTGGGCTCTCCCAGAGAGGCAGCTGCTGGCTGGCGGGTGTGAGCCCCCCCAGAGCGCCAGAGTTGACCTAGCCTCTGCCTCAGCCAACAGTTGCTCTCCTGCCTCCAGGGTCCTACAGCCACCCAAGGCTGCTGGACCTTTGCCTCCCGAGGCCCTCAGCCAAAGGTGGTAGCACAGCACCCAAACAACAAGAGTCACACGGGGACCTGGCTGCACCCTTCCTGGAGGCAGCCCCATGCTGATGTCAGGCCTCTCCCTGACCCAGTGCCCTGTCACACAGATACACACACATGTGCTCAGCACATCTCCAGAAAAGCACCTGATCGAAAAGAGCACATGCGACTCGAAGTCTGCGCCTAGGCCTTCCGACGCAGAGCGGGGAAACTGAGCCGCCTGCCTTGCCTTCTGTTCCCCACAGGCGAAGAGCTGGGAGCCATGGCACACCTTCGAAACACACTTTTCTTGCCCTTCCTACATCACGGGAAAGGGGCGCCAGGGAAAAGCTGAGAAGCACGTGCTCATCCGTCCCCAAATGGTGGCAGAGGGGACAGCTTAGAGGCCTCCCTCCACAGTGCCTCTTCCTTCCCTTTTTGTCACCCCCGAGATTGCGGGTGGCTGCTGCAGCGGGGCGAGACCCTCTAAAACAGGAGCAGGGCGTGGGGCAAGCCCCCCACCCCAAGCTGTGCTGTGGCAGCTGCCCCACCTGGGGCTTGAGTTTAAAGTCAGAGAAGGTCTGTGGGCCATGGGGACAAGGTTAG
>NW_006443124.1:9137871-9161211 GCF_000325575.1 Pteropus alecto
AAAGAATAGGCTCAGATTTAATAACCCTCAAATCGGGCTCCACATGTGGCTATTGTTAGGTAGATTTAAACAGCAATTATGGAGGTACCTCCTTCCTCCTCGGCAACAATCTAGGCCCTTAATCCAGCTAAGACCAGAGAGTTTAGGGTTGAGCTCACTGAGATGAAGGTACCAGCTTAAGCAGGGTCTGCTCCAGGCTGGGGGAGCTGGAACGTGGACAATGGCTCTCCCTAAATTTACTCTTTATTGCCAGCAAAAAAGGGGGGAGGGCAAAGAGAAGACTGCCAGGCTGAAGTCTCCAGGATAGTTCAGGCTTCTAGAGCATTCACATGGAAAGTCTGCAGGAATGAATGGATGAGAATTCAGAAAGAAAGGCAACAAGGCCCCATGGAAGCCCTAGGCTCAGGCTGATGGAAGGATGGGGGAGGCAGGTTCCTCCTTCTAGAACACTGTGGCTCCTCCCCGCTCTCCCTCAGCTCCACAGGAGACAACCCAAATGCCCCAGCTGGGTGTGCAGGGCTGCTCATGGCTGACCAGGGTAGAGAATTAGTTCCCAGAGGGGAACCAGGGGAGACAGGCCCACATTTGGAGGAAGAGCCCAGTGACTACATCAAGAATGCCATTTGCATTTCCTCCCCCTGAACCTTTGCTGCACCGGTTCTGCTGCAGGAAAGCCCAGCCCGCCCTCCAGAGTCTGAATCCCTCCCTTCCTGCCGGGTCCAGCTTCAAGGTTCCCACCGCCTCCCTGGAGCCCAGTCCCCCTGGTCCCCCACGATTGCGCCCACACTATCTGTACAAGCTCGCGGGGTTCACAGTGCAGACAATCTGTTCTCTGAGGCACCAGATTCCCTACCCGAGTTGAGAAAAGAGGCACGGAAAGACAGAAGGCTGTGACTTCTCTCTGCTGGCCAACACTGGCTCCAGTGAACCATTTCAAAAAGGAAGCTCTTTCTCAGGGTCCCAGGTGTCAGAGAAGTGAGCTCTCCACAAGGCTAGGAGACCCTTGCTGTGGGTGTGGCAGGACACTGAGTGTAGGCTGGACAAGTGATTCCCCAGGCCCTCCCGGCCCCAGAGGCCCATGACTGTCTGAATACTCAGCATCCTTCTCTAGTTACCCATCCTTCCAAGCCTGGATTTTCTCATCCAAGTTTTCGGAGTACTGTTTGATTCTGCTTTATCACAAAATAATAATGAAAACCATTTGGCGTCGACTATCATCTTGGATTAAGGCCAGTTTTTGGTCTAAAGAGGTGAAGGGACCACAGCCAGCACTGGAGCGCCTCCTCTCTGCCAGGCAGATACCATGCGAGGACAGACACACACACACCTTCACACCGAGTCTGGGGACAATGGCTTTGGACAGCACGGACCTGGATTTGAATCCTGGCATCACCACCTGGTGGCTGTGTGACCCTGGGCAAGTCACTTCATTCCTGACGTTTCCGTTTTCACATCAGCAAAGTGACAATTACAATAATATCAAGTTTACGGGTTGTCATGATGACCAAACTAAATGCCTCATGCAGTAGTTCTCAAAGTGTGGTCCTGGGACCAGCAGCACCTGGGAACTTGTTAGAAGTACAGATTCTCTGGCTGCCCCGCTTAGATCTACCGAATGGGAGCCTCTGGAGGTGGGGCCCAGCCCGCTGTGTTCTACACCCCTCCAGGTGACGGGTGCACGCTCAAGTTTGAGAATCACTGAGCTATGGGTAGAAGGTGCATACGAACAAGCAGCCAGCAGGCTAGCTATCCTCACTATTTTAGAAGTCGTCATCTGACTCTCCCCTCTCCCCAAGGATCAGAAGAGTTAAGTCACTTCTCAAAAGTCAAACAGCTAGAACCCAGGCAACAAGCCTCCAGAGGCCACAGCCTTCCCTCCACACCCTAGCATCTTCCATTTAAAGCCCAAATCTTAAAGCAAACTAAGTTCTGGCGGTGGTCCCCACACTGCTTAACAGGGTGGCATGGCTCACAGCTACAAACACTTTGCGTAAACCCGCAAGGAGAGCAAAGAGACTAAAATGGAACCGATCCTTCCAAAAATATCTGGGTGCAGCCTCTCTGGCCGGAGATGACTCTATTCCTCAGGCATGAAGAACACGGGGTACACAAACCGAGGGCTCCCCAGCGCAAAGCTGTGGGATGCTCTCGGGAACACCCAACCACCTTCCCGGCACTAAATGTAGGTATTTGAGCTGTGCAGGTACAGGCGTCTCTTTCCTTAAGTACGTTTCAAACATGCGACGAAAAATACAATTATAATCTGGTCAGGAAATGTTGTGACTTTCTCTCCAAAACTCGATGTCTCCATCTGCAGTGGTGGGAAGCAGTGAGCACCCAAATGCTCTAGTGTTCAAAAGAGCTGTTTCTCTTTCTGCAGCTGCAATTCAGGCTGAGGCCCGAGGCCAGGCTCTCCCTGGATCATATTCCGCAGAGTCTGAGTGTACTATGCACCTACTGTGTGTGGAGCAGGGACCACATCTGCAGCCAGAACTTAAACAAGCCCGAGCCCCAGGCCAGCAGGTGGAAAGTGGTCTGGGAGAGAGCAGTGCTGGTATCTGGAACACCACTGCACGGAGAACTCACAGAAGCCACCTTCACTGCTGCTGCCCTGCCTCTGCGTGTCACCTCAAATTACAGACCCCTGTGGATTCTTCTTTGCTTCCAGGAGATGGTCCAACTAAGTTTAAGCTGCCTCAGCACTCAGCACAATGCCTGACAAGCACCAGGCCCCCAATAAATGCTTAGGAGCAACTGTAACAAATGCACCTAAAGTAACTTTCTCAGTGGACCCCACTCGCCCCCACTAAACCTCGCTGCCTCATCAGAGGCCTTTAAGCTCCTCTGCCCACCAGACTGTCACAGGGCCTGCAGTTCCACGCACCTTCGCTCGCCACGCACCAGCCACAATAAGAGCGTTTAATTCCGCAAGGAAACCAAGCTCTGCCCCATGTCAGGGCCTTTGCGTATGCTCGTCTCGCTTCTGGAGTGAGCGCCCGTCCTGCCATTCTTCGCTTGGCAGGGTCCTTCTCAGTCTTTAGGCCTCAGCTCACAAGTCACCTCCCAGGAAAAGCCGCTCTGTCCAGACTAGGTCCCTCTGTTACCCTCCGTCTCCCCTTGTTTCTTTAATGTGCCTTCACAACCTGCCATTAGCTTTCAGTTTCTTTACTTGTACTGTACCCAGCTGTGTTCCCTCCTCCAATGAAATGTCAGTTCTGGTGAATCAAGGGTAGTGTCTCTCCTGCCTCCCCTGTATTCCCAGTGCCTGGCACACTGGGGGGTGGGTGTGTGTGTGTGTGTATGTGTGTGTGTATGTGTGTGTGTGTGTTTAGAATGGGTAAGTGAATGAATGAAATGAGTTTCCAGAGAGAGAGAGAGAGAAACAATAATAATAGTGATGGAAAATGAGCAAGGAGACTGTCAGTTGCGGAAGGGGTGGGTACGGGCTGGGCAGGCCCCTGCCTCCTCCCTCACAGAGCCTGGCTGGACGCAGACAAGACTGCCATGGTGGCTTTGGACCTAGCGGCAGGCAGAGTGGTACCTGAGAGCTTGCCACAAATTGATGGTGACATTCTGTCCTGCCTGTCACCTGCTACCCCTGAACCGGGGCATCTCAAACAGCCCGTGGGCCATGACCACCAAGGGTGGGCTGGGGACTGGGCCCTAGGGGCCCTTCACTGCCAACTTGTACCTTCTCGAGGTCATCTGTGAAAGTTGCGGCCGGTGGCAGGAGATGAGAAAGGCACCCAGGAGAGGGAACCAGACATCGACCACGCTGCCTCCACCAACACAGGCCGCCAAATGGGAGCCTGGTCTCCGGGAGTGTTCCCTGCTCTCTGGGTGGGGGGCACCCACAGAGAACATCAGGCCCTGCGCCCAGCCCCCTGGATAGGTCCGGTATTCCCAGTTGGTGAGTTTCTCTAGGCAAATGTGTGCCAGACTGAGCTAGATCATCATTGGAACATTTGCCTTTCATGGGAGTCTCAGCTTCTCCTTCGCAGCCCTGTATTTGAAACAAGTTGTGATGGATGGTCATGCTAATAGGAAGACGAACAGCTGGTCACCATTTATTTATGCAAAGAACCTCATGCCGAGAGAGACTTCTATATACCACGTACGTGCCAACTAAAAACCATTCTGTAGTATGCACAGGCCCGCTGCGGGTGGCTTCCCACGGAACTGGAGTCAGCGCTCCCACTTCAGCTTCCAACGTCCACGAATCCCATACCAAGGACCCAAGGACGAGGAACGGAGTTCTTTCTCCTTTCCCATCCTCGCTCACTTGTGGCCTGAGACCGGAGTATTTATACAGCGCAGCCAGCCAGCGAGGTCCATTAGTGGGGTGTAAATAGCTCTCAGCTCTTCAAAGGCCAGAGTGAGCCATTCTGTGAGGTCTGAGTCAGCCCTGCCAGGGGCTCAGATTTCAAGCTTATTCATTTTCCTGATAACTTCCATAAAGGGCCAACACTGCCTTTTTGGTATGCCGAGCCCACCAACAGCACTCGCAGTGGGATTTTCACAAGAAATTGGCATTTGCTGAGCTCCTACTGTATACACAACTCTGCTCCGGTCACTCTGGGAAGGAAATAAAAAGCAGAAAACACATTCGTGATTTTTCTAGGGATCAAGACCCAACAGATAGGAAAAGCTGTGGGTCAAATCACACAAAAACCCTAAGAAACCAAGGTCAGAGTGGCATCAGGGATTGCAGGGTGAGCCAGGAGGAACCTTAGCCTAATAGCCAAGACATGGCCCTTGCTGTCAGAGAGCCTGGAGTTTGAATCCTCGTTCTGCCTCTAACTATGCGACCTGTGACAAGTGGCTTATACTCTCTGGGCCTCCGTTTCCTCATGTGTAAGATGGAGCTAGGACAGTAATAATAAGACTCTTGTGAGGACTAAATGAAATAGTATATGGAGAGCACTCCGTGTGGCGCCCGGCAGAGAGCAAGCCCTGAGGAAATATCAGCCGTGCTTTGTTGTTAAGTGGAGGCTTTCCGGGAAAAGAGAGTTTTGAGGCTTTGGAAGCAGAGAGGGACATAGACTCATTCTCTAGCTTGTCATCCCGCCATTGTGGGGTGGTGACATGGGCACATGCTGCCTGCCTCTCTGATCTGGAGTTAGAGAGAAGGACCAGCTTCTGGTCCTTCAATCACAGATAGAAAAATCCACTCCCAAGTTCCGCTCAGTCTTCCAGGAGAAAGGAGTCAAAATCCCAGAGCAAGTTAGACCCGTGGAAAAGACTGCCCAAAAGCACAGGGTCAGACAGTCCTTGGCTGGGGCAGCCCTGTCACTCAGGACAACTGAGTCCACACCACAGCTGTGGGTCAGGACACGGGGTGATGGGTGCAGGGAGACCACCTGCCTCTTGGCAACACTCCCATCGGCTTGGCTGCAGGACAGAGCATGGAGGAGAGGAGCACAAGGCTTGTACCCTGACAGGGAACTGTCACTGGCTTCTGTCTCAGACCAAAAACTCCTGCTTTCCTGCCTAGACTCTAAGTCCGAGTGCAAGAGGGAACATCTGCAGCTGTGTGGATCTTTACGAAGCACTTTCCCACCCTTTGTCTCAGGATGCTCTCACGACTACCCTGTGGGATAGGTGGAGCAGATATAATTATCACCTGCAGTGTACAGATGAGAAACTGAGGGTCAGAGAAGTTAAGCAACTAGCCCAAGATCACAGAGAAAGGCAGTGGCAAAGCTGGAACTCACACCCAAGTCTTCCAATGCCTGATCCAGTCTTCACTGCATTTCTCATCTGACTCCCTCCCTACCAGTCCCAGCTGCCGAAAACCAGGACGCTGTAGACAGTTAAAGTATATTCTACAACACGAAACACCTTTCGACCAAGCAGGAGACTCCATGGGCGTGAACGACATATTGCATATGGCAATTCCTCAGATGCTCCCAAGATGACACGAGATCTCCCCAGGTGAAGACAAGAAGGTCTCAAGAAGGAAGTGATTTAGGTTTTTGTCGAGAGAATGGCAAAATAAACAATAGTGGAATACCATCAGACAGACAGACAGAGAGACAGATAGACACACAGAATGAGATTGATCTCAATATACAGGCATGGAAAGAACACCAAGATACTGATGAGTGGAAACCACCAGTTGCTGAATAAGGCATGCTACATGATCCCATGAACATTAAAAACAATGAAAACAAAACCACATATCGTAGATTCATATACACGTGCAAATGCACAGAAAAACATCTGGCAAGACGCACACTCCACAAGCTATCTTCCACGAGCCCCTGCAAACCCGCCTCCAGACTTCACCCTGCTCTGTGCCCAGGGAGGCTTATCTGAATGAACTGCATCAGTGAGTCAGTCGCCTTGCCTTCCAGCCAGTGGTGAGCACTATAGCAAGAGACCAAAAGAATGGAAGAGAATGAGACTGGACTGTTTATTTTCCCAAACACTATGGGGTCTCCAAACACTGGCCACATCCCACAGGTCACAGCTTCTTTTCAAGGTGCCCACAACTTCCTCTTTCCAGGTTCCAGAAAGGTGAGAAAGGCTTCCTGGTGTAGCCAGTCCTGGGTGCTGTGCTGTGCTTTGTGGGTTTCCTTCCCACAACTTTGTGTATTGTCCCTATATTAAAACCTCCTCAAATCATCCCGCTTAGAATGTGCCATTTGTTTCCTCCTAAGACAAACCCCAAACTGCTAACAGTGGTTAACTGGGGTAGAATGTGGGGGAAGACAGGGGCAAATACAACTATCTGAGGTTTAGTCGGCTGAAGTCAACCACAGACTTTTAGCCTTTTCAGTAACTATGTACCATGTGGTTGCTTTTTATCATGAAATTTTCAAGCATATACAAAAATAGAGAGAATACGATAAAAAGGTCCCAGCTTCAACGACCATCAATTTATAATCAATCTTGTTTCAACTATGGCCCCTGCCATTCTCCACCTCATGCTGTTTTAAAGCAAATCTAAGACATCATATCATCTGTGATGTTTTAAGTTTATGAGGAAACTCTATTTCTGTATTGCCTGGGTAGTTAAAAATTAATTAAAAACAAAGAAATTCTTAAAGCTAGAACTGAGAGTGAGGAAATTCTGTCTTTGCTTTTAGTTTATATCCCAGTCAAGGCCTTTCCCCTCCCATCTGTCTTAGTACCACAGCTCAAGCTGGCCAGGTGGCCATGCTGGAGGCCTGGTTAGCACTGAATGGCCTTGTCAACCCGTCTTCAGGGTGGAGGATATTATTAACACAAAGCCACCGGCATACCTCCCACCTGAGCATCGGTTTTTGGGTTCTGCTCAGGCTAATTTTTTGTTTTTGTTTTAACTTTCTACTGAAGTACGACTTCATATTTGTGAGTTTCATTCTATATTGCTACATATAGTTGTAGACTGCTCATTTTCATCGCAGTATAGTATTCCACTGTGTAATTTATACCACACTTCATTTATCTATTCTACTCTTAATGGAAATTTGGATGCTTTCTGGTTTGGAGCCATTGCAAATGGTACTGTTAAGGACATTCTAATACATGCCTTTTTATGCTGAAATGCATGTATTTCTGTTGGGTATATACCTAAATGGAATAGCTGGGTCATAAGAAGGCATATCCTTAACCTTGATAGATACTGACAGTTATCCAAAGTGTATATGATTTTTGGTATTCAACATCTTTGCCAACACCTGGGTATTTTCTGGGTTTCTTTGTTTGTTCCACTTTAGTCATTCTAGTAGATGTAATGTATCTCATTGTGGTTTTAATTTGCATTTCCCTGGTGACTAATGAAGCTGAACACTGTTTCATATGTTTTTTTGGCCATATGGATATCCTCTTTGATGACGTATCTTTTCAAGTCTGTTGTACATTTTTCTAGTAGGCTGTCTTTTTTTCTTATCAGTTTATAAAAGTTATATATTCTGGATGGAAGTCATTTATCAGATGTAGGTTCTGCAAATGTCTTCTATTCAGTAGGATTGCCTTTCCAATTTCCTAATGGTGTCTTTTGATGAAAGGAAATTTGTAAATTTAATGTGGTCTAATTTATCAACTTATTTTCTTGTCTGCCTAACAGGTTTTGTATCTTGTTCAAGAAATCTTTGCATACACTGCTCTCGGTTTTTACAAAGATCCTTTTAAGGGAAAAAAATCTATTGAAAATTGAGTAAGAAAAGCCAATCTCCTAATTTTTTGATTCTCTTGTTAGCAGCCACTTATAAGAACCAAGGCTCTTTTCACCTATAAAAGTGAAAAGAGAAAACAGCTCAGACTAAACTCGTCTCCACCAAGAGAAAAATGTAAGAGCTTAGAGTATTTTTTTTTTTTTTGATGCTTAAAAGTAACTATGGAATACTTAACCATATGCCAATGACCAACAAAGAAGATGAGAGCAGGGGTTCTTGAGTCTTAAGGAATGGTAGAAAAATACCAGCATTGAAACTGAAATGGCTTCCACAGGATAAGTGTTTTGAGGAGGAGCAGTGCCCTTGGCTATGGGAAGGGCTCTCCCTTCTCCCAGAAGAAGTTTGCAGCTTATCCTATATGAAAATATTTCTAAAAACTTCCACCAGGGGACACTTCTCCCACTGAGATTCATAAGTGAAGTGATTAACACACTTGGTGTTATCACAGAACCAAATATATTAATTTAAAGAATTTAAAAATTATTGTTGAAATGACAAAAGTTTCTTTGAAAAGCAATATTTTTACTGTTTAACAGCAATAAGTCTGGGATGTAATGGTGGCTTTCTAAATCCAAACATCTCCTCACGTCTAAAAAAAAAACAAAACAAAACAAAAAACAAAAAACAAGAAACAAACAAAAAGCCAACATCTACAAGGGGAAAAATACCAAGCCTCCCCCAAAAAACCTACACATGACCCTGGCCATCAGCATTACTAGGTGTTAGATAATATTAGCTATGAACCTTAATTACATGTAAGTAGAGACATGAGCACGAAATTCCAGTACAGCACCTACCACTGCTGTTAAGTCTGTGGGTATAGTGCAGAAAAGGAGAGTCTTAAGAAATTTCAAGAAAAAAAGGAAAGGGAGTAGAGGATAGAGATGAAGCATAGTCAGAATCATCCCAGAAAGGACAAGTGCAACACTAAATGCAAAGTCTTTGTCATTTATACCTTAACAGAGCTGAAAAATGTTAAATGCAAAATAACGAACATAAGTCTGAAACTTAGTGGTCCACAATACTGGCTGCAGGGAAGGTTACAAAAGTGAGTAGTGTCAGGGGTAGCGATGTCAGAGGGTAGCAATGTCAGAGAAGTATGACTCCTGGGAGGAGAAGGAAATAGAGAAGGAGTGTTGCGCCTTAGAGATATGACAGTACAAAAAAAGAATAACGTAGGAAGGGAAAATTAAGAATCCTGCAGAAAAAAAAAATTTTTTTTTAAAAAGAGAAACAAAATACACCAAGCCTCCCCTCCCTTCTGCCAACACTATCCATTCAATAAACTGCACTTCACTACACTGACAAAAGAGAGCACTCTTGAAATAGAAACCACCTCCACAAAATGCATGAGTTGGGGGGAGAAATTAGACCAACTCCATACTAAGCTACTGTAAAAAAAAAAAAAAAAAAAAGATAACATTTGAATTAAGATATTTCAGCTAATGAAAAAATTTCCCCCACCAATCAATCATGAAGCAAAAGAAAATTATAAATATTTCAAACTGAATTAAATATTATAAAATATGCATTTGAAGTTTTGGGGTTTTTTTTAACTAGAATTAGAATCACATATAAAAACTGAGAATAGAAGAGGACCCCAAAAAAATCAGGAAAAATGCAATAAGAGTTGATCAAAGTCAGGAAAAATTTGGAAGAAAAAGTCAAAACTATCTCAGAAATGAAGAATAAATTACAAGATGATCAAGAGAGAATAGGTTCAAATGAAAATTTTAAAGAGACACTGAAGAAAGGTCGTAAAACAACAACAACAAAACAATGAAAATGAGTTTAAAGAGAAGTTTTAAAAAATCAGAAAGTAGTTGAAATCAAAGGTAAGCAAAGAAGGTCCAATATATGTATAATTGGAGTCCATGAAGAAGAAAATTAAAACAATGGACCTGATATACTATTTAGAAATACAAAGAAAAGTTCCCAGAAATAAGATAAATCCTAAAGCAACATACTGAAAAGGCCCTTGAAACACTGATCTGGAATGATCAAGTCTGAGATGGATTCTAGTAAATGTATCCTATTAGACACTAATAGATGTGTCCTATTAGACTTCGGTGACAAAGAAAAAAATCCTCAGGACCTCTAAGCAAAAAGATCAAAGTTTTATTTAGGTAACAAATTTAGGCTGACACCAGACTTCCTAAGAACAACATTTAGAACAGTGCAAGAGCAAAGCGGCATTTTCAAGACACTCAAGGAAAGAGTACAAGCCAAAGATTTAATATGCAGGCTTCATCCAACCAAGCTTTACCCATCTGAGAGATAATTGGGGGAGCTTCATCAATAGGAATGAGGCTGATCATTTAATATATTTGAGTACATAGAGCTAAGAGTAAAACAAGGGTAGGGTCATGGTAACAGAAGAGCATACCAACATTATCTGTTCTGACAAAGTAGAAAGAATGTAACTTTTAAAAAATAGTAACAAAGGGGAGAGAGACAGGGGAAAGTGGAACGTGGCCACTGATTATTGCTCAGGTAAAGGCGGGGGTCAAAGGGTACCATTTAAAACTGATGAACCAGGTAGTAAATGTTTAAGAACAGGGGAGATTAAGGGCAGTATCAAAGGTATAAATACAAAGGCAACCAACAGATCAAAAATACAAACCAAATTCTAAATACCAAAAGGGTTTTAGGCAACAATGAAAATGCATCAGAGAAAGAAACTCAGTTAACACAATATATACAGTCCTGAACCAACATCTCAGCATGTTACTTAATGGGGAAATGTTAAGGGCATCCCGCTGAAGTAAAGAATGAGGCACAGACACCCACTTTTCCACTGCTAACACCGTACTGGAAGTCCTGACTCACGGAATGAGACAAGAGAAAACAATAAGAGGCTTGAGAACTGGAACAGAAGAAGGAAAGCTAACTCTGCTGCATAGAACATGGTAATGTTTCTGGAAAACCCGAATAAATGACGAAACTCAGAAATTCTCAGACTCTCTGATCTCAGAACAGACGTACATTCCTTGTTCATGGTCGGGATGTCTCAACATCATTAAGAAGTCTGTTCTAAGTTAATGTATCAACTTAAAATGGTCCCAATAAAAATTCTAAACAGATTTTTTTCTGTAGCTGGACAAGTTGATACTAAGGTTCATACAGAAAAATTAATGTGTGAGAATAGGTAGGAAAACATTGAAAATAGACCTAGCCCTGCCAGATATTTGTAAATATATTAAATTCGTAAATCTCTAAAATTAAATTTGTAAATATCTAAAAAAATACATTAAATTTGTAAATATGTAAAATTAAAACGGTGTGATAATGTTACATGAAGAGACGGACAGACTAATGGAATAGACACAAAGTAGAGAAATCTACTTTGGATTTTATAATACAGGGTACACTGGATTGACATTTGGGAAAAAAAAGAAAATTAGATCCATTTCTTACAAAAATAAATTCCAAATACACTAGAGATCTTAGTGTGAAAAACTAAATTATGCTTGTACTAAAATCAAACATGAGTGAATTCTTCTATAACCAGTGTAGCAAAGCTTTCAAATTATGAATCAAAATCCAGATGAAATCAAATAGAAATTTGATAACTTTGACTCAAAATTAGTTTTTAAGTTTTGCATGGCAAAAAAAATACCACAAGGAAAATCAAAAGACAAATATCAAACTGAGAGAAAATATTTGCAACAAGTATCACAGATAAAGGGTTAATCCTAAAAAATATCCCCCCAAAATCTTATAGACAGGTAAGCAAAGTCATAGACAATTCACCAAGGAGGCATAAAAATGCTTCTGAAACCTATGAAAAAACTATCCAACTTTACACATAATCAGAGAAATGTAAATTAAGACTTCACTGAGATAGTACTTTTCACCTACCAGACTAGCAAAAATTCAAAATCTTGACAACATACTCTGCTGGCAAAGCTGTAAGGAAACAGATAAGCTTAGACATTGTTGGGGAGAATGCATATCGTACAACCCCTATAAAGAGGAATTTGGCATACTAACAAAAATGCATATTTATTTACTTTGACTCAGCAATCCTACTGCTAAGAAATCACCCTAAAGATACACCTCCAACAAAAAGAATATAGATATTCACACATAAAGTTTACTCACGGCCTAAATTCTCAAACACAGGAAATTGGTTGAAAGTAAACTGTTACATACGTACAGTGGAGTAATATGCTGCTGTAAAAAAAGAATGGGAAAGATCTCTATGAACTGATATGGAGTGATTTCTAGAACACATTAAATAAAAAAGCAAGATGCAAAAGTATATAGCATGCTACCTTTCATATAAGAAAGAAGGGGAAATGAGAAAACATACATGTGTTCGCTGATTTAAAAAAAAAAATAGGAAGGAAAACCCAGAAAAAATTAAAGTTGGTTACCACTGAGGGACAGGAGAGGAGACAGAGTGAACAGGATATGAAAAAGAGTGACTCTTTTCTAAGTATACTTTTTTGTATAGGTTTAGCTTTTAGAAGTATATTAATATTCTACATAATCAAAATCAAAAATCAACAAGGATAAGAACAAAAACTAAAATTGAAAGCAAATGGACGCGAATGAACCGAACTATATTGCAAATAAATCTAATCATTAGAAAACATCTGACAAACTCAAATTAAGAACCACACTGCAGAGGAAAAGAAATAAGAACTAATCTGAGCAATTTTTGAACAAAGCACATTGACTATATATCCTCAGCCTAGAGGGAAAAAGAGCTGCAGACTTAATCATAAACTCTTTTTAACGAGGCTTGTTTTCCATAGTGGTATGAGTGTAGCAATTTTAAAATGATTTTATGTATATTGTAGGATTGAGGGTATACATAAATGTGTGATATTGCTGGGAGCAGGGGTCCTCACTCTGGAAGGAGAGAGATTCAAATATGGATGTAGAGAAGCAATAAAGAATTCGTGGGGGTGACATGGATTTTAGGGTAACATCATGGAAAGATGTGTATATGTATATACCTATAACTTCGAACATGTATATTATATATACACGTACGTATATATGATATCAAATGTGTGTATGTATTTATATATTTCAAAGCTAAGACATATGAGTATATATGTGTATAATATAGAGCTCCTAGATTTTAAAGGGTCTTGAAGCAAAAACATGCCAGTAGCACCGGGCATACCTGGTACCTAGATCTCGTTTTTTATATACCATTCCCTAGAAAAAGAAACCAGTGTTCCTTAGGGAAATGGCTGATTCCAAGACTAGGGCAGAGACAGGACAAGGCAAGCCTAGAACATCTTGTTGACGCCTGAAAGTAAACTCAAAAGAATGATGGTAGCATGTCAAAAGAATGCCAAGCTTGAAGGGGATCTCACTGGCCACATCTAGGACAATTTCAGCATCAAAATAAATGATAGTGATACATTATCACCCACTAAGTAAAATAGGAATCTATGAGACAACACTGATGAAACAGCAGCAGCAGAAGGGAGAGGAGGAACAGAAGGAGGGGAGGGAGGGAGGAAAGGACAGAGGGCTCTTCATGGAAAGAGAATGCCAACTCATAAATGCTGAGACAGTAGTGGAACTGGAAAATCAGCACTTAGTGACCAACATATTAAAGACTGGTTGGGGCAAGCATCATTGATGGATCCTAATTCGGGGGTGTGGGTGGGATGGACTTGAATCAGGAGCAGGATATTTGCATATCAAAGTGTGTCCCCCACAGACCAGTTATTAGTTACAAGGGGGGAAAAAAAGTAACTGTACAGTATAGTAACCAGACAACACTTTGACCAGAAGGTCAAAGTTCACATCACCAATGAGGGGCAGATAGATAACATGTGCCTCCAGATGTGACATCCTGAAAGGATACAACAGTCCGGCGGGGAATGTGCGATCTAAATCTAAATCTAAATTCATGAGAAAACATGTGACCAACTCAAACTGAGGAACAGTCTGCATTCTGGCCCGTTCTTCAGCAAAGCATTAGTGTTTGGAAAGACAAAGTAAGGCTGAAAGGACTGCAGAGTAGGGTAAACGATGCAGAATTAAGATCGGCTACTGAATGGCAGGTGTTCCAAGCAGGGCAGCTGTCCGGGGCCTGGAGAGGGCAACCCCAGAATCATCAACTTCAATCTGCCCAAAGAGTATGTATGACTTAAGGGCTCCCAGACTTCTTTTGTTTAATTTATTTTTTAATTTTTTAACTACAGTTGACATTCAATATTAAGGGCTCCCAGACTTCTATAGTAGATGCACTTGGCAAGAACACAGGACCTCCTGGAGAAACTTTGGCCCTTGTGAAGGCCAGAATCAAAGGGTGTGGTTTTCTGACCCTCAGCCAGAATGGACACGGCCCAAAGGGCAAAAACCCCAAACTCTCTCAAGCTGGGGCTCAAAGACCTGGCTACAACCTGGCTGCAGATCCGGCTGTAGATCTGGCTGTAACTCCAGGCCTCAGCAAGTCCCTGTGATCATCCCCCCAATCCTGGCCAGCCAACAGAAGCTGTCAGCAGCCACCCCAGTGACTCATCCAGTATAAAAATGGGGGAAGGGAGGGGAAATGGGAAATGAGTGATCGTTCATGTTTAGATGCATTTTTCTTCCTGGAGATTTACTCTGGATTACTGCATCTGACACCACTCATATACACTGAGAATGGCTTTGTGCAGAAAACAAAAGTAAAATGTGACAGTGCTTTTATTTTAGGTTCTTAAAGATTTATTTAGTGGGATTATATCTGGCATCAGTACGCCCACAGCTCCGTCAGATTGCATTGGCAGAAGACAGGACAGACCAAGCAAAATGTTTGCATTTTCCATGTCTTCAAGTTGCTGCAGCAAATCTGAAATTTCACAATGTCCTCTCCCACAGCCAGGTGAACACCGAGTGACTCCAGTGGGGCATGCAGAGGTGAGGGAGAAAGAGAAGGGGGATCATGGAAACTCAGGGAAAAGGACTGGACATTTGTGATGATAGCTTTGTCATCTCCTTTAGTCCTTCCAAAAGTATTCGTTCCTATGTTTTTGAAACTCATTTGAGGTCAAGATGCAATTTGGGTTTAAGCTAATAACAAGGGCTTTGATTGCAGAGGTCTGCTTATTGGGGTCAAAGCAATGCTCAGCTGCCTATGCCGAGATCACACAGAGAAGAAAAGCAGGGCTGAATTTTATCTCTAAGTTGGGGGTGACCCGGAGCATGGCCTCTCCCAAGGATTAAGTGGCTAATAGCAAAGACACTCAACAGCCAGAGCAAATGCTCTCTAAGTGATTGTTTGACAACGAGCGACCCAAATGACTGGCTCCAAGTCCATTTCGTCTTCTCCTTCCTCTGCACATAAACACTACGATGAATTTCCCATCTGATAATCACAGAGGTTTCCAGCATTTTACAAAAAAAAAAAAAAACATCCTTATCACCTCCAGATCCAAAGTGCCACTACAGCCTCATCACCTCTCAGCTTTGCGAACCAGGAAAGCGTCACTGTCTTCCTGCACGGCTCAGACTTCCAACCAAGAGGGCTCCGACTTAAAAGCCTTTTCCACACACCCTGTTTTCTTCTCACCGGCCTCTGGCATCTCCTATCTCAGGACAGGGAAAGTTAAAGCAAATGAACTTGCAGCAGCTCGGGGAGGAAGACTAAAAGGGACTCAGGGCCATGTCCTACCCAGTTATAGAGACACATCTTAAAGCTGCCGGGGCGAGGGAAAACAGCCACCTCCCAGTTCGGTGATGATAGAGAATTACTGCCCATAAAAGTATTTTCTCTCTTCATTTGCCACAACTCTGGAGAAAAGCTTGGAATTCCAGATGCATAAAACTGGGGAAATAGTCCACAGCTCAGTCATTTGCCCCCTTGTCCAAGTGGCACACAGAGGATACAGAAGAGCATCAGCGCAGTATGTGACCGCTGGGTGGGGTCGCTCAGGGGCCCCAGGAAACCTGTTCTGTTCACTGCTGAAGGTGAGCAGAGAGTTTGCCCTGCCCTGGTTCATCCTCCCAGCCAAGCAGCTTAGAGCTTTAACAGCCTGATAAGGATGCACACCACGTGAGGCGGCCCCCACGCTCCCAAGGCAGCTGCGTAGCCTGATTTCAGAACACTTTGTGGCCACAGAAAGAAGTCAGTCCGTCAGAATTCCTCTGGAGTGCATGTGGATGAGGGACAGGACGGCCAGCTCGCTGGTGGCCATTCAAGGCACAAAGGCGGGAGCCAGTGGTGTCAGGTGTGTTTAAAGTTCGTCTTACCTTTGGGCCCCAGATACCTGTGTGATGGGCGGTATTGTGGGAAGGCGTATTCAGCCAGTAATGTATTTGTGTCAGAGTGGCTGGAAATGAAAAGGAGGTGATGGCGGGGAGGCTCTTTTGTGCTCAGGGTAAATAACCAGCTGGCTACGGCTTTTTCTTCTTCTCTTCGTGTTCACAGGGCCGGGAGGACTGGAAGTTTACTGACTTCTCCAACATTCCTCCTTCTCCATAAAAATGTGAGTCCTGGCTAAGGAGGAGTGCTCTCCCTCCGTAGCTGGCCAACCTGGAAGATTACACGGAGCCACGCAGCGGTTCCCAAAAGCCCAGACCTGGCATAATGAGACTTCTGACTATGGGGCATTGCTCTGTACCGAACTGCTCCAAGGGCAGTCGGCACCCAGGAGGAAACAAAGAATTTCTACTATGTTAAATTATGAGGTGAGCTGAAAAAACACAACTAAATCACCCCTAGTCCAGGGCTTGCATGAGCCCCTCGACTAAGAAAATAGCTTTTCAGGGCTGGGTTCTTGGTGGCTGTTTGGCCCAATACCAGAGTCCCTCTCCATGACTTCAGAGACCAGAAGGCAAGAACATGACGGCCTTAGATAAGCCAGGAGACAATCACCTAAATACAGACACCTCAGGCTTTCAGGGCCAACCCCCCTCTACAGGGTGGAGAAAAGGTGTTGGCATGAGATGCAAGTCGGCCAGATGGAAACAGCTTGGCCGGTGTTGGCAGAATCAGGGCTCCCAAGCGGTCCAGCCATGCTGCTGAGCAGCATCAGGCATGGGCGCCCTGCTGGACCTCAGACGCTGTGTTTAGTGCTCATGCGGGTGGGGTTGGGAGTGATGTAGCCTTTGTGTATAAAACTACCATGGAATGAAAAAACACTGTCTCCAACTGGGTCAAGGGCCGGTCTGTGGGCCAACAGCAGCTGTGGTTCTCAGCCCTCTCCAGCAGGACGTGGGGAAAGCCACAGCTCCAGACCTCTCCCCAAAAGAGGAACGTGAGCATCACTACTGCACGCATCCTCTGCCCTCAATACTATTAAACCACATGTGACATTTTCAAAGCCAGGACTAATCTGTTCCTAAGACTTCGTCCATTCGAGATCTGGAAAGAGGTTTAGTTTTGCCCCCAGGCAGTTCAGAAATCTAGGTGCTGCGCTGCTTTGTACCAAAATGCCCCAAAGAGCCATCAAACAAGAGCCCCACTTTGTTAAAGGCCGCCTTACAGAGCCATGTGCTTAGGTGAGCCAAGCCTGTCTGAGGTGGGTTCCTAGCTCGAGGGCCTAGGAATCCACTCCTCAGAGAAGACGCACTCACCTGTGATCTCTGGGGATGGCTTATTGTGCAATGAAAGGTCCACGACTTCCAGTGAGAAGGCACTGCCTTCTCCTACACTTTGAAGCTCCTACACCTTTCTTTCTGACCTTTGGCTGAAATCCCCTGATCTGCCTGTCCATCCACACCCTGGGAACTTCCCTATGAAGAAAGGAGTGAGAGAGGCCTGAGCAAAGCCCTCTGCCCAGCTGCAAGAAAGCCCAAGGTGGACAGGCTGGTCTGTACTCCCTTTGCTTCACTGTCTCACAGCAGAGCAGGGGCATCACATCAGGGAGACTCACCTGCATCTCCCACTGCGGCTCGTACACAGTGCACACCAAGCCTCCCCAGATGCCACTGCCAGCCGAAAACCCAGGGCAAGCTGTCTTCTGCCCTCAGAGACACCTTCAACCCTCGACTGGCCCATGGCTGCCTCAGAGTCAGGGCAATGCCAGGACAGGAGGTCTCCTGGCAGGGCCTTGGACATCATGCTCCTGAGCAGGTTGGCTCATCCCGGCCAGATGGGGGCTAAGGAAACGTAGGGGGACCAGCTGAGGGGGCTTGAGAAGACAGCCTGTGGGCCTTGGCCAGAACTCAGCGCTGTGCAGAGAAGTTAACAGTCTAGAAGTTAATTCTAGACAGGGTTTGGAAGCCAGACCTGCCAGTCCCACAAGCGCGGCTTCTCCCGGCTTCACCACCGCTGGCCACCAACAGGTGGCAGGAGAGCTTTGGGGAGCGCTCACCTGCAGACCCCGCTGGCCAGGCTGCCGCAGCCGCAAAGGCCCGAGGTCTGGCTCCAACACAGGGGACAGAAGAGACGTTGGGGAAAGAAGAGCCAGAAGATTGGGGGGAGCAGAATGGGCACGTGGAGCCAGCCAGCGGTCTCTCCTTTTAGCCTCTGCACAAAGAAGGCTTTCCAGGCCTCGAGCCCCACCTGGGGGCCAACCTGGGCCTGGAGACGCCGGCCCCGGGCACAGGTTCTCACGGCGCCTGCAGTGCCTGCTCCAGACTGGCACCCCCAGGCAAACCACAGGTCAGGGCCAGTCTGATCTGGCCTTGTGCTCTGTCCACCGATGGGTTTAGAATTACTTGTACAAAACAAGAGTCCATCGCGAGAAGTGGCTGATGGAGGTGAGAGTCTGCTCAGACATACGGGTCCTGGCTCTCCTCCGCACCCCTTCTGCACTTCTTGCTACAAGCAATGACGATAAAATTATGCTTTTTGAGATGCAGAATGGTAACAGAGGAATTTTTCCTCTTCGTAAAGGACATTTCCTGCCACCAAATTCCAACGCTAACAGAGGGAACCCCTTCAGCAATGCCACAGCACTTTGCTAAGCATGGCCTCACACGTTACAGACAGTGAAAGGAATCCATCATGTTTAATTGGTTCTGCTCTGGTCAGAACTGAGGTCTCTAGAAGCCTCCCATATACTTTACAATTTTAAGTTTGAGAACCCTAAACTAATGATGTGAAACTAATGCAGTGTAACGCCGAGTGCCCTCTCTGCCAGTAGGAAATAATTTCTGCCGTGCCTCTAAAAACCAGACCAAACCAAACAAATAAATCAAATGATTTTACAATGTGGAAAAGCCGAGAGCGGCCAGGCTGGAGCTCCGTTTGGGGGCGGCGGGTGTTTTGGGCGGCTCGGAGCGTCTCGGCCACCACCGGTCCTAGAGCAGCTTTGCTTGGGCTTCGGGGGGCGCCTGCAGCTGGGAGCAGCATTCGAGCCTCGCTCAGGAAAGCAATCTGGGCCACAAATTCAAAATGACAGTTTTAACAAATACGATTTCAGCTTTTATATTTGGATTTAGGAAGGGGATGATGGCCTTACCCCGAATCGCTATTAAATAATAAGCTTATAACATATTTGCTGACGGCACTATGGACCCTGCTTCAAATTAATTTTAAAATGTGCTGCTGATACGCTTGTACTGAGAAGGAAAACAAAGCTGGCGACTGGGAAGATTTAGTCAAGGGCCAAACGTACAGCAACGTACACAAAGTGGATCTGCGCTTTCGCTACCTGAATGGTCGAAGACGCATTTAACATTCAAGCTGGTTCTTTCAAGCTTTACAAGAAAACATTTTTTCCTAAACTGATTAGAATATCATTTTTTTTTTTTTACATTTAAAGCAGCCTCAAGCCCTGACAATTTCAGCTTCTCAGAAGTGTAGACGTTTTTTAATGCATTTACTTTATCGTGACATGGCAATGTTTATTAACGAAAGAGAATTGGTTGCATCTGTTTATAAGTTTTTAATATCCACCCGTCATTTGACCAATGCAGAGAGCAAATAAATATTTCTCCCCATGTCATTTTTTAAATTTCCCAGAAACAAGCATTCCTTTATTATCTGTGACCTACTCAAATGAGAATTATTGTTAAAGTGTTGCAGGTTTATATACCTGCTGGAGTGTTTAAAGCTCAAAGCACCATATTTCTCGGGAACATTTTTGTTGAGCTTAAATACAGTCTTACCTGCCTATCTTGTATTATTTGGGGTTGGGGAACATATATCGCTTTGGCAAAGATAAACAGGCTACCATAAAAGAGGGGAAATAAATTAGTAAGGACGCCTTCGATTGCAGCAAGCAGAAAGCGCCTATTAGCCTAGTGCTGGAAAATATTCGTTTATTTTAGAAAATGCACACAAATAAAGGGGCCAACCTGTGAGGATTAAGTAAAGACTCAAATAATACAAACAGCTGCCTGTTGCCCCACGTCCGTGTTGGGCTTCAAGGGAAAGGGAAACCCAATATTCACACAATGTTGGGTTTGCATTTAGTGAAGAAATTAAGGTCACTGGAATAAACTCGGACATCGTAGGTCTACAGATCATTTGTTGCTCACTCGTCCACCAGAAGGAGAGTGTCTATGGAAACCTTCTGTGTGCGAAGCTCGGCATTTCTGAGAAGCAGAGGCACAAAAGAGAAGCCTTCCTCGCCATTGTTTAGAAGCGACTGCAGCTAATACCTGACCGCGGCTGACTCTCTGGCCATCCACCGCTTTAACATCGGAAGCGTGTGAGCGGCCTTCCAGATGCCCACTATTAACTGCACGCTCTTTGATGTGGGAACGTCGATGGAATCTACAAAGGCATTCACCTAAGGAAATAATGCCTCCTGAAAAATTCCCAAGTTGCTGACTGCTGAACGCTGCGTGCTCCCCTCTCTGTTGGCTCACCTTCAGGGGCACTGTGAAAATATTCCCCAACCCCGGACATTTTGCCAGGAGTTTCGGCCAAAGAAAAAGAAAAAAAAAATTTTTTTTCGAGGCTTTTCTAAAATTTCTGCTTCGCTTGGTGGGGAAAAAAAATGACACGATCGCTCATTCGAGAAATCTCTACGTAATTAACAGCAACAAATCTCTAAAATGCTGATGGTTTCGGGGATTCGCATGAACAGAACTAGAAAGAAAGAAAACAAGATGGGGCGGGAGGATAAGGAAACAAAGGTTAAACAGTTCCATTGGACAAGTGAAGAAAGGCCGCCTCGTTACACATACGTATACCTCACTGATGTTTATTTTCTCCCAAGAGACAACTTTATTTTTTAAAGGCTTATCATGAGGGAAATTGCTGACGATAGGTAAATTTCTTTTCTCAGGCGGAACTCGAAGAGAGAGATTGTTATAACACGGTTTCTTGTGTGCAATTTCAAAACAAACAGACTTTTGTTTTTACAAACCATTTATTTGGGGGGATGGATTTGAAGAAAAATTTTCCTCTGCAAAGAAAAATGTATAAAAAGCTACATGTTCGGATTACTTGACCCACTGCCTATCATAACATCTGTACACATCTCAAGGATTTAACGTAGTGAAAGGAAAGAGTAAAGAGGGTTTGAAGGGCAGCCCGGCGCAGCTCGCATGGATGGTTGCTTTCCTATGCAGAGCTCAGGAACACATCCACCCCAGCACTATTTGTTTATCGTGAAAAAATATTTGAGCCATCAAATATCGAATTCTTCCACATTTGGGGGCAAGGTCCTTTTGCCATCTGGAATCGGGTATGTTAGTGAAGCTTGCATTTCCAAATATTAGATTTTCTATCGCTCTCTGAAACTCTCTCAGGCACAGAACTGGACAACCTCACCTTTCTAAAAATAGAGATGGAGTGAGACAACAAAAAATGAGAATTTTTAAAGAAAAGGAAATCTAAAGAGTGAAACTGAAAAAAAAATTATCGCACTGTGTATCTTTCTTGGAATTCAACTAAATAACCTCTAACAGATCTATAAAAAACGATTGGGTATTTGCTATCTGAAATGATGCACAATTAAAAGCAAAGTAAATATTTAAAATAATCTTCCTGTTCAAAAGAAGCACTGGAAACGGAAACATTTATAGCCTGGAATCTTGGAATCCTGATTCTTCTACTCTCATACTTTGCAGGGGTACAAAATAAATGTAGAGATGGAGTTCCCGACTATTTAAAGATTTCCCCGGTGTCTGTGTGTACAAACCCCACAAATGTACGACGTATTAGCTCAATGTAAATCCTCTGAGTTCCCAGTAAATCTAAATATGCACGAAATTAAAATCGAAACAAGGAACAACTCTAGTGTTAGTCCTTTCAAAATACTAATTTAATAACTCTCCAAGAAATACTGTTTTAGGAAAGGCGACCCAGATGTCGGCATATAAAAATCAAGCTATAAAGCGCCCTTCAAATATATTTCAATCATTTAAAAAATATTTACATTTAATAATGACAAGTTTTTATGGCAAAGGAGAGGTAATCACATTTATCATTCATGGAAAAATGTAGTTTTAATGGCTTGTGTATTGATTTGCAAAAGTGAAATAGTAACCTAAAATATGTCATTGTCTTTTTTTTTTTTTTTAACTTCTGTTCGGCAATTTGTTGCTTCTGCAAAAGGAAAATATAAAATGCTAGATGTGCCGGTGTCAAGGTTGAGAAGGGTGGCAGCCATTGTTTAAAAATATTCACGCTCACACATTCTCCCCTCTTTTCTCAATGTCTCCCATTATGCTAAACTGAAACCCCAAGTATTTGTGCTTTGCGGGATAATTAGAAGAATCTTATCAGACTTTTATGGCCCTTCCTAATGAGGCTATTTATTTGGCAAACATTAGCCAAAGGATTAGTAACACCTTGATATAGACCTTATTGAAGCTTCTACCCTCCTGCCAGCTGTACACAAAAGCCTATCTTATCAGCAGAACAGGCCTGGTGTAGGCAAGTAGTGGCTTCTGACAATTCACCAGGGGTCAGCCTTCATTAGTCAGAAGTTCTGAGACCGAGGGCCGAGGCAAATTCAGGTTCGGCAACTTTGAGGCCAGCAACCCTGACACAGCTCAGGGCAGTGGGTTGCTGAGAAGAAGGGAGGTGCAGGAACCTGAGAATCATCCGGGTGCATCTTGGAGGAAATATCACTGACATTCAGCATGCAGTCACCCCTGGGAAGGACCCAGGCCTCCGAATCCCAGGGGCCTTCCTCTTTACCAGGAAATAGATATCCTCCAGGGATCTCAGGAAGCAAAACGAAACAGGCTTTCTGTCCCTGTCCATGCCAGCTGAGAGCACAAGTCAAAGGGAACTGGTTACCTGTCCTCAAACACCTCACTCCTCGCTCACGCTCTCTTTACTTTGATGCTTTGACATACTCTCGGGGAAAGA